>NC_133034.1:12675104-12985000 GCF_048771995.1 Taeniopygia guttata
TACACTTTGTCAACCAGAGTTTCTTTACATTTAAACACTCAGATTGTGTATTTCTACTATTTCTTGAAAGAAAGAACTGTTCACTTGTCATTTCTACAGTTCTAATTATTTACATTGTTCAAGAACTGTACTAGCTTCTTTCATTTCCCAATTAAAAAGAAGAAACAATAAAAACCCAAGCAAATAAAAAGGGTGTAAGAAACCAGCCTTGATCAGTGCCATGGATGAAAGAGTGTGGTATCAGCCTTCCCTCTTCCAGGGGCTTTGCTCTGTCTCAGTGCTCTGCTTGGCACATCCATCCATCCGTGGTGCTACTCTGCAGTTGCCATCCTGCTCCCACAGATCCACAAGAAAAAAAAAACAAGGAGCTGTGGTTGGATTTCTTAGTTAGCAAGACAGAAAAGGTCCATTTGCTCCAATCCTCAAGGAAAGAGTGTCTTTAATTCCCAAGTGTAAGAGCCAGGTGAGATTTCAGCATCCTTTGAGATGAGCATCTTTTCATTCAACAATCGTCATATTGACCCAAAGTGTGAAGCTTGTCCCAGACACCAGAATTGTGGACTTATGCTTTCTCAACCCTTGGCCTCTGTGGTCTCACTGTTTTTAAGGAAACAGATAAATTAGCACTTTAGGCCCAAGTATTTTGCAAACTTCTTACCTGCAAGTTCTTATGTACCCACAAGCAAAGGACATGTTGAAGCTGTGTGAAAAAGCTTGTTCTAGCTGAAATTAATCCTTGCATTGGCAACCTGCACCCACAGATGCAATCAGTGTCAGTACTTCATGAAACCTGTCAAAAATATACCTGTTCCTGTACTTGACTACTTTTTGTCTGCTAGATTAGCAGAATTTACCCTGGAATTTTCATGCCAAGCATGACACTGGGCAGGTATTACAGCATTGCATGTGGGGGCATATCAGCTAAAGAACCTTGACTAGGTTGGTAGTTTGGCTTTATTTCTGAATACATGTTTTCAATGAAATCTCTCATTTTGGTTGTATGTAAAGAAAAGACCCTTCAGGAATAAAGTTTGCAACTAGAAGCTCTCTTTAAAGAGAGTTAAAATTATGTCAAAAAAAAAAAAAAATCTTCAGGCTGTGGTATTTTGATGACATTCCTCAAGTGCCATCTCAGGGTTCTGGTCATAAAATACTCCATGCAGGGAATATTTCTGTTGCCTCAATGGCTCTAAAGTTTTCCTCTCCGCTGCAATATAATCTCTCTTTATTTATTTTGAGCTTCTGATTCCCAGCATTTGAATGCTGCTATAGCAGTACATTAATGTACCTTTGTTCCCTTGATACTGTAAATAAAAATGGAAACAGCTTGCCAAGAACAGATCCATTTATTTGCTCAAAAAACATTTCAAGAACACCTGCACAGCTATTTTGGAAACATACTGGGATGTCCATTCACTCTTTCCTGTTTGTGTAACTTCAGGTAGATTATGTCTACCTAATGTTGGAAAACAGAGCATTTCCCATACCACTATGTTCAAGCTAAGAACTTCTCATTTTTCCTACTTTTGCTATTTGAACAACTAATATGGATCAATTAATTCATGTTAAGTTCATAGTCATATGCTCTTTTTGTCAGTAATAGAGAAGAATTAAGCCATGCCTGTGTACTCTTCTATGTGCCCTAACTTTCAGTAAAAGAGGATTTTTTTTTCAGGCCAAAGGGCTTGCCTGTGGGAGCTGAGAAAGTGCTCTTGCCTGGAGCCCTCTATGTCCATCTCATCCCACTGGCTGCACAGACTACTCGAAGAAAATCAGGAAACCTCATCTGTGTCTTTTTACAGAGCATAGATTTGTAGAGTTCTGAAGAAGCAGTTTAAAAATTTACATTTCAAGAACACTTGAGAATAAAGATCCCTTGTCTCTGTCTCCTTTGCTCCTGCTTCCATTCATGCAAAAGCCATTGGCCACCCATGTTTATTTTTTGTCCCTGGAAAGCTCACATCTGGCAAACACACGAGATGTGAGGGGAGCATGGCTTGCATGGAGAGACGTGCACTGCATGCCTGAGTGATGGGAACACAGGCAAGGAGACTAAGAGAACTAAAAGTTCATAGCACATGTGGCCAAAATGCTCCCATGCAGATTAATACATGTGATTGAAGTATAAGAACTGAGAATTTCCTCTATTTTCAAGTAACTCTATCAAAATCTCCAGTTTACAATTCCTGATGGCACAGCAAAGACAAGTCTGTGACGGCTGGATCTGGAAGCTCTACAGCAAATCACTCTTTCATATACCAGGACCTAGCCTACTTTATGTGGTACGTGTTTTAAACAAAGACCAAATGCTTGAAATAGCTCCCTGGGTGAATAACAGTGTACAAAAGTGACTCAGAGAGGATGAGTCTCTAAATTTGGCTGTGCCAGGAGTTCATTGTTGCACTCTGAACCCACCCACCTCGTACATTCTCCCAGCCCTGCCAAAGATAAATCCAGCTTCTAGTAGCTTACACGTAATACTTTCTGCCCCAGCTTCTCATGCATTATATTTACTTCATGCTGGAGTACCTTCCTTTAGAGGGCACTTATCACAGAAATGCCTTAATTTCTTAATATCTATGTTAGAAGTCTCTGAGGGAAAAGCAAATTAACCCCTCCAAATCTTAATCTCTCATAAACTCAAAGACCTGATATCATTTAGGAGCTAAAACATCAGTAATCTTTAAAAAGCACAATCCATTTTCTCTAAGCTCTTTATACACATCCTGGGGCAACTAAGTTGGAGCAAACTCTAGCAGCAAACCCTAGATTTCTCTTTAATCAGTGTGCTTACTGTGGGATCAGAGCAGGATGCAGCTTACTCTCTCTGGTACCCTCACCAATTCCATCTCTCCATCCTGACTGTTACCACAAGAGGTGGAGAAAGACCTAACATTCAAATATTAACATCACAATTTGAACACTTTGAAGTTGAACTTTCCCCTTACAGAAGAGTGATAATTGTTACCAGTCAGCAATTTGCCTTCAGGAACAAAGACCTGAGCAGTTACTCTGCTAGTCCTGCTGCTAGAGACACGGAGAACTGGAAAACAGCAAGGCTGCAAACCTCCTCTTCACACACTGACAGTGCATGATTGTACACTGCAAGAGACCAGTGACCCACATCTGAGAAAGCTTAAAGCCTCAAGTGTCAGCAAAGCCCACTCTGAAGGGTAGGTCCTGATGTTTAAAAGTATTAAATATGGTAAACCATCTCATGGGCTTACATTACTGCTCACACTGATTGTTATTCCAGCTCAGGCTCTGAAAACACAATGCTTTCATACCCTGTCCACACTACAGACACTGTAGCAAGGGAGTAGCTTATAATAAATTTATTCTGCTCCCTTCCTTCTTTCTCTGCTCCTCTCTCAGACTGCAGAAACAAAATGGTACAGTCATTGGTAGTTGAGCAACTCCTCTCACAACTAAGCAAAATTCTGGGAAATGGAAGAACTCTGGTTTGAAGCCAGCAGACCAGTTCCCGAGTCTGTTACTATATGACTATACATCTCCCTTGCCAACCTCAGGCATTCAGACACTCAACAACCATAAAACAGAAGTGGAGCAGGCAAGTGCAGAAGGATAAAGCAAGATTTTTCACGAAAGCACAGCTTTCTCCACTGTCCAAGAAGCACAGCATCACCCCAAGCCAAGACCCTCCTCGCTGGCCAAGCTCTCAGCTTTGCTACTTCTGCAGCTGCACTGATGCCAATACAGGCTGTAATCATGCTGGCTGAAATCCTACTTTTGAACTGTTTCCACTCCATTAAATAACTTAATTCTAATATGATTTTATCAGAGAGCTGATCTTACACTTGATCCTTGTGCAAAATAATCCTGAGGGGCATTGCTTTAACACAGCCAAAATAGCTCTTGTGAAGTGAAGCTTAATCCAGAAAACCCACTTTCCAGAAGCAATAAATTGCTAAGAGAAAAAGATGATCCTGCATTTAACAGCTTTTGCATCATGCCAGGATATCAAGTGCTTCTCAGACCCCTCCTGTGAGTTTAGGACTGAGGTGCTGTAGGAACACAGCTCTGTGCAAACAGATGCAGAAGGAAGCAATTGTGTGGGGTGAATGCTGAACCCATCCCTTCCTCATTCTTGCCCTCCCCCTAGCCCTGAAATACAATAAAAGACAGCCACCACCCTGTAAGTGGGATGCACTTACACAGATTTGACCCATATGTCAAATAGGAAGAGAATTACACACAGAAGAGAAAAAAAAAAAAAAGAAAAAGTGACAGCATGCCAAATGAAGTAAATAGAAGCTTCTCTTTCCATTTGTATTTAAGGTTTTCACCTAGGTTCTTCAGCATTGTTGAGCAAGACTATCTGCTTTATTAGATTCCAACTTCTTACATTAAGATTTCTAAGATTACAGAAAGTATGTGTATTGGAAAGCCATTTAAGTGGCACTTCCACCATCTAGGTACAACAAAATCCTGGCAATCATAAATTACTTACTTATACTTCCAACTCTACAGTTAACACTACTAGTGCAAATCTCATCTCTAAGGACCACCAATATCAATTCTACAAATGCATTTTGTGAAGCTCTGTCCTCCAATTCGTAGTCTGCCATGGAATCAAAAGAAAACACCTAAAAAAGTAATACTCAAGTAATTTATTTGACACCTCAGTCATAAGGGATGTTGACACAGGTATTGTCTTCCCTTCCACTCTCAAAAAGAGCAGAGCAGCTTACTTTGCCATGCAAGAAAGTGAGAATTCATGGAGGCAAAGATTCAAAAAACACTTACTCATTCCAGAATTGAATCCACTGAAGACCATATCAAAAATAAATCAAATAAAACTGAAGTTCTTTGAAAAGCTCACTGCAGTAGCTGAACAGAAAAATCTAAAGCAGTTCTTTGAAGCAGAAAAACAATAGCGAAACTGGTTACACACACATGAGAGGAAAGAAGTACAAGGGTCCTCACTAGATTTTGTGTCTCTTAAATATCTTTATCTACTGCAAAAGAGAAGCTGCTGTGGAAGCCCTGCATTGAATTAGCATTTAGTCCATGAATACAGCAGATGTGGGGGAAAAGTCATTATAAAGAAACAGGCACAATCAAATAGATTTCATTATTACTGCCTCACTGAAAATAATCTATTCTTTTGGGGCTTGTCAGTCTTACTCCTACCCACTCACAGTAAGCGTGAAACAGTAATCCTTTGGGAACAAAAAAATGAACTGACAAATAGATATTGGAATTACTTGTTCAACAGTGATGTTAAAGAAGATTTTATGTGTAAAACACGACCAAAAACACTGAACATTTCTTAGGAGTACAGCTGGAATAGTTCACAAATATGAAATAAAACTAAGCTATATTCAGTATTTTTAAGCAAAATGAGACTTCAGAAATCTATTGACTATATACTTTCTCTTACCCACACCACAGTCTCTCCAAGCACTTAACAGTGAAAAGTAAAGCTTGATGAAAGCAGAACAAATAAAATACTTTACAAATGCCTCAGCTGTTGCAGAGCACCCTTATGTCCCTGTACTCCCGAGGCTTCTCATACACTGCTGGAATTTAGGTTGCTGCTGTATCGTCTACCTCCCAAAACAAATTTTGCTGAAGAGACACAAGAGTCAAAGTACTTTTAAAAGTAATGAAATATAGACAGAATCTCCTAATAGGGGCACTCCTGTTTAGCCTATGTGATTTCATATCCTCACATTCCAACAGCACAGCAAAGCTTTCAGAACTAATTCAGGTGAACTGTTCAGAAAAAATTTCTTTTCCTGGCATGTGTGAGTTCCCAAGAAGTTCCATACCTGTTGCTGTCCACTTGAAAGGCATCTGCCACCCTTTGCAAATACTTTGTTGAAAGAAGAAGTAAGAAAATGTTAGTAACTCAAGATGGCAAATACATTTTCCCTTCCAACAAATGTGCACACAGTAAACACAGTTACCTGTCACTAAGTGACAGAGTGAACTAAGAGTTGCAAACACAAAAATTTAGCTGTAATTAAAGCCCTCAGGGTGTTCTTGAGGCAAAATACACACTAAAAAAAAGAAATTTTTCTGAGGATTACAGAATACATAATTGAAATACAAGTTATGGGAGGGGGGGTGAAATTCTGCAGAAATGCAGAAGCTCCCCTGTGTTACAGGATTGTATTTTTGTGATTTTTTTTCCAAGAAATATCCTCCAAAAAATCAACTGTCTGTTAATTGATCCAATGGTAAAAAATATTATTCTGTTCTAAGTTAGCCTAAGAGACCACAGAAAAATGCTCAGAAAATGACTAAGAAAAGCTGTTTTCATTCTGAAGGCCTGAAGATTTTCATATCTGTAAGGTTTGTCTAAGCACAGGCAGTACAGAGACACTGAGACAGCTGTTCCACACCAGGAAACAAAGCTGAGGGATAGCAACCGCAGCTATTAGCCTGAAAAGAAGAAAAGTTGACAGTGTAAAGAGAAACTGAAAGAAAGCAAAAAATTTCCTGTCAAAAGCCATTTCTTTTCAAGCCAGCCCATTTTAATACATGATTGATGTTAACTCACTTTGATGTATTTGCTTCAGCATAACTTTAAATACAGCTAAAACACACTCCTCAAAACTGCAAAAAAAGGAAATAAGCAGATGTGCTTACTTTCAGTAAAAGGAAAATCTTTGAAACTCTCTCCTAATCCTGTCAGCTGCAAATAAAGTTTCTGTTTAGAAATGCGGTATAAAGCTTCTTCAAAGATACACAGATAAAAAGTGAAGTACTGTTTAGATCATCAAACAGCCTCCATATAAAAACAAACCCAGGAACCATCACTCCTGCTGGGGTCATTCTGAAACTGGAATGCAAGACATGGTACACAGGCACTCACTGAAACAACTCCAATAGCAAACAAGCCAAAACCTGACATGCCCATCTCCCATCTACAGATCATTAGAAAATCTTAGTCAGAACAGTTTCTTTAAGAACAGTCACAAATGCAAAGAAACTACCTGACAGAGTCAAGTAACAGCTGCTCCATTAATTCAAAATTACCCTTTATTCTTCACAAGGTTTTCCAACATGTCGTGCATTTTGGCACGGTAGACTTTGAGACAGTTAGCTTCAAGTTTCTTTAAATTACAAACAGTAGATACAGTAGGAATATTTTAAACCAATTTCTTTAAAATAAATGTCAAGTTAAGACCCTTAGCTTTAAAAGAGACTGCCACCATTTCATTTTCCTGATACAAAATTCAAGTAATTTTAAGAGTAGAAAACTGTCCCTATAAAACATCCTATTAAAATTTACCAGCTTTCTGAAAATAAGCATCAAATTTCCAGTATCCATTTGGTGCAACTACACATTTAGAAAAATAACTCACTTTAAACAAAGGTCACTTGCTGAAGAAAAGTAAGCTTTCAACAGGATAAGTTCTCAGAACAAATGATAAAACATTTTCTCCTTAGATAAAGGATTTAATCCTTGTTCCATCTCTGCAATTTATTTATTTTTTTCTTCAAAAGGTGTACATTTTATTGACAATTAATTAAGAGACCAGGCTACGGAAACATTTTCCCTTCAGTATAAACCAGCATATGGAATTATTGCTTACCAGAAACAACTGTAAACAAGATTCACTTGATTTTGTTTTTATGCTGTGATTTTCCTTTCTTTGGTTGGTACCAAATATACAGACCACCAAACTTTAGCTGTGTCACTTAACTGAATGAAAATCAGGATAAATTTTTCCGATGATTTTGTATTTAGCATTCCTTGGGGTGTGGGGTTTTTTTCAACGAAGAAATGGGTTCACTGTGCTTTTCCATTTTCTCTCCTTACCCACTCTTTAGGATAGCAGAATGGAAAAACAAGTAGGACATGCTTACTTTGGGACTCAAGGCTCAGAGCAGATATCAAGAAATCTTCAACAATATTGGAAAACATTTTCTTTTTTCCTCCTTTTAGCCCAAAGTACCTCTGCTGTGTAGAAACAGTATCTTAAAGTTTCTTTTATCACCATCTTCCAGAAGAGATCTATAAATAAATGTTTATGTAAAGAACACTGCTGTTGAAGAGGACAAAGAAAAATAAAATTAAGGATCAATAAATGATACTGCAATGTATCTTGTGCCATTCAAGATAGGAAGTCCTTCATGTAAATGTGTGAGTCTTCCTGGGTGCATGAAGCTCCATCCTTTCCGGGGAGACTCAATGGAGCAGTTGTACCTAAGGAATTTACATCCACCTCCCTGTAGTGAAAACACAAACACAATAAATCCCAAACATTTATCTTGTGCTTTAATAAATTCCTTTTTATATATCCATTACTTCAAATAATTTGCTATTATTAATAGGCTGGATTTTTTTATTTTACCATCCCTTAGCAATGTTGTTTACATGACACCATCTTTAGAGCATTAATTAACAGGCAAGTATTAGCAATCAGATTTGCCCTTGTCTTTCTTTAGTATTCACTGGATAAAAACTCGCTCAAGAAAAAAAGTCTGAAACAGATCTTCAATAACTTCACTGTATATTCTACAAAAGAGAAGCATATCACGTTCACAGGCCTTGTTTCAGGACTGCACTCCTACCCAGGACCATTTAAAAAATCTTAAATTAATTTATCTGGCTGCTGATTTCAAACTGAAGGTGTGCTTTCTAAAATAGTGTGGCAAGCACATTTATCGGCGTTAAGTACTATGAATGATACAGACTTATAAACACAATCTGTAAGTAAAAATTGGATATTATTACCACTGCCCTGCCTATCTCCACACTCTGGGGATTGTTTTATTTGAATCAATATCAGACTAGAAAATAATTTAGCTCAAAAAAAAAAAAACCTAAACAGATACAAGAGTTAAAAATTTTCATTCTGTGGCTAACTTAAAAAAAAAATTTAAAAAGTTCTACAGAAAAGATGCCACTTGAGTCAACTTGGCATTATTTATAGTCTTTTGAAAAATTGATTTTCACAGTACAGAAATGAAGCATTTAAGAAATGTTAAAAATGAAATTACTAACATCTCCTAAGTTTTTCTTCAAACCCCTTCTCTCCCACCACCTGAAATCAGTTTTATCAATTCAGCCTGACTACATCAACAGTTCTGGATCCTGGAATTGAGCAAATTTAGTGCTCATCAAAAAACCACAAGGCATAATGCATCTCAATTTGTGATGTGCATGTTTTCCTTCTCAGCTAGGTCTCTATATGTGTTTGGGCTCTAGTATTATATACTCAAGGAACAACATTTGTTAAGTCAGGAAGTTACCTGAAAGTCCTCTCCTACTTTGTTGAGGGCGATGTTGATCGTGAACGTCGAGGAGTCGTGGTGAGGTCTGAGCGACCGTTGTCTGTCAGGGCTGTATTTTACAACAAAGTTCAGTAGAGCATAGCCCTGCAACAAAACAGTCAGACTTCAAACTCTGAACTGCCAAATCACACACAGGATTCCTGGGATTTTGTTTAAAGCTTAGTTAAAATAAAAAATCAACAACATTCACCTTTAAATACTGCTATGTCACATATAAACTCCCCAGCCAAACCAAAGAGGTGTATTCATTAAAATATTTAAATTTAGTCACACCATGGAGTAATTTCTGCAAACGCTTTTAACCCATACCTTGGTATAATAGCCAGCAAAGACTTTTAGTGTTACTGGAGCGATGAACTCTCGTATGAAATGCAGCCATTCATTATCCAGTCCTATTTGCTTCATATGAATGTCATCTGTTGGGACATTTTCATAACCTCCAGAAATGCGGCTGTCCTAATGAAAACACCACAAACAGTTTGGAAACAGAACATGGAGTGTTTCTGACATTTCAACATATATTTATTTGAAATCTGCAGAATCACACAACTGCAACAAATCAATGTTTCAGTGGCTGTCTGTACAGCAATTCCACAGCAAACTGTCAAGGCAAAAAAGTGTGCTGAGAGCAAAAATTGGAAGTCTTTATAGGATGAGCCAATATTTGGATGTGCCACCTGTAAATAAAAGGGCTTCCTGGGATAATAAATTTTATTTACCGAGCTTCAGATGCAACTGAAATTATATCAGATCAAGAGACTACAGGCCTCAACTTGACAGGCTAATATATGTTGAAATAATTTGAAGATAAAAGTATGTTAAAATTCTTTCCAGAGGCTCCTACCTACATAACAATTGTGACTATAATTCACAAATGTGGAACCATGAGAAACAAGAGAAACATTCCTCTGATTTTAGTGGTAGTTAATAAATACCTTGAATTCTCCAAGAACATTGACACAATAGCTCATAACATTTTCAGATAACTCCTTAAGGGGACAAGTCTGATAAATTAGTACTTAGGAGCTAAATGAGTAAAACTTGTCTGAACAGTTTTCTGGAACAGCTATCCAAAATCAGCCTTAGGTAACTGTCAGGTTACTGTTACAGAGCTGCACCACTGTTGGTGTCTCATTTGCTGATTCAAAGTCTGCACTGGGTTTATGTGGCACAGCATGGGCAGCAGGGGGACTGCAGGGGTGGCCTTTGTGAGAAGCTGCTGGAAACTTCCCCTTGGAGCCAATGCCAGCCACTGCAAGACAACTGCCACTGGCCAAGGCTGAGCCCAGCAGTGACAGAGACAGCATACACTGTGACAGCAGTGCCTTTAAGGAAGTGGGATAAGTGGAGGGAAGGTGTTTTTAAGATGTTGTTTCATTGCTCATTATATTACCAACTGAACCAGAGTAGAAAGTAAACTAATTGCCTCAAACTGAGTCTGTTTTGCCTGTGTTGGCTATTGAATGATCTCTCCCTGCCCTTATCTCTCAAGTCAAACTCTTTTTTTTCATTTTCTCTCTCTTGTCCAGTTGAGGGCACTGACAGAGTGAGTTTGGTGGGTGCCTGGAATCCAGCCAGGGTCAGCACACCACAACATTAATTGAAGAATGCCTCTAAATCTACTGAAGGAGCAGCTACATGGTAGACTAAACTAAGTACTTCATACCACAAAGCAGATGTTTCAGACCACTGGCAATTGTTGGGATGTTTGTTTGTTGCAGTACACTGTGAGTTACTATTGTAAAAGTAGTTAAGATTGCTCATTAAGATTACGTTTATACAGGCTGACACTTACTTGGTGTTTTCCACCAGACCATTGCCCAAAATGTTCCATTTCTTCTACTAATTCATCACAGGCAGTGTCGGAAAATATGGGGAACCAAAACACATCTGGACATGGCTACAAGAAAACCCCAAACAATTAAAAACTTGATTCTCAAGCATACTCTCACAAAAGCAAAAACTATGAGTTACATTCTAAGCCCTGACCCAGCACTAAGAACGTGTCAGTGCACCCAGACCTTCTGTGCCTAAGTAACAATCCTGGTCTTCCTCATTTCAGGTTAATATGGGATAACAGCTTAAAACTTACCATTGCTTTACACAGAAACCATTTATCCCAGCTTTTTAGAGAGGCAATGTTCATAAATCACTGTCCCTAGTTATCACAACTGATCATCCAACACAAGTGCTCTGTCCAGATCAGTTGCATAAAAGCAAGCAGCCTAATGAATGGCAAAAATTCAGTTCTGATCCAAAATATCAAAAAACTGTTTAGTCACAGACCAAAAAAGCACTTGCATGGAAATATTTACTGCATGCCAATTTATTATCAGTCAGTCACACAATTTTTTAAAAAACTACTTATACTCACCTGTTCTACTATGTTATCAGTGAAGATCTTTGAGTAGTTTGGATTTATGTAAGTTTCCTTCCAATCCTAAAAAAAACATGATTGGAAAACATTACAACAGAATAATGACATTTATAAGTGATATAAAAGAATTTATACTCTATTCATTGCTCTACTGAAAACACCAAAAACAATTAAAAAAGTTTTTATGGTCATAAACAAATTAGTTCCTATCATGTCAAAAATCATGAAACCTGTTTCCAATTTCATGCTCTGGTCACCAGCTGGCTTACTGATATGATATATTGTCACTTCCTTAGATGGGTAAGAACACCTTTTAGCACATAATTAATATTTAGCACACAGTAAACAAAAGTTCTCCACATAAAGCCTTTAAATTTGAAGTCCTTTATAATGTATAAATTTATAATTTTTTTAAATAACTTTTAAGCAATAATTAGATGCATACCACAGGATTCTCAAATATCTGCCAAAGGTCATTGTTGTAGTGGGAAGTATTGTAATTGGCTGTAGAAAGAAGTCTTCCAAATTCATGTCTGTTGGTAATGTACATGAAAACACCCTATATCAATTAGAGAAAGCATCATTAGTAAAACTGTCCATCTTAGCAAAGTTTAAAAAGGTCTGTTCATGATTGTCCTTTCATAAAATATAATCACACATTTGTACACATATATTGTAAAGGTGCTGTTAATTTAGCATCTTAATTTTCAAAGGCTTGAATCTAATCAGCAACTACTCTTCATAACTTCTTGTTTACAAGCATTTACCTGCATTTATTTTCCAAGCACAGTAAAACATATATTGTTGAGAACATATGTAGAGTTACAGAAAGGAAAAAGCAGAGGAGTGATTGGTTGATTTGCTTTCCAGAAAACTTAAGTAGACACACTGAAAGCTTCCGATCTCAAACTGAAAATGCTCACACACAAGAAAACCAACACCTAGGGTTTAATTTCAAACTAAAAACTGAAAGAATAAGCTAACAATCAATGGGTTCATGAAAATCAGAACAAGAAAGTTATTTCAGAGTATTCACTACATGATCCGCCTGGTGAATTGGCCTGAAATAAAAAAGTATTGGCAAATATAACACACAAGAATATTCAGATCAGCATCCAAAACAGCTGAGCACTCTTAAGTCTGTTCATGTAATTATATGCAAGATATCAAGTGTGGTAAGATACAGCTTTATTATCAAGCTATTAACAGAACGTATTAACAGAACTCTCTTGATTAGAAGTAGTAGCAGAAAATAGTATTTTTTAAAAGAAACTTAGGTTCTATGGGATTTTTTTAGTTTAAGGTTTTTCAGACTAAAACTTTTTTTCTGAAATGTTTGTGACTTTTAGATTTGCAGCAGATTAAGACATTACCATTTGGGCACTTTGGTAGTTCTGTCTATGTTTTTGTCTGAAAAAGAGTTAAACTATTAGAAAGATAATGATTATGTTAAACATGCCCAGTTCTGGGCACTTACCAAATCATAAAATAGCTGCAGCAGGGAGAATAAGGAGGGCCTGGGTCAAGAAAAACAGCTTTAAGTGACAATGTGGTCACTGAGGGTGCCCGGCAGACCAACAAGTGATCTGAGCTTCACTCCTTCCTAGGACTGCCCCACCCATTTTTGCTACAGAAGCTACAGAAGTGTCAGCACACCTCGACCTTAGAAGCACTGAGAAGCCCCCCTGAGAAGATAAAGAGCCTCTCTGAGATGCTTTCAGCTGGGCTTGAAAAACCTGCCCCTGGCTAAAACCTGAACCTTAGAAGACTGAAGAGAAAGCCAGAGCAGTATTTCATCAGAGGAAGTGGACAGAGGAGAAGTATCTTCCTGTGGTAGAATGATACTGCATGTAATAATAACCAATTAATAAAAAAAAAAATAAAGCAACACCTTTGGGGCTCTGAGCATATGGAATGTTTCCGAAGAAGGGGAGTCTTTTTCCCTTTGTAAAGTCTAAAATGAAGGAGAATCATCACATCAGTTTTCTGACACAATCTCTCTCTTTTTCCCACTACTTTTAGGTTTCCACAGGTACATCAGGGAAAGAGCAGCCTTTGACCAAAAGCTGATATGCCTTTACAGACAACATGCATCTCCAAGCAAAGCTCTTCATACACATGTCAAAGCTGTTTCCACCAGCCCCTTCTTATCTGCTGCAATACAAAAACAAGCATGTACCAAACCCTCCTACAGCCCAGACTGACAAAGAGGAGAAGAGAAAGCAATTTTCTCATGAGCCAGTCAGATTAGTTTAATGAGCACATGGAAAGCACAGGTTTTGCAGGAACTGATGCTGAGGAGGTTTGAATACAACAGGACTGGACGGGGATGTTCTGAAGAATCAGTACAAACAGAGGAGATCATGCCTTGTTATGAGGGAATAAAAAAATTAATACTTGCCAACTTTTCTTGTTCAATTCAGCAAAAAATTTTTCAATGCTATAGTGTCTGGAAATAGGTCTGGTTTAGGTCTTATTTGTCTCTGTGCTGAAACTAGTGTAAATATCAGTAGAAATATGGATTTACAGATTCATAACTTTACAGTACAAATAAGTTCTCTCATTACTTCCAGATTAACGCATGTAACATTTATCTGATACAGTTTTAATCTATCTAAAAAAATTATTGAGTAATTTATGCTCCCTAAGAAGATTCCTACCATTACGTAAATCACCTAGGCTTTTTATTTAACACTGCTCATCATTAGTTTCAATATATATGTACTTAATAAAAAATGACAAAATATTCCAACTTAGTCTGCTGGAAGTTTCACATTGTATAAAAATATGCATGATAGAGATGATCCAAATGCATTGGTAAATTTTAAATTATACACAGCAGAGCAGTTGAGCTCTCTTTCATCTGCTGAGGTTATGCTAAGGAGAAAGGCATTTTAACCTCAAGAGAAATTTTCAGGGAATGTAACTAGAAAACACCATGCAGTCATTGCATCAGTGCATTGGCCTTGAAAAAACCTCTGTTCTCAACAATTTAAAAAAATACACCTGAAGGGTTTTATCACACAAAAATTGGCCAGTACTTTGAATTAGAAGTAAAATATAATAACCAAGATCAATCAAGTGAAGCAGTCTGTGAGTACAGCAGGACACAAAGAAATGTGTGTATTTGAAAGCAAGCTGCTCCAGATACGCCTTACCATTTCCCTGGCATTCCTGCAGAGTGCCATATCAGGATCCAACTTATCACGCATGAAGTAGTTCTTTTCTTTCATCTCAGATCTGAGAGTTTGTCCTTTAATTAAGTATATATTAGCCATATAAGGGATATTCCATACTCCTCTGTTGAAAATAAGGAAAAGAAAAACCAACACAAAAATAGTTTAAAGCTATGAAAACTAATTTGTTGCCTATTCTATTAAATCAGCATCTCTGTATTTGCTGACAAGACTAAGCAAGTTGCAAGGAGAAGAAGCTGAAAGGTTCCCAAGACACTTGGAAAACTACATCTGGACATCTCAAAAGTAGGCGTAGGCAGTAATTCAATTTTTATGGAATACTGTTATAAAAATATAGCAAGGTCAAATTCTCTACGGAGTTTTAACTACACATGGACTTCATGTTTCCTTAGTTAAGGCAATCAGTCAAACTCTCTTATATTATTCTACAATACCAGATGGAGAAAGTAACTCCAAAACAGATTTTTAAATGAGTTTAAAGACTTCACTGAGACTCCACACAGCTGGTCTGACCTCCTCACACAAATACCCACAGACCACAGCAGGCCATGTATTTATGTGAGTTGGGCCAATATCAACATAAAAGCATTGCTTTCAAAATGCTCCCTCTGCAGATTCCCCCCCTCTCAGTGCCACAAGCACATCTTTTAGTACTGTAGGACTGAAAACAAGCCAGTCCTATTCAAGCAGTCTGTTTCAGACCCTTTTGTTCTTCCAGAGCAAAGAAAAGGCATCACCATATGGAACAGTCAATTTAGGGGAGGGATAAACCCAAAAGTTTGTCCTTGACAAAACTATTGCTGAAGAACTCCTCAAGATATACATGACATCATATAGAGGATGAAATACACAAAAGTTATAGCTGTTCCACTGACTAAGCATTTGCCCCAAGGAGATGACAAAGTCATTTCATGAATACAACAACCATTCCTTTTGCCTGAGGTTCCAGGGATGTAGCATTTTGGGTTTGCTATTTGTTTATCTTGTCTTTTCCTGTACTGTGCACTGGTAGAGCAACCAGACACCATCAGACAGGTGCCAGTAATGACTGTGTCTAGTCCTAACACCAGCTCATCACATTAAACACTTGAGGTTTTTTTCGAGATGTGAGTGGGAATTTAAAAGTGTATTTCTATGAAACAGAAAACACAAAACAATATATCTAACTTCATCTCTCCAGGAGTAATACCATATCCATATATCTTCATGCAATATGTTGCTAGCAACCATAGTGGGTGGCCTGACTTTAACAATCAGTTTACAGTTACTTACACTCTGTTCCCTTGCACAATGTCCACATAATCTTCTGACCGAGCATAATAACCATCGGGGCTCAAGGCACCCCAGAAATTGGACCAAAGCTTTCCATGGCGAGTTACGAGCGGAGCAATTATCTTCCTGTGAAGTGACATAGTGAATAAGAAAATATGAAAATCTAAAGCACTTGAAATTCACATCAGGAATTGCTGTTTGACAGGAAAAAATGCTTTGTGAATTGTTGGCCCCCAAGACTGTTATAAACTATAGCAATGAAATAACACAAACAAACAAAGAGGATTTAACTCTCCAAAAACAAATGGGATTGTATTTTCTCTGGACAGACCCCAGAGAATCCTTTCAATTTAGAGGAAATTATACAAAATAAGATTTACTATACCTGTTTTGTTCTATCAGTATTCTTAATGTTTTTGGGTTTGTCAGCACGACATCTGCATCTATGCTTAAATAATATTCACATGTTTTATCCTGGCGACAAAGGTCCCTAAAAAAGACAAAAAAGAACTATTAACTTGTGTTAATAATAGTGTCCACATGTACACATGTCCAGAAAAAATTCACAAACAAAACCAACAAAAATATTAAAAAAGACCCCAAGCTACAAGTACCAAACTGATTCATTGCATTAAGTCCTCTGCAGCACAATATTGTAAATAAAGGTGTCTTTAGATTACAGTAGTGTGATTAACTAAAAGATAAAAATACATGAATTAGATGCCTTTACTTTTCTCTTTATTAACTAAGTGGTCTTTAGCTTTTACCAAGTTCAGTAATACCTTCTATAGAGTGTCCTAATAGAAAATGGGGCAGGGGGAACATGCCATTAATTTATATAGCTGGGTATCAGTAAAATCACTTAATAGTGAAGTGTGACCTTATTTAGTAAGCTCTTTGAGCAAGTGGCTGTAATGCTGTCTTTGGAAAAAGATTCCACTGATGCAATCTGAATGGTAATTGAAACCTTATGGAGGGTATATAAAGAAATACATATTTAAAGACCTTTTCTTTGTCTTTTTGACCTACAAGAACAAAAAAATGGTAAAGAGAAATATAAACCACTTGCAAAGGCAGTGAATTTATACTGGAGAAAGTAACTGAATGTGTCCATACACTATTTCTATCAGTTGTGATTTTGATCTCAGAAGAATAAACTGCACAAACTCCCATACATTCAAGAGAAAGACAAAGTAAACACATTCTACTGTAAATATGAAAGATACACAGACTATATATGTTTCTGGTAGGGTGGAGTTGCTAGGCCAAAACTTGGTGTAGTGAATTCAGCTTTCCTATGCCATCAGAATAACAGATTACAGGAAATCAAATATACTTTTAGACAAGGTGGAACTATTTCCTCAGGTCAATACTACAACAACAGCTTCCTATCATACAGGTGGCATCACTGAATTTGTCTATTTTCCCTATTTTAATTCCACCATAAAGCTCAAATTATTACCTTACTTTCTTCTTTTAAAATATCTATAATCAGTGCTTTAGTTCAAGTTCCACTTGATTTGATTGATTGTGACTGTTTTCTGCAAAGGCAAAGATCTCTGTCACTTCAAAAGATCTGACAAAGGGTGGATGTGACAGGTTACATACAAGTCAAGGTAAGGGCTGCCATGGCTTCCTGCCTGCTCTTCTTCCATCCCCCTCCAAATCTAGCACTAAATCTTCCATCAAAATTACTACTTATGAACACCTTTTGGGTCTTTCTGTTCAAACTTTCTTCTGCTCAAAGGACTCAAGAGTTATGAATTTGTTAGAATCACAGTAGAAGAGAGAGATTTTTTTATTCCATAACTTTAGGCACTCCCTTCTCTTCAAGCTTGATCACTAAAGATCTAGCAATAATTTCAGAAAAAAAATTAAAAATATCCATATGTCAGAAATTATCTTCCTACTGATGCTAAAATCACTGTGTTTGAATATAAACCCAATTTACATCTCTGGGCAGTCTCTGGGCTTGCCTTAACTGACATCTTAAACAGAAATTTTGTGACAGAAATTCCTTAATCAGCACTTTCTCACATAATTGCCCAACTGAAACCAGCAGGTTTGATTTTGGCCATAACAAGGTCCTGCAATTCAGTCTTTATGGTATTTTCCTTTACTAATCCATTCTGTTCAAAGCTTTACAACCACTGAACACAAGTCATATGTAGATTTATCACTGGCTTAATTACAATTATTAATAGTAACCCGACTTTTATACTACACTTGGCATTAGATGTTAAATTCCTTCCAAAAACATTCAGTACCTTTATCCTTATTTTAGTGAGGAAAATAGACCTGAGACCAGACTTGAACTCAGTCCGAGGTTCCAGCCAAAACACTTGCCAGCACTGCCCCAAAAGCAGGTAAACCCTCTACTGCTAACAAAACCATGAAGCGAATTAATGTTTTTAATTTAAAAAATGTGATAAAGTGGAACAAATTTATATTTAGCTATAGGCAAATATACCTGGAAAATTAATTACATAATAGCAAAATGCATCATCCTTTAACTTTTGCCTTTTTTTCTGTCCCCCATCCCTTTTAAATCCAGAACCAGGAAATTCTATTCCAACTGGTCCCATGTGCTTAGTGTTAGAAACCCTCCTGTGCCTCATTCACACAGTAATGCAAAACACAAAATACTAAATTAAAAGTTTCAGTCTAAGTCACACTCAGTCATTCAGTACTCTCTTGAGAACTCTCTGAAAGCACTCCTGTCCTAAACAGTCAGGAAATTTCAAGGTTACTATTTTGGCTTATTTTTTCCTCTGATTTCTTTCTCTACCGTGTTGAAGACTAGTTCAGCACATGGCAGAACTTATCTTCCACATTTGACATGATGGCTTGTGTCTGAAAATGCTGGAAGAATTATGCTGCAAGCATGAAGTTTTGCCATTTGGTTATCCTTTGCACTTTAAGGTCACTAACAAAGATCTCCCCAAAATTCAGATGGAGAGAAAGAAAGTGATAAAAGTTTCAGTGAAAATTAATAAAGCAAGGACATTCTCCAGAAATGAATGCATCTTCTCGTTTGGCTTTCAGTGTTGCCCAGTAGCTTTTCCCAAGGAAATAAATGTAACCCTTCACATTCTCATGCTTTAGAGTACTATATTCTTACACTGCATGCTAACCTCTCCAGATGTAGAAATCCCAGATTATAGGTGAAATTATTTGTATGCATATCCAGGTCACTCCAAAGAACACACGGAAAGTGCTTTCTGGCAAAGCTCATGTGTAAATGCTTCCTTATCTACATTCAATGGCTAAACCCTTCAATCTACTTCTTTACACTCCACCTGCTCTGAAGTAAGACCAAATGCTGAAAAGAAAGTTATGTCCTTGTATATCACTTAGAGCAATTTCAGTCCAGCAATTAACAACAATCCAGAAGAAAGCCAAGATTTTTGGTTGGCAGTGTGAAGTCTGCTCAGCAGACCAGTTTAAAGTATTTTGCAATCAGAGATCACTCTGATTGATGAAAACTCAGTACGTCTGACTGAGTTTACAAACCACAAGTCCATCTGGAACAGTGAGCTCATCTGAAAATGGGAGAATGTCATAGCTCTTCCCTTCAACACACTTTCCACTGAGATTTTCCAAAGGTCTATTTGGTTGTAACAGAGACATATTGTCTACTCATTTTCTCTGCCATTAAGCCAGCTCTCTTTTTTTAGACATAGTTTGAACTTGTCTAATCAATTTATCATTTTCAGACTTCTCAGTTTGGAAATGCAATTCCAAATATGGACTGCAAGCCCAGAGGAAGAGCACTGAAATCATTTGACAGACCTCTGAAAGAAAAGGTGTTCCACATACAAATCTGCAACCAAAAGCCTGGGTGACATTTCCTGCCATTTAGGGTTACAATTTGCATCTCTCCAGACAGCCACAACAGCATAAACACATTCACATCAACCATCACTAAAAGAAAATAAATCCAGGACACAGATAAAGCACTGATATTTAGTTTTGCATCTTGGGTTAAAGCATTGTTACCACAGTCATCACATCTGGAAATTACTGAAATCAGCTATGGGTGGAAAATGTGTTTTTCAGCAGCACTCAATGTTCAGTGTTCCTCCTCCATCTGAGACTGAAGCCCAAAACTGCTGAAGTGTTCTGGAGAAGCAGTTGCAGAAAATCCAGTCTCTAACAGTAAACACTTGACATCTGGGAGACAAAGATTTAATCCCTGATCTTCCTCCCCCAGAGCCAAGATCCTTGCCCTGCTAAAGGCTGTGTCCTTCTACCTACAGTGTCCATGCTATCATTTATCAATATCAAATGGGAACTCAGAGACAATGACTTAATACCCTCCTTCAAGAAACATACAGGACACCCCAAACATAGCTCAAAATTCAACAGTGCTGTCAATAATCTCTCTACTATTTTGCCTGAAATTTTTGAAAGCTTTCAATGTGAACTTCCATTAAAATGCGCACATTCCCACTTAAAAGCTGAGATAAATTACATTTTTAATAAAGTTTTAGAAAATTCCTACCCTGTTCTGTTACTAATATTTTTGAGGGAGGAACAAAAGAGAAACTCCCCTAAAAGAGAAACCCTGAAGACTCTAAGTACCACAAGGAAAAAAATATGGAAAACATACTTTTGATAAATAAAACCTCAGAAGTATTTCCCAAATTTTTATTACTTGAACATATTTAATGGTTTTTTGTTTTCTGTCCTAATTCTGTAACAGCTGGCTGAAATCTCATCTGCAACCAAGGCAAAAACAAAGATGATTTTTCCTTAAAGAAAAAAAGAACTGTAAGAACTCATACCTTACAGACAAAGGCTAAAAAAAAGAAAGACACGGAAAAGCCACTCAAGTGTTTCAAGTGAAAAAAATGCAGAGAAAAATATTCAGACAAGGAGCTAAATCTTCCTTCTCTTTATTCTTCTTAGTTTTCCTTCCTTTTTATCTCAATTCAGCCCACAAGAAGGAAAGCTGTGCACTCCTGTTTCCCAGTATTGCTCAATTCTAAAAAGTTTTGCAGACTGAACAATTTTGGATCCTTTCTAGCACCTATCCAACTTTCATAAGCACATAAGAAGAAGCAATAAATTAAATGCTTCAATTTTTCCTTATTATGTGAATGAGAAAAGTTAACCAAAGTTTGCTCCAAGGCTATGGGTAAAACTGAATAAAAGTTATTTTCTCCCATTTATACTGACATGAGAGTGTCATTTACTGAGACCCTCTTTATGATTTATTACCACTTTTTGCTGAGCCAAAAGCCAGGAAAAAGAGGTGAGAATAAAACTGATCATACTGCATTATTTACTCCAAAGTATTCTGCTGGAAACAAACTAGACCTTCAATGCTTAAGTGCCCCTCTTTCTATTAACTAAACCCTGCTAGGCTTCTCCAGCTATATAGACTCAGTGTGAAATGTGCAAGTGAGAAGATCAAATTAATTCTAAATCTACTGGAAACTAACAGAGAGACACTAAGAGCAGATTTGGAAAAGAAGAGAAAGCAAGTATTTGAGGCAGATAGTTTTGTTCTATCTGTCAGTAATGCAGGTAGAGGCAGGAGAAGATGAATTAGAAGACTCAACATCAATCTCTAAATCAGAATAGTAAGTTTGAAGAAATCACTCTTTTCAAGCTATACCCATTGCAGTATTGGTGAGAAATAAATGAGGTTATGATGATCAAAGCCAGATTAAGAGCTGAAAGCAAATAATTCTTTATAGTAACTTCCTTCACCTTGAACATCCCAGACTTCCAAGCTAGACTTTTTAAACAAATGTAAAATGTGTTTGTTCCAGTGAAGTCAGTGATGTTCACAAGGGCAGCCAAGCACACCAGGTGTGCAAAGCAAGCAGCAGATTAATCAAATCTGCTTCAGACAAATTGAAAGGAGCCATGGAATTACATCTACATTGTTTACTTGGAAAATCCTACTATTAAGGGTCATACTTTTTGGACAATTCAGTGTTTTGTCATGGTCTCATTCCACACACATTGTACTTCAGGTTTTCTCTGTGTATGCCTTAGAAAGAATCTTTATCAAAGGGACCTTTCAAAATGGGAACAACATGGATCAAATCACATCCATACCATGGATATCATATCACACATACAATTATCTACCTGCCTTTCAAACAGGATTCAAAATGACTTTGTGCAAATATATATGTAAATTACTGTGGCAAGCACATTTCTCTCCCTCTCAGGATTTTTCACAGAGGTGCACAGAGAGAAATGAAAGAGAAAGAAATTTCTATTTCTACTCCATGTTTTTCCTATGTGGAATGTGTTTGGAGAATTGTTTACCTGGAGTGAGTGCTTGATTGGATTCTGGTGAGGATTGTTTGAGCCTGATGGCCAATCCAACCCATCTGGGGCTGGGCTCTCAGAGAGGGTCACGAGTTGTGTTAGAGTCAGAGAAAGTAGTATGTAGTTTTAGTATACTCCTTTTATATAGTATATTAATGTATTTTAACATAGTTATAATAAAGAAATAATTCAGCCTGAATTGAGTCAGACATCGTCATTTCTTCCCATTGGGTTCGACTGCATTTACAATAAATTACTGTATTTTTTTATCCACAGATCAAACCATATATCAAAAACTCTGTCAACTATAAGTCAGTAGATTCTACCAAAAGATGACAGGTTTCCAGGTCTTTGGGTGAGATTTAGCATTACTGTACATATTGATTACTCTGAAGATTCTGCCTTACGTTGTCCATATCACAACAAAGAACAAAAGGCAACTCCAGAAACTCCACCTCAGTTACAAATAACATACACCAAAAAAAGTTTGTCAACATGGTACATCTGCTTTAGAGAGTATTAGAAACAGAGAAAGAATGATTTATAAACATATGAATGAGTGCTCAGACTACCACTGGACATCTGCAGCTTTCCTAGAAAGGCGAAGGGAGAAGTTTGTACCTCAGCCAGAAATGAGTTTTCCAATGGCTTCAGCACAACAAAGCCCCATTCAAATAAATTTCCAAGAACACCACAGAGACTCAAGACCTTCATTCTTTCAGCTGAGGCTATGAGCAGCCTATGCTCAACCTCTGAACATAAAATGGCCTTTTGAAATTAACTTCTCTGCTCTGACACTCAGGGAAGATTTGGTGGAAGGGGGAATCAAAGTACTATAATTGAATGAATCCTGCTGCAGGGCCACAGCAAGGTGGTCCTGATCCTGGTGGGATCCTGTGCTGAGAAACTCCATCCTGTGTACTGGGAGAGCCACAAGCCACTCAGTAGGAGCCACCTGCAGCACTGAAGAGAACCTGTGACAGGCAGGGCTGACATGGGATACAAACCCCAAGGCTCAACTTTGGGCAACATCTTTTTATCTTAGAGAGAAACCATAAATCACTTGACAATACATGTCTTATGTATAGATCTTTTCTACCACAAAAGCTCCCATTTTCACAGGTGGATATGTAAACATTAAAGGCACAAAATAATACACATGCAAGATGAAAAAATGTGAGTGTATGCATCAATGTAACGGATTTATAAATTAGAACCTACATTCCCATGTTTCGGGCTTCTGCTTGACTCAGGTTTTCTTCAGGTCCAACAATTTTTATATTTCTGATAATGTTCTTGGCTTTTTCCCAGAATTTCTTGATGTGCTTTTCATGGTAAACCTCCTGTAATCACGTAAACATTATTAATCACAAATGTAAGGCACCAATAACTATGAATCATAAACACAGTGTCCAAGAACATGCTGTATTCTGTCCTAAAGAAACAGATGTCAAACAGTTCCAATATATCTGTCATTTAAATGAACCTCCTCTGACCAAAACTTTAGGAAAATAATCCAACATGTCAGCAATATTATTCAAAGCTGTACAACAATGCAAGATTCAAAACCTATCTATGCAGTATTTTTCAGGATATTTATGTTACATTCTTTAAAACCCATCCTACAACCCCAGTGGCATGCCTCTCCAGAATGGCTTTAGAGAGGAAGCTGAACCTGTACCAAATTGGACGGGCACAGCCATTGTTTCTTTAAAATGCAGTTCCACTGATTGTTCCTTTAATTCCTATTTACCCTCCTCCTTACCTTTGTATTTATCTGTATTTGAGAGCTCTCAGCTGCACACAATCCTGCCAAACCAGTGCCCCCATTGTAGCTTTTGCCCATGATGGCTGACATGAGAATAATTGAAATATTGGGTAGGGGTTTTCCCCCTCTATAATAAAAAGCTGTTCAGTCTTTATATTCCATTTCAAACACCATAAAACTTTTGGCTGAAGCTACAAAACCTTCATAGCCTACAATTCCCATGTGCCCATCACATTTATACCCTCAAAATCCCCTTACAAAACCACAGTGAACAGAGATAAGCTCTACTTCTATTACTGGTCCCCTTTTTGCTCTCATATCAACAGCAATGCATGCACACTGAGGGAGGGGTACAACTAAATTTTACTCCCATTTCTCTTCCAGACTCATTTTTTTCCAAAATAATTGCACACATTTGACACCTTACTCTTTAAAAGACAGAATCACAGAATGATTTGGGTTGGAAGGGACTTTAAATATCATCTCCTTCCAGCCCTCCTGCCTTGGGCAGGGAGAGCTTCCATTGGACGAGGCTGCCCAAAATAGCAATACTGACAGAAGTCACTGGAGGAGTATCAGCAATCCCAGATCATTAGGTAATTAGCAGGGAGTATTAAAAAGCAACTTACTACAGTCAAAATATATCTGAACACACCAATCTTTCCATGGGACCCAGCAGGAGTGCAAACAGAAACAAAAACACACTGGGGTAACAGCAAGATGTAAAACAGGTCCCATGTCAGCTGTCAGGTGCCAGTTGTTAATAATTCAGTATCACTGCTGAAGTGGTCAGCAGTTGGCCCAGGTGGTCATTGCAGGCCCCTTCCAACTGGAACTGCTCTGTTATTATTTTACTCTATTGTTCTATGTCAATCAGTACTTCCTCCATAAGCACACACTTCAAAATAATTTTTTTTTCATTAGTAAAATAATCTAAGCAGTTTCTTTAAATAAACTTCAGTAAGTCCTGACACAATTTCATTTAATTTTTCCAGCTCTGCATACTAAACTAAGAAGTATTATGTCTTCCTATGCATTTTAACCGTGTTCTTATATCAAATCCCTATACTGCACACTTTGATTCATTGCACAATTTCCATAATTGAAGCTCTGTACAATGTAAGTCATACTTACGTTATTATGAACAAAGATACTGAGTGCCTCCCGTGGGTAGTCCAGAGTCAACAGTCTGTCTAAAAATTTAGTTAGGAAAGGAGTGGGTTGTTCAATGAAAACACCAATTTTTACTCTTGGATATTCCTAAAAAAAATGATATTTTGATACAACCAATAAGACTTGCCTCTTTTCTAAGATTAGTTATAGTAAAGAACAACTAATGTAATGTAGTAAATGTAGTCCACACAGCTTTCAAACAATCAAAATCAGTGTGCTCAAAAGTGCTACGCACCCCATTTATTTTCACTGGCTTCACAAAATAAGCAAAGAAAATGGATTTAATATTGATATGAAACGCTTTGAATTTAATAACACCAGAAGTAGAAAATAATGTAATATGGTTTTAAAATTCTTACATTAAAAAAACCACTAAAACAGCAAAAGAATCATTTACAGAAATACACCTAGAACAGAATGGTAATTTTTTTTAACAAGATACAGACATAGATTACATTTACAAGAAAATATAGGGGAGAGCAGTTTTTTAAGAATACTTAAAGAATAAATACCACAAAATATTTTACTCAGCTGTACTTTAAGCCAAAGACTGCAATACCCTTCCATAAATGTATATGCATTGTATATGTATATTTCTCCCCATTCATTTTAACTGGGCCCTGCATTCCTTCCCTGCTCAATGATTTTAGAAAGATCTTTAATAAACTAACAGAGCTGCTATCCTTACATCCAAGAACACTGAACTTTCATGGACCTTACTTTAGAGTAAATTCACATCTTTTGATGGTATTTGGCTGTTTTGTATGTGCTTGATAGAGATCATGAGCACTAAAAGAAACAGACAGCACGTTTTTGTAGTGTATTACTGCAGTATGCAAGACAAAAAAATTTAACCTTCAAAGGCGTCAACTCCTACACAAAGAAATACAATGACTAAAAATTATTTCCACCTCTAAACCAGACAATTACTATAAAAATCTAATCCATTACAAGGCTCAGAGAGAAACCTTATACGAGCATAAAAGGCTGCCAGCTAGCTCTTTAAGCAGGCCAACACCCACTTGAGAAGTGTCTGGATAAAGCATCAACACATGCTGAGGTTTCACAGTGTCACTGTCTACATGGGAACCCAGAAACAGCCAGTGTTTACCCTGACCCCTCCTGCTCACAGCTGCATCTGCAAACCTCATAAGGACTGCAGGGAGAGCACAGCCACACAGACACCCCAGTAACTCCAGCACAGCTCCCAGCAGTGCACTGATGTGTCTCCAGGAAAGCCCCTGTGCCCCTCTGCTGGGGCTGTCACAGGCACTGGTCCCACTGCTGCCCAGGGACAAGGAGAGCTGAGCACACTGAGCTACCAGCGCTACAGCTGCTGCAGTCACTGTACTTTGTACATTTGTCTAACTCAGGGTCATTCTCCCCTTGCTCTCCAGGGGAAAGAGAAAGAGGTTCCGGTTGGATGTGCCAAGGCTTTGGGGACAATGAGGAATTCCTGACACTGCTTCATTACACTGAAATGTGAACCACTTGGCTCTACACTGAAATCTCAGTGTGACCAAAGCACAGTGGTGTTTAAAAAATTAGGGGTAAAAATTCCTGTAAACTGCATCTCCTCAAAGCACAGAGTTCATCAATTCAGACCTTGGTTTACCACAAGGAGTTGTCACTGCATAATCTGAATCTAGGTCACAATGAGCATTTTGAAATCAGAAGTTGACTCTCAGCAAAGCCACTTTGGGAATACCCAATCTGCACCCAGATGTTACATTTTCTCTTCAGATTTTCTCATTTTCAGTGAGGTCATGTATTTGACTTTAAAAGTTTACTTTTTAATAAACAGTAGTTGAGTGTAAGACAATTTTTGGAAGAAATAAAGGACAATGTCTCAGTACAATTGCACAGACCAAAGTCCAGATTTCTTGCCACAAGAGTTGCCAGAGAAACAAGAGGAGTGAGATCATCCTTTTCAGCCACATTGAAAAGTCTCCACACCAGTAAGAAGCTTTAGAATTCAAAAGCATTTCTACAACAAACTTAATTTATGTTTCAGAAAAAAATAACAAAACAAAACCCCCTTAAGAAAGTAGCAAAACTTTGCACTTATTGAGTCCAGGTGCTGTCTTCAACTTATTTTCCATTATGCTACTTCTACCTGAATTTGTGGGTGGCACAGGCTGCTGACATTACCAGAAGAGAGCATTTACTGAGTTTTCCCACACCTTAGCCATGATTGCAGCCCAGGAGATCCTGTTTCTGTCAAAAGGACAAGAACCTCTGAGCTCCTTTGTAGGCAATCCCAAAAAAAAAAGCAAAATCCTCAGAAGACATGAATGTATAAATGCAGCCAGTTAAATAAAACAATATTGAGAAAACTATTAGAGGCACAGAACAGGAACTGCTCTTTTCACTGAAAATTTCTCATTAAGTAGCAACCAGACTGGCCTGAACAGAGAGCACGTTCAGAAAACGAAATCCTGCTGGTGCTTAGAAATGCCTGAAGTAAACACTTCCACTGAGGCCAAGGAAAAGCCTTGTTATTTCTTCTGGCAGAGTGAGTGAGGCATCAAGTCCAAAGAATGCATTACAGTAAAGAAGACACATTCCAAGTAGATGTACATAAACTATAGGAAGCTATCCAGTAAATCATTGCATCCCCCTTACTGGCTTTAAGATTTAACTGCTCCAAAACCATGCCTTAATTACCAGCACCATTGGAAAAAACTTTTTGACAACATCTTTTCCTCAGCTAAAATTTATGATGGGAGTGCAAACACTAATTATAACACCATTCAAATGTTTATCTTAAAAGCAAAAATAAAATTTAAAAACAGAGAAAGACTCTGAAAGTTATTAAAATTCCAGCAATAACTTTTTTTAGTTTATATACCAGTCCATTACCTACTTATTGCCCAGAAATTCTTTCACTTTTTCCTTTCATTACAAAGATAGCAAGCCACTGTTTCTTTCATGCTATCCTCAACGTGATTTTCTAAGACCTTTTCTCACTCAAATCTTCAATACAGAAGAGAAATGAAACATCTGCTGGAAAGATCCTGTTAGACATAATCAGAATTTACGTTTTCGTCCAAGTCTTACAATTCCACGTGGTAGGGCTCAGTATTTACTTGCCTCAAATTTACTCTGTACAAGCTGAAATATTTACAGAGATATGAAAGACATCATGCTGGGAGTGGAAGAGCCAAAGCTGCCAAGTACTGTATAATATGTTTATTGTCCTCTACAAGGTAAAGCAGTTTTGGACTGTTTAATCTCAGAAAGTAGTTATTGGAACCATGTTAGTTGACCATGAAACTCTATTTGCAACAGAAGTTGTTCAAACTATGCATATTGACTGTTTTGTAGGTCAAAAAAACTGAAACATCTAGGGTTTTTCTACCTCTTCCAAAATTCTGATTATTCTCTAGAACCTTGCGCAATTCAAAAATTGTTCATTCACCCTCAGTGAATAGAGGTGAAAATCTGGAGGGCTTTTGGGGATGGCATCATCTTCAGTGATACTGTGCAAAGCTATATTAAAATACATGGAAAAAAAATATTCCTGAAAGTAGTAAAACATATTGCATGAAGAAGCCACTTGGCCTCAGAAATCACTGAACACCTATCAGCTGCAGCCAAAAGGGATTCCAGTGCAGAATACTCTTACCTTTACTGCTGACAGGTCCAGTAAGTCCAAATCACAAACACTGCAGCCAGTTTCCCATGTCCAAGCATTAGGAATATAGTTTCCCAAATAATTCAGCTGAATCTGAAACATAAATGAACAATTCAAATTAATGAAAGATGCATGAAAAGGATGATCTGTACCTTTCAAACAATTCAGGTTTACTCATTTAGTCACTTGTAACTAAAGGCAATTGACAGGAAAGAAACATTTAAAAAAGCAGGTAAAAACTTTACCTTATTCTTTTTGTTGACAAAATAGAGATTACATATGTGCCATGAAGTCTAAAAGAATAAGTACTTCATAAAAATGACATGCACTTGGGGTGAAAAAGTATTACACATCAGAATGTGTAATTATTTATTTACAAAAAATTATTTTGTATGCATTTCAAGAAGTGCATCTAACCAATGCAATTTACTAATCTGCAGATTGGAGAGACTAGGTACAAAGCAGAAGTATCTCATTAATAAAAAACTTCTAACTATTGGGAGTGAATTCTTGGAAATTTTTTATGCTAGTTTATTTACTAACTAGAGAAAACTTTTTGCCTAATATATTATAGTCCTTTTGATTCTATCCTGGGTTTAAAACAGAACAATTTAACCACACAGACAAAGTGATGGATAGCAAAAGTTTCCTCTTTATTTTCAAAAGATCACCACAGGCAGAGGTGGAGTTGGTTTTTTTAATGTAGCATAATTCTTGGATTAGTATAAGAAATTCCATCCTAATCTGTTTGCCCAACTGTAAAATATAGAACCTTTTTTTTACTGGCAACATGTTGGCAAAGCCAGCAATGACTGAATTTGAGGATTGAATTGAGGCAAAAATTGAAGGAATTAGTCATACATTTCACCCCTACTGAGTAGTTATAAGACAAACAGATAAAGGCATCATTATATTCACTAACTCCAAAGTCAAAATACAAGTATAAAAATAAAGAAGCAGCAGCCCCTGGGTTCCCCTGGGAACTTCATTCTCCTGAAAGGCATTTGAAAATAATAATAATAAAATAAGGAGCTACAGTAAGGAACATTTATTCAGAAGAAATTAGATAGAAGCCATGCTCAATCCTTCAGCCAACAGACACTACTGTAAACGATACACCTTTCACTACTTTGCACAGAACAAAGAGCTGCAGCTGCCATATTACCAAAACACAGCCATTTCTCTCAGAGAAACTGTGCAGGGACCTCTGAACCACTGAATCCTTACACATGAACAGAATCTGTCAAAAGAGCTGTTTCAGAGGGCAGACAGGGCTCCACCATGTGCCCAAAGCTGACAGGCCACGGGCACATTGACAGCAGTGATCAGTGACACTGCAGGCAATGGCAGAAGCCAGCCACACCTGTACCTAGACAGATACACAGAGACTTCCTCATTTGCCTAAATGCAATGTATTTTTTATATATGTGTATACACACACCTGGCTCTAGGGCAGGAACAGATGTGTTACTGTTTTGTATCCCAGCCCATCACTCTTGGCTAGATTATCTTGCTCCCACATTGTTCTGCCTGGCATTTAATAACCACATGGACATTCTTCACTAGCTTCAAGAACAGCTCTGTGGGTGAACTAATAACACAAGCTTACATGCTTCTAACGTCCCATGCTATGATGAATTTGGGAGCAAAATGAGTTGTTTCAGCAGCAATATCAAGTTACACTGACAGCAGAATAACATGAATTTGAAGGGGGTTTTTTATCCCCTCCATTCCTAGTAACATTAAATGGAAATGTGCACTGGTGGTGTGCTATGACTGATTCATACTCTTCTACCATTTTATTTTTTGCCTTCATGGATGTTTTGGTTTTACATGAAAATAAAACCAAACTGTCACTCACTTTAGTTGGACCATTTCCATGAATGGTGACTGGTAGGGTGTCATACACTGAATTCCTTGCTCTTGCTTTTCCTTCTTCAAATTTCAAAAGGACTTCATCTGCAAATCAACAAAGCACTACAGTAAGTTCATAAAAAAAGCTAAAATTTCAGAGTTTTTAAGTTCTTGCTGATACAACATACCTTGCTGTTGCTACCACTGTCAGTATTATTTATTTAGAAGCTTTTGTTCACTTTTTTAACTAGAGCTTGAATTCTAAGCTCCTTATGATAAATAAACTGACATCAAACTTCATAGTTTCTCGTCAGCAGTTTCAGTATTGGAATAAAATCTGCTTTAAAAATAATTCTAATTTAGTGCAAATGCTATTTATAGAGAAATCAGTTATTTCAGATATGATCTGACTACAAAATATGTTCCAAAATTGGAGGTCAGGTGTAAGAAAGAAAGTTTGCACAGATGCTTTTTTCCATTTGAATTCATGAAGTTAAATAAAGGAAATTCTACATTATTCTACATTCTACTTCACTATGTATTGCTGTTTGCTTGCGAACATCTAAAATGCAATTTTAATTACTAATCTTACCCCTGTAATTAAGTTTTGTAAAGGCAGATAGAAAAATTATCCTTAGCTCTGTATTTACTGCCAACTTCATTTATTTAAAACTATTTTTTCCATTTTAAATCAAATATTTTACAATCAGAGAACTCAATTAATAAACAACCCAAAAGACCTATAACTAATCTGGTGATTAGGTTTACCCATCCAAACACTTCCTTAAAATAAGCACATGTCTAAAGAACTACATTCATGGTTAAGCAAAAAAAGAAGTGTTAATAACAGTTAATGAAACACACAATGTGCCAATCATACACTTACCAACAGCTCCATTTAGGGTCTGGAAAATTGTACACTTGTGGTCCAAAGTAATGTTAATGTGTTCCTGAAATCAAAGTACCAAAGCTGTTGAGGCATTCTAAAAGCCAATGTTTTTACAGTAACACTGCAATTATACCACAGTGGCAGCAAGGAATCAGGGAAAATGTGTTCTTCAAATTGCTATATTTTTATGTGTTCTCAAGTTGTGCAGTTCTATAGTAATCAGTTTTGCATATGCAGAAGCTTCAAACTTGAAGGATAAAGGTCATAACTCTCCACAGGAACTGCAATTTAGCACTATAAGCCAAAGAAAATTTGTGTCTTAAAAAAAAAATTAACAAGTCTTGGCCAAGAAACAAAACATGCTGTGTTTCAGAGTCACAAAAATATAAAAGTCAAATTTAAGTATCATGTCAGAATAGAAAACACTGGCGGTTAAAGCATGTTCCTAATGTTGTATTACTAATCCTAGCTAACTTTAAATACCATGTTTTACCATTTTTAAAATGTTGCATTTAAAACACACTTAAAAACAGATGATGTCCTTTGTTTTGGTCTTCCAAGATTTTTCTTACACATTCTACAACAGTGAACATATTATTACTATACAAAGAATCAGTGGTGATGTATAGCAAGCACCATGGAACTGTTTTGAATCATGGTGCAGCAGTGCTCTGCACAGATACACAGTTTTGGTCTAGAAGACAATTCACTTAGACAAGTAACTACATTACTTCTGACTTGGATGCAGAATCAGCTTTAATATCTCTGCACCTTGTCTCTTCCATTGCATGCCTGGCATCTGACTGAACTTGCATGTAAGCAACTCAAACATTAAAGGCTGGAATGAATTTCCTGTGAGGAGCAGCTGAGGTTTGTCTAGAGGAGCAGGCTGAGGGGCCACTCCGTGCTCCCTACAGCTTCCTGAGCTGGGGAAGGGGAGAGGGAGGTGCTGAGCTGGTGAGAATGGTGCAAAGCTGCACCAGGGAAGGTTCAGACTGGACATTAGGAAGGATTTCTTTATGAATAGGGTGATCAAACCCTGGATCGGTTCCTAGAGAGGTTGTCAATACCTCAGCCTGTCAAGTACTTAGAAAGCATTTGGGCAATGAGCTTAGTAACACTCTGGCTGATATTGGTTAGCCAGTCAGACTAGATGATCACTGTAGGTCCCTTCCAACAGAAATACTCTCCTCTATTTCTGAACCTGTATCCAAACAGACCTGACTTTCCATTAAGTTATGCCAGAAACAACATGTAAATATTTCAAAAATTTTGCATCTGCCTTAAGCATACAAATTACCAAAATCCTTCTCAAAATTCTTCTGTATCAGCTTCTAAAGTCTTTTCGCATCAATAGCCCACTGTTTCCAGCATCAGGGACACACCTCTAACACCTATCATGCTTTAATGCTGCAACTCAGCAGAGAACTTTGTTAAGTGAGGACACAGGGAGGTCTTCACCAAAAATTTACAATGCAGCTTTATTGAACATATTTGCACAGAAAGCTGAAGGCAGGATCTGAAATGGCAGCAAGCCAAAGTATAAAACACTGGATCAGCAAGTAGTTCAGTGACACCCTGGCAAAATGCCACATTCTCTGGCCATCAAACTGCCAAGTACATGGGACCTTCACTGAGATAAATGTGTCTGATCATATACCTCAGAGCTGTTATTTCTAACAATGAAGCACAACCTGCCTGGGTCTGAAGACAGCCTGAAATAATATATCAAGTTGTGACCCTTTAGGAGCCTGTTCATCATTCCAGGAGTAGGAACCTCAGGAAAACAAATAACTGTCAATATGGCACTCCAGCATACACAGCATTCCTTGTCTTTTCATCTCCTGGTGTTTTATGAGGAGCAGCATGTTATTTCAGGCAAAAAGAAAAAAGAAAGCGAGTTACTACCTACCCTTGCCAATGGGTCAACATAGATTTTGGTGTAAAACAGCTGGTCATCATCATTATCCTGCAGATTCCATTGCTGCACAATACGATTTATGGATGGAGCATAACCAATGAATCCTGCAACATCGCACACACATAGGTTATTTCCATAAAAAAGCACTACCCTGCCAACACTGTCCAACAACCAGGGAGATCATTCTGAGTGCTGCCAGTAAAGAAAAAGTATGAAATTTATGAAACTTGGCTCAAAATCCAATCTTGTTCCTGAGGTATGTAACAGGTCTGTTTCAAAAACTTAATAATTATTGGCTATTTTTATACTAATGGTATTTTAAGGAAAAAAATAAATCAGACCTGCCCAGGATGACTGTGAGAATGCCAAAGCATGATAACAGACTATCACTTTTCCAAAAAGCCCATCTGTGGAAAAAGTTTCATTTTCATGAATCACTTTAACTGGCAGAGATGTCTGAATCTAATGCTGCCAGAAATACAATGAGAATTCAACTCAAAACCAATATACACCAAAATAAAAAAAAAAAGATAGGACTGACAGGTGAGGGAAAGAAACAGATCTCTGCACACTGAAGAAGGCTGCCCCAGAAAGGACACACTCAATAGCTTCTACACAGCACAGTGTTCTGTTTGTACCAGTGCATGTATTAATCAAGTGCAAAATTATTAGCAAAGCTGGCATTTCAAGGAGGATTGCAGTATTCATCCATCATTGAGATTACAGGGAGTAGCTCCCACTCCTTGGAGAAGGAGCTGTGTAAGCCAAGCTGACAGGCCAGGCAGAGCTGCCAGCACATCCACCCTGTGTGCAGAGATCAGGAACCAGGCAGCCGAGTTTGTAATTCTGTGACTGGGCTAGAAACACCACGTGCTGCTTTGCTAGGCTTGTGCACTGCATTGTTTCTGCAGCAATGGGGTCACAGCATTATGCTGCCATGCACAGCTACTTGCTACACCCTGACTATATTTATCTGCTTTTTACAAGTCATTGCCAAACACACACTGTGCAAATTTGAATGAAAACTGTGCCTGAGCACAGAAGAGAAGCTATTCAAGTGGGGAGGGGAGGAAGATGACAGCATATCCCATCATCAGTTTTGTACTTGGGTAATTCAGGAACAGCTCCACATGCAACAAATGCATAGAAGAGATAACAGAGATGGGTCATGTTCAAGTTCAAGTGTTTGAGGATCCCACTTGCCTCCTGAGTTCAGGAATCGTTTTCCAGTCTGGACAACAGGATACTTGTCAGCCAGCCTTTTATCCGGCCAAATTAGTCCATCTGCTGCAAACACCACTTTGTGATTAGTTTCCTGAAATTTTTTTAGCAGTTCTTCAGGGCCTCCAGCAAAGATAACATCATAGCTTAAAAGGAAAGAAAATACATCTGTAAGGTTAGTTTCATTGTAATGTTTCTGTGTCCAAAACAAGTCATTGGACTATTGAAATTTAAAAACCAAACAGCCCTTTCATTCTGAAAAAATGTTCAAATCATATTTAACCACTATGTAAAAATTCTGTACCCTTCTAGGAGAGAAACTTCAATCAGTACTACTTATCAAATGTAGTTTCTCTTTCTGCTTTTTAGTCTTCTATATTTTGGACATTCTTTTTTCTTCCCATTTTGTTTATGTGAAATTCATTTTCCTATTTCAGGTATTTTGGTTATGTTTTTAAGAACAACAGTTTAAAATATCAAACTTTAACAGATGAAAAGTAGGACTGAAAGATGACTTAGATGAGTTTCACTGGGAAAATCTAGATGATCTTATTCCTAAACAACAGCACTGACTTTTCTAAAAAGTCTTAATCAAGAATATACCTAGATCTCAATGAAGTCTAATTGCCCATAAAAAGTTAAATGCATCCTAACAAGGCATAGCTTTCTCCTTCAGCCTCTTTAATGTGCTGAAGACTTAACAAGGCTCAAAGTATCACAATACCTATTTATGAAGAAATTTACCTGCCTTCGAGTCACAATTCCTATTGTGGATAAAGACATAAAGGTGTGGGGTTCATCTTTGGCTGTTAGGCCCAGTCTGTGCCAAACCAGAATGAAACCTGCCTGGGTTTGGTCAAGGTCCTGTAAGAATGGAGCATCCCAAGCCTGGTAGTTTCTTGTGGCTGAACCAAATCTAAATCAGTGCCTGGTGGGCACAGGGGGTTGGGAACACAACCACACAAACAAACCAATCCCCCCACCATGGGCAGGGATGCCACACACTAGACCAGCCTGCTGAAAGCCCCATCCAATCTGGCCTGGAACTTGGAATTTGCCATGGATGGGGCATCCACAGCTGCTCTGGGTGAAGTGTGCCAGTGCCTCCCACTTCAAGGTTCACTTTATACAGCATGAAGAATGTCACAGTGAAACTGGAATCACATCACAGATTAGTCTCTGGCTGAAGAAACAGAATATTTTAATGGCAGCATCTCAGCCTTGCAGTTTCCTCATCTGAACACAGGAATATTTTTGCTCTACACCTTAAAAATTGAGAATCACTAGCACTGATAACAGGCAAAGTAACAGCACAGCTACCAAAAACCAAGGTCTAACCTCGACCAAGACTTTTAGCTGGGCTAACTATGACAGCAGCACCCCCCTCTGCAGTGCACAGAGCATTTTGTATTGCAAAGGATTACCCAGCAATAGAGCCAACAGATCAAACATTACTGACTTATGGTACTCCTTTATTACAGTTCTGAAATTATTCAAGATGTCATTTCTTCAAAGAGGATTTCATGAAATTGGCCTAAGAAAACTGAACAACAGCTGGCTTACAAATGTAAAAAAAGTATTTTCACCACAAAGCAAAGTATAAACCCTGGAGAGGAACTGTGTTATGTAGTCTATATAAGTAAGTGGTTTTCTGAAAGCTCTGTTATGTTTTTCTGAAGCTTTGGCTGAAGAACGCATGAAAGAAATTGTATATTTTGGACCTTCCCCAGTTTCTCGAAAATTGCCTCTTTCTGCCCAAATTTACAGGAATGCGCTTCACTCCCTTTTCCATTCAATTTCTGTAGCCCAACTCAATGCCAGACCAAGCCTGTAGAACACACAAGAAACAGGAGACACTATGAAGACAGACAAAAAGAGATCTGTCTGAGGCTTTAACTTAATAGCTCATGGCAGGCTGTGCTTCGCCTCCGTTATCAGGGTAGTGCTGCTGCTGCTGCTAGGACTTACAGCTGCAGGAAGGAACCAAACACCCTGGAACATTGCTTCCAAGGACTGTCATTCTGTGAAAGAAAGCCAAAGTTGAGCAACATGCTGGGCCAGCCTCAGCCTCTGCTTGTGAAAGGGATATGCTACTTAATACAGCACAGTTTGTAAAAAAAAAGCAGCTCTAAACCCAGAGCTGAGCTGCTAAACTGCAATGGATATTATGCAGCTCTATTAATCCAGCAGGAACCTACACTTGCCATTAATGGTCAAGGCTCTCTTGTCGAGAGGTGACTTACTCTCACCACACTCTTCCTGGGCAGGACCTCCACCAACCTTCCACCCCTTGCTGACAGTATCCTCATCAGCTGCTTTATGAAACTCCCACTTTCCTCTCCATGCAAAAGGAAAATTTCTTAACACCTATAAATGCACTATTTGCTTTGTCTACCTGCTCTGTCAGATTACATTTGGCCTATTCAGATCTCACCTCCTGCTGTAAGGGGGGATTCACTTTAGGTCTACACCACTAAAGCCATCACAAAACAGGCCCCCAGACTATCCTTGACAGTTTACACTGTTATTAGAGGGGACACAATGACTTACTTTAAACACAACTTCAAAATTTGACAGGGAAAAAGAGTGTGGACATATCCAGGAAAAAGCAGGCGTCCTTGGCAAGCAGGAACAGCTCAGATACTCTCTTATTTATTCTTCATAAATCCTTCAAATTAAGTAAAAAGCAAGAAGAAAAAAAAAAAAAAAAAAAAAAAAAAAAAAAAAAACCACCAGAAAATTTCCACAACCTAATCCCATTTCCTGAAGCTTCCAGATGGCAGATGCTTGGGCCTGGAATCCACCCCTCCCTCCCTCCCCTCCCTCTCTTTTGCAGCAGCAGAGCATCCTGGCTATGCACCCTGCACTCCCAGCAGCACAGGGAAACAGCAGCAGAGACTCAGGTGCTCTAGAACTGACCATGCAATATTTGCATCCACAACTTCAACAATGAGAACTTGCTACTAATGGCACTGCAGGGTAAGAGCATAAAATACAAGATAGTGCCTACTCGTGACTAGTAATGTCACAAACAGACACAAAACTATTTTGTCACTTAGACTGTGTAGACTGTGAACCCACCAGGACCACACCTTAACCATTTTGAGATACACAGAAAATATAATTATCCCTTAGTTTCTGACAAATTAAAAAAAAAATACAACAAAACAAACAACAAACTGAAAGGCTTCAAAATTCTTCCACAATACAAAGAGATGTTTGTGAGAGTTCTGGATGAGCAGTCAAAGCACCAACCAATTTATCCAGTCTACATTGGCCATTAGCCAGTTCAATCTGAAATGGTCCAAAATAAACCAGAGGCTGGCTTGAGCAAAACCAAGCCTAATTTAAATAGTGTTCCATCTGCAGGCATTTTGCTATCTACACGTAGGTACAAGCTGTCCACATAAGAAGCTCAAACTATTTCCAGAATCCTGAGCCATGTAAAAAAACTGCTGGGGAAAAAAAAAAAAAAAAAAAAAAAAAAAAAAAAAAAACTAAACCAAAAAACTAAGTTTGTTAAGTAAACATCTCCCTAGAAATTACTTTCCTAGTTACAGTAAGCAAACCAGACATTTCCTTTCCCCACCCCCAAAATTAATATTCCAAATGCTTCACAATGAATATAATAAAAAACACTAGACGAAGAAAGGAAGTTCATGACATCTGTCTTTTCCAAACTTACTGCTACATTAATCAGTGATTAAATTGCAAACCAGGATTTCTGGAAATGCAAAAGCTCATTAGAATTAAAACATAATGCTATAATCAGTAAACTGGCTTTTTCTTTCCTGTCTGGAATCAGTTCCACCAGCTTTAAACAAATATATACTTGGCATTTTGGACTTCAGGAACCTGGTAGGCCTTAAATCCCGTGATTTTTCATGGGAAGATAGATTATGGCTTTTGCACTTCAACACACATGGTCCTCTGTACTCTCTCATCTGTGCCAGCAGACAGCCTGCCCCTCTAGAGAGTAAATTATGATAGAGAAAAATCTGAGCTAGACCTGTGTAGCAATGTGATAATAAATTTGCACATTTTACCACATAGGAAGAAAATAGTTATGAATTAGGATAATAAATTCAGAACAAAAATATTCAATGTAAGTACAAAACATTTGGGAAATGCTTGTTTTATCTGAGCTTTAGCACAGAACAAAATCTTTGAAATTAACCTTTAAAAGTTTCAGTTCTTGTATGATTAGTAGGACAACACTATGAACAAACATATAATGTATTTACTTTTAGAAAGATTTTTTCCATTTAGCAAATGCAAAAGAACAAGTCAATAAAAAAAGAAATTAAAAAACTGGATGTGTACCTTGAAACCAGGTAACTTTTACAGACCTAAACATGCATAAAAATATTCAGCATAATAAGCATCCCTTATAATGCTTATTTATAAATTAGTGAAAGTTATTTACACTTTTTGCTTTCTAGGTATTTCTTTTACTCATCACAAGAGGTAAAATTGGAACAGAAAATTAAGTAACATATTTGAATTTGCTACCAGTTTAATAGGCTACTCCAACTTTCCCAAAGTGTTAACTTGTGCAAAACAAATTAACTTTTCATAAATTGCCAGTGTCCAGCCACTTTGCCTTGTGATGATGTCTGCTGTGCAAAACCTGCCAAGCTCCTGCCTTGAAAAAGTTCCCCTAAGTTTCTTCAACTGTCAAATTTTAAATAAAGCAGGTTAAAAGCTGAAAGAGAATTCTGGAGCAGACATTCCAACATGACCTGGTAACAGCAGCATGGGTGAACTCATGCATAAATCCTCATAAACCCGACATGTTATTTTTTAACAGGTTTACAGACGTAAGAGTTGTTCATAGTTCATGAACATGACTCTCACCAAGCTCACACTCAGCTGCCCCTGCACAAGGCTGCCTGTCAGCCACTGGACCTTCCTGTCCCTGATTCCAGACCTGGTCCCACACCTTCCCTGCAGTGATTATTTCAGAGCTCTAACCCTGCCCTGGTAAACATTAGTGTGGAAGAGCCTGGTGTCTGCTGCAAGCTGGATTCTGAACCACTCTCATCGTGCTGCTATCACAGGAGGAAAATAAGAGGAAGAGAAAAAGCAGAGGGAAGCAATAGAGAAAGTGTGTTTTGAACACGTTTAAGCCCTACGATTTCTGTGACAGGAGAAGCCTATCTGGCCTGCAGGGAGGATGTTCAAGCATAGCTGTGCTATGAGCTATAATCTGGCACCTGCAGCAGCACTGTCTCTCCATGCTTCCATCACACAGACAGCACAGGCACCAGGCTACATCTGACACCAAGACTCTTGTTTCAGCTCTCTAACACACAGACGTTCTCCTGTTAAATGCTTTCCTCAGGGAGCCATTTTCCAGCTTCCTCCATATCACTGTTACTTCATGGAACAAGATTATGCCTCTGGTCCCTACTGGACACTATTTCTGGAGCTGTTTTTGCTCCCTCCCCATCCACACTCCCAGCCTGCAGCCACATCCTGCTCTCACTGCAGCTTAACAGGGAGAGGACAAATGCTTGCCCAAGAGCCTGTCAGCTCCCAGCAACATTTTTTTACTCCCTTGAGGCAGCAGAACTATGAACAACTCTTACATCTGTAAATCTGTTAAAAAGTAACAATTGCTCCAAAAGCAATCTACTATTTTTATGAATGAAGAAAAAAAGACGCCAACTCTCTCAAATAAAGCAGCGAGGAACAAAAGCATATTGCAACTTTCAGCAAGTCACAGCAGCTACTTTTGCATGTCTACCCAAAATAAAACAAAGACAAGAAGCCAGGTTTGCTCACCATTCCACAAACAGTACAACCAAGTCCTCTTGATCAGCATAGCTTTCAATGCCTTCTTTCAGCAGTCGAACTTTCTGCCCTCCGCCAATAGAGTTGGGCAGCTCACCACCTTTCCATTCTTCACCTTTTCCAAGAACCTGGAATAAAAGGTAAAAAAAAAACCCACTTTTTGCTAGTACCCAAACCCATGAGGCTTTTTTTAAGCACACCCTTATTGAAAACAGATGCTAAGGCAGAAGCAACACATTAAAGCATAGCAAGCCAGCACTTCCAGCATCGTAGGTTTTCCATGTCTGAAGCAACGTTCAGCACAATGACATCACTGCAAAAACATGAGAGAGACATTTCTTAACCAAATAAGAATCAAGCAACTGCCTGCTACTGACATTTACTCAACTGTGTGTCCTTCAGGGAAAAAAAAAAAAAAAAAGCTAAGGATTGTTAAAAAATTTGTATTAGAAAAATATTCTGAATGCGACCTTTAAATTTCAATAATATCCCTTTAGGAACAGAAGGCACAAAAGACCTTGGTGGATTAGGGTATAACTAACTCAAATTGCAAGTTTTTGTACAAAAAGGAAAGGATAGGTTTCCCAGTACACAGTCACTGCTAAAGCTGAGCTAAACATAAAACTCCTCCCCAGACAAGCACTGTAGCAGATTACATGTCAAAAAAGGAAAAAAAAAAAAAAAAAAAAAAAAAAAAAAAAAAAAAGCTGTTTATGTATTTTGAACATAAAAGTTTTGGAACATATCAAGCCTAGAAGAACTACATTGCATGATGTTTTGCACAAATCTACAAAGCTAAAAGACATATCTGGAGCTCAGGCTGCTCAGGTGCTCTAGTAGAGCTTTATCATATTAAGAAAGGTTCTCTCAGTCCTCTAAATTCAGCAGTAGAAGTCAAAGACCCAAATAATTTCCTATTTATAGGGCAGACACTGTGGTAAGTAAGAAGAAAAATTTCATAACAGCATCTGAATTCCTGGATTTTCTCTTGGCAGAACCAATTTGTGGGGAAAGTTTAGAAGGTTAGTGCCCTCCCTTTTTCCCAAGGTCACGCAGAGGCCAAGCTAAGTACGTGACATACAGAGGCATGGAGCAAGGCAGAAAAGGCTGGAAAGAATGATAGAAACACATTGTCCTCTCAGAAATTACAGGCTCCGGTGAAAGACAGAGAAATTTTCAGTTGTGAGCCTCCCTCCTTCCTTGCAGCAGTGTTCCAGCCTTGCTAAAGGAAAGCGATCCAAAGTCCTGGAGTGCAGTACAGCTCCCAGAAGTGCTCATACAAACAAAATCAGCCACACTGAAAAACGAGGCTCTGTGATAAAATGTGCCAGAACCTGTGAGTGAGGAGGATGCTGACCACAATAGCTACAAACTACTAAAGCATTTCCTAAGGCAGTGGAAGCACTTCCCTGCCTTGGTGGTTCAGAAGGGCATCAGCAGGTAAGCAACAGGGAGAGCAGCAAGTGCCCTTCCTGGCCCCAGCTCTGCTCTCTCCCAGCACACAATGAAGCTAAGGCAAGGTCAGCTACCATTTACTGGTTCTGTTTTATAGCATGGACAGCACAAATATTTGGTACAAAACACACAATACCTTTACTGTGTAGTTGAAATGCTTTGCAGTTCGCATGAAACGGTGAAAGCCATCCGTTTCTTTAGTTGCTACAGTAAAGACTAGAAGTTTATCTGAGGAAGAAAAGGAAAGAACATGAATTAATATGCTTTCACGGCACGTCTGACATAAAATGCAATGAACAGCAGCACTAGCTAAGGGGAACCTCTGCATCTTATTCAAAGAGAGGAGGCAAATACACTGCCACAGGATAGGTTTGAGATATTACCAAACAACAACTGCTATGGGAAAGGTGCTGTATTTAAAATGACTCTCTGGAAGACAAAGCAAATAAGTCTATCTACTCTGTAAACAATTAATTCAAGACACAAAAACAAAGCTAGTGTAACTACTGGACAAGAAGAAATCTTCAAAACAAAATAACTTACTACTTTTCAGTCTGAGCTAATACTGTTAGCTCTTACTACAGAACTGAGTGGTGGTAAGAGAACTTCACCCAACCCCAGTAGCTCCCCTGAAAGCCAGTAGTGCATACTCTTCATTGAAAGAAGCCAAAAAAACCCAACCAATTAAACTAGTCCCTCAACAAACAGAGTTTAATGCTTTTAAGTCCTTGAGCAGAGACAAAAGGGAAAGGAGTTTGATTGGTTGTTTTTTATTCAGAGTATACGTACATTACAGCACCGATAATCTTGTGCTCTTATCACACACAGACAAGTGACCATGCAACCAATTTCCTCTTTACATTCCACAGCTTTTAACACAGTTTGAACGGTGTAATCTATTTCCACTAAATAGCTTCCCAATTAAACTACTGAACAACATTTAGAACCCTATGCAATATGTTACATAATGAAACTAAATAATTTGAAGCTATAAGAAGGTTTTATCCCTATCTGAAATGAAGTATTTAATCAAACCAGCCTGGATGTCAGAGTACATTGCAGCTTTCCCAATTCAGGCCAAGTTCAAGCAATAGTTGTGCTCTAACCAGAGCCCATGAAATCAATCCTTACAATAAAATAAAATTAATCACCTTTGATGAGTATTCCAGACAGAGTGCCTGTTACTGCATTACTTGCCAAAAAAGCATCTTCTGGATTTACCTTCCTCAATCCAGTAACATGTGCAAGAAGTGTCTGCTATGGAAAACATTCCTATTAACTCTTCAGCCTCGTCCAGCACCACAGGCTTAGCAGCCCTCAGACACCCAGGACATCATCCTGAGTGTATTCAAACCACTCACCACTTCCCATTTTATGTGACAACAGCAAAAGTTTACACAGAAGATTACCCAATTCCCACGTTGTAGAAGAAATGTACCTTGCAACTTACTCATGTGATGCTCTGCAGCCAATACTTAAGTGTATTGACTCAGGCAGAAATACCTGTCAGAATACAGACATAGTTTGTAGAGAAGCATAAACCCCCCTGTTCTAATGAAATTCAAGTCTCTCTGAAGTACCCACAGCAGACAAACTCTGGAGACCAGTCTCAGGTGGCACTGGTACTGGTTCCACTGAAATACAGCTCAGATTCAGCCCTAGTCACCAGGTCACCTCCAGAGCATCCTGCCAGGTCTGCCAGTGGTCTGGCTGCACAAGCACATGTGATACTTTCTCTGCTTTTGCTAGTGGTCTCACTTTAGGGGTGTTCCTGATTCACGTGGTGTTTCTGCAGATTGCAGAACACTTGATCTGCTTTGTGACCTTGCTCTTCCCTAGACACTCTTTGCACAGGTGTAACCTTTAAGCAGTGACAGCACCCTGTGCCCAGTACCTACACCACCAAAACCAACCTGTGCCTTGAGCAAGGCTCCTGCAATTTTATCTGACACTGCCCAATTCCTCAGCTACAGATGACATCTCTACCTGCCCTCCCCGCTACACACAATTTTGTGGATTTCTCTCACATCCTGCTATTTCTTTTTTTTTTCTTATTTTCCCTTGGGTAGGGAGGTCTGGGAGGCACATCTGTGAATAATTCTTTTCCTCAAAGGTCCTAGAGGCAATTTTAACTGCTAGCTCTACCAAACCAGACACTCCTGCAATACAATATGAAACAAAGAAGAAACTGGAAATATTGTAAATTCTTCCATCCACTCAACTTGAACATCCAAAAATTTTGGAAAGCCAGATTTGGAAAATAATTTGCTCCACCCCCTTAAGTGCTAGAAGACTTTTGTAGCAAAGAATCAGAAGAAAATTCCCCAAACACATCTCAAAAGGACAGGAGGACCTCACAGTGCCATGAGGTCACATGAACTCACAAAGAGACAGAAACAGAACAATAATAGCTCAATACTTTCCAAAGGTATTACAAAGATCGCGCAATTTCAAGTAATTCTACTGAAATCACCACAAAATGAATAAAGAACATTGTATCTTAGACCGTGACTAAAACAGAACTGAAGGCAGAGGAGGGTTTTCCTCTATGAAGGAAATTAAGACTACCTTTTGTTCAAGCACCACATTTTCAAATTACAGGGAACTGGAAAAATCTGATCATACCAGAATTGTATCATCAAGCCAACTGGATTAATCGTTAAAAGTTTCCTAGGTGACCAGACTATAACCACAGAATTTGGTTTGAAGTAGGCATATTTCACACCTACACATTGCTAAGAAATGCTAACAGCAAAGATCTCAAAAATCTGTACTTGACAACATGATGTAAATGACAAAATGTGGGCTGCATCAGATTCCTTCCACAGTTACTAAGTCAAAGAAAGTTTAAACTAACATACAAGTACAGTTTGGCAAGCAAAAAATAATCTACTGTTCTTTACGGGATATTGTTACTCTCTCTTAATGGAACACACATTATTCACGTATTTTAAGATTCACTATCGAGTCTGGTATGTTACTTGACTTTTGTGGAACAGGAGGAAAGAATAATGTGCTAAATCATAAGGGATTTCAAGCTGAACAATACAAAATGAAGAAAGCTGAGCAGGCAAATAGTACAGTTTATACTGATATGAAATGATAAAAGAGGCTGTACTGCACCAACAGACAATGAAGCAATCTAAATAGGCTGCCACAGAACAAAAGAAAGGTATTTTAAAGGTACTTTTACATGGGAAATGTTTTCTTTTTAACATGCTTACCCATGGTCTTTTTTTTTTAATTAGACTTGAAGTTTAAGAGGCTTTATGTTATGTTTTTGTTGCACCACTGACTTTTAAGTGGAGGTGGTACTTAAATAATTTTTTAAGTGCAGCAGAGCTGTAATTATAGCATTTGAAGTCCCCTTAGAATTAGAGTTTCTTTCTAGATTACTTAGTCTTCACTGGGGCCTCTTTTGTTTTGGTTTGTTTTATTTTTGCGGTGGTTTGTTTTTTTGGGTTTTTTTAAGCTGTGTCTGACCAAAAAGCATACTTTTATTCCATATATAGTATAAATAGAGAGACAATGGAAACTGCAGTAAATGATAGTTACCTTGGCACATTATAGAGTATATTAACCAAATGAGGAAAGCAGAAGCATTCTCCTCCAGCTAATAAAAATATTACCCTAGTTCCTGTAGGTTGCTTTGACTATATTTAGATACGGCAACTCGCACAGTTTCACTGCCAGATCTCCACTAAATGTAGCATCTCTGTTTGTTCTGGTGGAAGTGAGTGAAGAGAATGCTTCTGTCCACTAAATACTTCTGCAAATTTCTTTTCAACTTCATTCACTTTGAAAAATATGCTCCTTGCTTACTACATTTAGGTACAACAAGTTCTTGGAGCACTTATCCCAGCTGAGCATAGCAACATGGATACAAAGTGATTCTCATGATCTCACAGCAATGTCAAAGTGAAGCACAACACTCCCAAGGCACTATGTTTATCCAAGTGTCATTTCCACTTCAGGATGTGCTCAGCTGTTTCAGCTGCTGGACCCACAGTATCCCTGGGCACAGAGCAGGTTTGGCCCCAGGACACCCTGTGGGTGCAGAGGTTCAGGGCTGCACCAGCGAGGCTGAGTGAGTGCCCAGAGCCCCCAGCAGCATCCCTGTCTCCAGCTGTGCAGCGAGGAGCCAGGCACAGCAGTGGAAGGATGTCTGCAATTACTCAGACCCCAAGCTGCCACTGCAGCCTGGTACTCCCCAGTGAGAGCACTGCAAAATCCCCACAAGGAATTCCAGCTGCAGCTAGACACCATTCCTGCTTCACCATCCCCTCCTCAAACCCCCACCCTCCAGCGAGGTGTCCACCCCAAGGAGCTCTGCCGTGTGATCCTCCACACAGGCTTGAGCTCTGCAGTCCAACCCTGACTATCCACCCCGCACAGGGACAAACACACTCTTGGGAGCATTCTCTAACAGGAACAGCATTCTCAAAGTGCAAACTTCCACGAGACCAGGAGCAGAGCAGGTGGCCCCCCTGCTTCCCACTTGCAGGGTGCTGAGATGCCACGGAGGGTACGGGCTGGCAGCTCCCCCACACACAGCCTGCCAGAGGCACCCTGGCACTCACCCAGGGGATTGCTGAGCTTGGCATTTATTTCCACAAGTCAGACAGTGTAAAAAGGAAATGTAAACCCTATGCTGAAGTTCAACAGGAAGGCATGGAAAAAACTCTCCCAAGAGCTCCATGCCAGGTATGTGTTCGGTTACCAGGACGAAATTGTGTCAGACAGATTTCTGATAGTTACACCCACAAAACAGCTGCTCTGTTTTGAAAACAAGCCTGTGAGGGCACAAGTTTAGCCAAGAAAAGTATATCCAGTGACTAACAGAATTCATTTTTACATGCAAATTAGAAACCCTCTAGCACACAAGCTGTGAAAGACAACACTGCACACGGAGCACATGCAGCGCATTAGGAAATCCAGTGAAAGTTTATCAAAACAACTCACTTTTCTAGTCTTTTTTTTGCTGCTACCTTCAGGGACCTGACTGCATCATAAATATTTATTTCCAGAAAGAAGATCAATAAACCAGAGGCTTTGCCTTCAGTGAATTGCCTGGCAAGGTCTAAGCCAGGAATTGCCGTGGCAGGACCGCTTTAAGTAGCGGTGACCTTTCTCCTTGTACCCTGGCAAAGAAGCATGCAAAGAACTACAGTCATTCCTCACACACCCACATGGTTCTTATTTATCTTGAATGAACACTCGCAGAGATTACTACATAATTTCTACCAGGGGTTGTGGGCACTGGTATAGTAGCTTCAGAGCAGCCAAAATTGAGGATATTGCTCACAGCCACACGGAAGCTGACATTTAGCCCTTGGATTCAAGTACTACAGACTTCTCTGGAGGAGAAGTGAGCTGGAAGATCAAAGGACATCTGTTCATGGTACCACATTATGACATTAAAATGTATCTCTAAAACTAGTGGCTTATAATGGTAAACAAATGATGTTTGGTACTTATAATACGTTCTTACCCATATTCTAGTGTCTACATAAAACAGCTTACTTTCCTGTTTGCAGATTACATCCCACCCTGAGCTGCTCAACACAGGAATGATTGCTCATTTAATGGAAAGATTGATACCCAAAGTCAGTTATTACAATATGCAAAATAAATCAACAGCAAGCTAATAAATGAGTTGCTAGATATCACAGAAAAGGCTTGAAAACCAGAAGGATACTAGGAATACTTCTGTGGGTTTAAGAAAAAAACCACACAAAATGCAAAAGAAAGGTCTGGTACTACTAAAGCATAGGCTGGACAGATACCTGGAAGAAGCACATGGATGCATCCAAGCTCATTGATAAAGCTGTGTAATTATCTATTAGGTCTGCTGAATCTCTGGTAATGTGGGAAACCAACAGGATATAGTTTCCCACAAAAACAAACAAAAAAGAAAAATAAAAAAAGGAAGGAAAAAAACCCAAACAAACTCCAAGCAAAGCACAGGAAAGGCAATATTAGACTTTACAAAAAGCAGTCTGGATTTTCCACTATGAATAGGAGTTATTGCCTAAACTTAGGATTCTATGTCAAAATATTTGAAAATCCGCATACTCTGAAAAGATGTTAAACAGCTGGAGATGGGAAAAACCCATCATATACAACGTAACCATGATTATAAGTTATACCTACAGACATATGCTTGGTTACTGTAATCCAGCAGCAAACAAAGATCTTAAGTACACAATGAGAAAAAACACAAACTATATGTGTGTATATATGTATATGCACATGCAGTGAGAGCTTATGATGTACATATGCTCAAATAAAGCATGAAGCCAACAGAAGAGTTTCTGATCAAATAAAACTTTTGGCATAAAGAGAGCAAAGACAGAGCCATCCGAAAGCTGTTTATTTTCCCCCTAGGATTCTTTAGAAACACAACAATGTGCTGAAATAGCAAACATGGTCATCTTCTTTTCTCAGGAAATAAATGTGCATTACACTGCAGGAGGGGGAAAGATGACTGGGGCATAAAACAATACTACTTCATACTTGGGAGTCCTGAAGTTTTTTTAATCTGATCTTTATACAATGTAGTCATCTTCCGCTCTGCACAGAGCACTGCTGCATGCCTCCCTCCACTCATGCCACACTTCACTGCTTCCCGGAGAGGCAGACTGGTTTCAAAGTCCCACTAACCACAGCCATGATCACATAATAAGATTGGATTCTCTGCACTTCAGTAGTATGGTTATATTGATGCTAAAAGTTGTCCTTGAATAGGAGATAAAATATGTTTGAAAAGTTCACGAAAGATCATAAAGTGGTACAAGTTAAAATAAACACAAAAATTATAATTAATTAACAGATAGCAAGAGCAGTCATGGCTTGTCAAACACCTAGTGCATACTGATTTTCTATACCAATATAATTCTTCTGTGAGAGAGAAGGTTTTCTAAAAACCAATGCCTTTAAAGACCAGAATTTGAGGAAACTGACCTTACTGTACAGACCTGTTTGATTTGTTTTCCTCTGTATGACAAATCTCCCTTTAATCACTGCACTTCTATGCATACATGTCTTGCTGCAAAATACAGACAGTAACACACACATTACTTTTGTAATTCCCGAAAACTTAAAAGGGATTCTTCTTGCCCAGCTACGAACAGATTTGCAAAATTTTTTCTTTTGATGGTATAAAGTTATTGCAGAACTCATGAAGGTATACAGGTGTCACCTCTGCTACCACCTACTCTTTATACTGATTCAACCTGCAGAAAAAAAAAAAATCTGTCTTTAAGCCATTGCAAACAGTTTACAACCACAGCTGGGATTTATGGTTATTATTGGCATTTATTAGGATCACTCAATGCATGGGCTGTCTATGGATAATGCTTTCTGTGCTCGTCCATGTTATCTGTAAACCTTCCTGAGGTTACTGAGCCATAGCTGGTATTAAAGCTGCCAACTTTCCCAAGCCAGGGAAGAGACCTAAAAAAGGCGAGAAGCTGTCAGGAGCACTCTAGGGAAAGAAATACACAGAGTATCGTTTCCCACTTTCAAATAGCCGGTACTGTTGCAGCTCCCTCAGCCACAGTACCTGCAGCCTGTTACAGGGTTCTCCCTCTTCTCATGTGTTTTACAGGAACAAAGAAGCCGAGCTAGCAAAAATACATCCCTACACTAAGCAGGAGCTGCTCTCAATTTTCTCACAGTAGAGAATCTATCTTAGATTAGCACTTGTTAATCACTGCATTAGCAGGTGCTAGCACAGCCCCTGGACAGGACACTACAATGTTTTTCTTTTCTTTTCTACAAACTGAAATTCCCTCAGGCTTTAATTCACAGCTCGAAGTGGTGTGAACAGGCATTTTCCTCTTTCATGCAGACTGACTCAAATGGCAAGTGTACAGAGCTGCTGCTCACTCCTGTCTTTTATCACATTGTTTCTGATGTCACACCGATACAGCAGCTAAAACAGTTTCATTAAAATGATCAAACGCTGATCAGAGACAGTTCAAAACCAATTAAGTAAAAATTTGTGACACACAAATCACAGGTCCTTATCCATACCTACACACACATTCAAAGGTTAGCAGGAACTCCCAATATATAACTGATTTCAGGAAACATTTGAAAGCTGATTATGTCTCAGCTCTTAACTTTGTTTTCATTCAGTAGTATTGAATATATAGTCAACAAGAGCTCATTAAGAACTGTATGTGCACTCATCAATCACGCAAGTCAGCCCTTGGTGCAGCACTGGCCAGTGCTCAGGCCTGCACTCACTCTAATGCAAGATTTCCTTGTTTTGATAGTTAAACAAGCCAAATACAAGCAGCAGTAAAGTGTTTTCCCATCAGCTTCAGAGGACTTGGATGAGACTCTACCTACTGAGTCAGCTATTCTCTAGTAAAGCAAAGATAAGACATGTTCCTTAGTTCCCAAATTAAGAAAAAAAATTAAAATCGACTGTTTGTAAATGACATCATTGCCATGCATGAAGGAACTCCTAGCTGCCTAACTTCCTGAGGAATGGAGAACAGATCAGGTTGCAGCTGTTTATGGGTGCCCAAATAGAAACGAAACCACAAACATCTTGAGAGGGAGTGGATGGAGTCATGGCACAGGCTGCGTCTTGTCTGAACGCACAGCTTGGACAGCCTCGCTATAAACTGTCATCAGGGCTGTGCAGCTGAGAGCGGGACACAATTAGCATCAGCTGGCTAAGTGAGAAAGTTTACTCAGCTTCTGCCTTTTTGCAGCCTTGCCCTCTCTTGTCTCTCTCATAAATATGTATCAGCAAAAGAGCATGTTCCTTCTCGGGCTGTTGTTTAACAAACCCAGCTGTTTAAACAGAAGCAGTCACACACAGCACCAGGCATTGCTTTAGTCAATCTTTTGACAGCTAATCAATCCACCAATGAAACTCAGCAGTTAAGATTTACAATAATAGTTTCTCCTCCGACTAGTCTTTAAAAAAAAAAAAGAAAAAAGAGGAATTGAGCTGGAAGTGGGGCCATCCTGAAGATCCACAGCTATCCTTCACCATCCTTTGTGCCTGCTCTGTGGTTCATGTTGTAAGCAGATGCTACCACCCAGATCAGTCAGTTCATTTGAAAAAGCTGCCCTACAGCTTCACATCTGGCTCTGTGTCCAAACACTGGACATAAAAAATTCTTCATACACATCACACTACTCCAGAAATAAAAAATTTTTTAAAAACCCCACACTTTTCAAAATTCCCTATTCTGTGTGAATAAGAAAATCAAACTCCACACTTGTGCCCTGTCCTGTACAACTCAGTCCTTCAAATCATGAAAAAAAACTCTGTCCTACTTGTGACACAAGACACCATGACATGGCATGTATGATGTATATTTAAAGGTGTTTTTAACATCATACACTTCACCCAGCAATTTCAGGTATTAAAGTTATGGGCCTGGTTCTGATCCAACACAATGGCTTTACAGTGAACTAAGGCAAAATTAATTAAAATGCTTACAAAGACACCATTCAAGTATTATGTGAATTATATAATTTTACTTTAAAAAAATGGAAAAAATTAAAAGATCGATGCTAGCAGATGTTGATTAGTTTCTACACAGCTGAGGAAGAATGGGCTCATTCAGCACATTAAAACAGAACTACAGGTCCAGAATCCACTGTCAGAGGAGCAGCACTTGAACAACAAGCCTATTTTTGTTTAGCATTTTTTTGTCTTTGTTTCCTTACAGTATGTTTTCATTAATTACAAATACTGCAGCTTTAAAAACATACTTGTTCTTTCCTTACAAAAACAGATATCTGGGATAAAACTGCGACCGTATGTACTTAGTCTCCTTATCATTATCCATATTTTTAAAATCAAACTCACCTTAAGGAAAAAATTGAGAAGCAGTTCTATTAATCCTAAAGCTACTTGTAGTGTCAGGCTGTGCTTGCAAGCATGTATTCCTTGAGAGTTAAGTGTCATTTGTTCTCTAGAGCTACATTACCACACATGAGACACAAACCTGCTGCTAATCTGTTTGGTCAAGCTGTATTTTCTGCTGGAGAGAATCCTGCTACTGTTCAAATTAAGAGGGATCAAAAATATTCTTCTCTTTCCAACCTGCTTGCAACAGGTCCCACAAAAACTATAAAAAAAACATTATAAACAAAAATAAAAATGCCCATACTGCAACCATGCTTCCTCCCCATGACAAGGGAATTCACTTAAACAGCATGTCAATTAATTTATAATTCAGACTGCAATTCAGACAAAGGGAAAAATACTACTTTTGATTACACAATGCAATAGTGCTAATTCAACAGACAAACTAAACACTTCCCCATGAAAAGATGAAGTCACTTATGCTTAAGTAAGCAGCAGTGAAGGAAAAAGCTAAAAACTTGCCCATAAATGACGACTCCCTAGAATATGCCACCAATGTAAAGAAAACCCTGAGAAATAATGTTTAGATCTTTGACAGAAATACATTTCACACAAAACACCTCTGGCTCAGATAAATATAGCAGTCATTCCACTGTGCCCCTTCAGTGCAATTTACAGCAACCAGTGCTGATGAAAAAGGTCTCCTTGCTTTAACTGAAAACGCATTTTACAATCAAAGTTGCAGTAACTTCAGCGTATATCAGAGCAAATCAACGACACATCCAACCCTGTGGTGTACTTCCACTGTTTAATTATTACCTTCCTCTATGAAAAGAAAGAAAAGCCTGACCAAATAAATCTACAGGGTTTTTTGTTTGTTTTGTTTTTTGCCAAAGAGACAGGCATTGAGCAGCCTCTAACCCAAGTGCTACAGAGAACTCAGACTGCAAACCCTGGGTGCCTTCAAGGATGAGCATTTGCTGGGAAACAATACATGATGAAAGCACAACTTTGCTACTCTGCACCTCTACCATAATGTTTGCTTATTTTTAACTAACTCCAAACACCCACACCTCCCACTACACACTGTTTCATTTGCCAGTCACTATTAATTTCAAAGCTGGAGGCTAAAGATATCTCCATGAGTAGGTAATTCCCATCTAAGTGGTAGACGAGTACCTGCATGATGTGCTCCAGACAGGTAACCCAAGCACTGCCTACTGCACAGCCAGTTCTGGGCTCATCACCCTCTGCTTTTCCCCTTCTCTAAGGGGCAGCTTTTTCACAAAGTCCTCACAAAAAAGGTACAAAACTCCCAAGAGATCTGGAGTAGGTATTTTCACAACACAGGTTTACGTAGCAGCTTTAGGTACTGTGGTGACAAGAGGAGACAGAAGTAGCAGCAGTAAAGAGGCAAGAGACAAAACAGGCAGAGGCAGGCACAGGGAACTGTGCTTATGGCCTCTCCTTCCCCTAGCATGTCAAGTCTGTCAGTACTTCAAATAAGTATGTCAGGATGGCTGAATGACTAAATTTTCTTGTTTGGGCCCCACAGGTAACCCAGAAGGAAAGGCCTATCGATCGCTGTCACTCAGACCACTTAGGCTGAGCCCAAATTAACAGAAATGGCAGCAGTACATGCTGTAACTCAGAACGAGTCCTCGCAGAGTTAGACCAGCCAGCAATTACTGCTTGAATCACTTGTGACCAGCGCTTGAGGACACTGGGGTGGAGGAGAGCCCAGTGGCTCAGAGCGCTCCAGAGCCAGCTGAGCCGCCACACATCCCAGCCCAGCTGCTCTGGGAAGCCACCCACGCTGCTGGAGCCCCCCAGGCCACCCCTCCTGCTCTGGGAGGGCACAGACAGCCACAAACCATGGGGCCCGCTTCAAGCCATGGGGCCCGCTTCAAGCCATGGGGCCCGCTTCAAGCCATGGGGCCCGCTTCAAGCCATCACAACCGGGGCCCGACGCCTCAGCGCGGCTCCGGCCGAGCCTCCACAGCCGCTCTGGGGAGCGGATCGAAGGCTGCAAAGTCATTTTCCATGCAAACAGCTGATTGATAAAACATCCTAGGTGAGAACATCATTTACATCTGCTGCCAAGAGAGTGTCTGCCTCTCGCACAATCACAAATGTCGTTTCTACTGACTGTGTGTCACAACAAGCAGCAAGCGCGGTGCAATGAAAATATTTCAGCACTGATGTTTTAACACAGAAACTTTTGCATCTCCAGCACACAGGAGCCAGTGTTTCAGAGCTCAACAGTGCTCTTCTCTGTGACTGCCTGAAACATAACCCTGTGGCCAAGGAAGGAGCGCAGAGGGATTTCTGCAAACACATTTAGCCACAGGGCCGCACTGATTGCTCCCTGTAAGCAGTGCTGTGCAACAGGCAGCCCTCCTGAAATCACTTTTCCAAGCCTTTCTGAGTAAGGTCTTATTAAGAAATAAAGATGCAGCTTGGCAGCTGGTTCCAGATAGTCTTGTTAGAGCTTTTGTAGGGAGTATGCAACGCTAATGGACTGCAGTAAAAACTGATATGTAAATTGTGTCTTCGCCTGCTGTTTTTACACTGAATTGTATAAAGTATTAAGAAACTAGAATCTGACAAACAGATTTCTAGAAATAGAGGCACCATAAGGTCTGTGCTTCTTCAAGTAATACAGCACAGACTTAGGGAAAACATTTAAGGGTTAAAACTGGAATAAAAACAAGTAACACAGCAGGCAGTGTCTGAGGTCAAGAAACTACTCTCAGAGTGGTTTCAGTTCAGCAGAGATTGCTACAATTCAGGCTACTCTTGTCTAAGTTAAAAAGAATTAAGGTCTTGCTGCCTGAACACCTTACCAGTGCACCTACCAGTGCTTTCTTGCACTGTAACTTCTGTAGAATCATTTTTATTATTGATATAGACAAAGCAGTCTATTTTTGGGTTGCTGAATCATACATTGCTGTCTGGAATAAGGACTCTGCTTTGCACACATTTGAAAAGCAGAAGGATTAAAGAAGAATCCTTACCATGTCAGCTATTAGTTTACCAGCCTGGGAGCCCATATTTCAAGTGCACAGTTAAAACATTATTTGAACAGTTATGTTTGCAAGAATAACTGCTTGCCGTAACTAATTTCCAAAGAAGTTCAACTTACAATCTCACTGCCCTGAAAACAGGGATAGGAGCTCAACTTTTTGTTTAAATCTGTCCCCCGGGGGTGCATTCCGAAGGGCAGCAAAGGCTGAAGGGCAATGTTCACACCTCCCCAACGCACAGAAACCACACCATAGCCTTCAGAGAAATACTCTGAATGACCAAAAGTAGCAAAGTATTACAAAAACTGGAAATTAGAACTTCATTGAGTGGTCTGGTATTCTTCAACAGATTTTTTTTTTATTTTAACTTTTTTATTATTTTAACTTTTAATACTACTTTTCAACTAAATCAGTAATCTTAACATCAGAGTTAGAACCTGCTGACAGAACTTGCTGCTAAAACAGAGAATCCTACTTACTCACCCCAGAAGAAATTAAGCTAGATACTCAGAATAACTTGATAACTCTTGAGAAAACAAGACAAGAAATGAAACTATTTTGGATTTCATGTGATAATAATGTAGTGGGATGAAATAACTTTGTATGCCTAGAATAAAAATCAGAAGTACAGACTCTAAACAGCATTATAGCAAAACATAGGTTTCAGCATATTGTTGGATATACATCGACTTGGCCACCTCTCTCTGAGGGAATTTCCTGTATACATTTCTTTGTTTTACATGCTGAAGATAAAATTTCTTTCTACATCCTGCCTCCTTGAAGCAAACACCACTACACGAGTGAAAGGTAGGGAAGGCTCTGCAGGACGGGAAGGGGCACTGGAGTCTCCAGCTGACTTTTGCACGAAGTAGGAAACCTCATCAGCGGTTGCTCAAATTCAGAGAAGCAGTGACTGATGCTATTGCTCCTCCGAGCACTGGAAAAAATATGTTCATCAACACCTTGTCTCGTGGAGACGGGAGAAAAAGGGCGGGGGAAAGGGCAACAAGAAACTTTAGGAGTCTCAATTCCCCTTAAGGAATCCTTTTTCTTTCTTTTTTTTCCCTTAAGTGGAATTAGGCATCTATGAACTCCTGGGCGGGTTAAGATAGCTTCACCCGAGGAGTTCGTCTCGACAACAACCCAGGGAGCGCCGAGCTGCTCCGCATTACCGTGCGGGGCAGGGAAGGGCCGGTGGGAAATAAATACATAAGAATAAATAAATAAATAAATAAATAACCCGGCGAAGCGGCGGGTCCCAGCGTTCCCTTCCTGGCGGATGTTCCGAGCCGCCAGGCACAAAGCGGCCGATGCCGCCAGGCCAGCAGCGCATCCCCTCCACCCGCACACACCCACACACCTCCCGCGGGCACGGCCACCGCGCCCCGGCCCCGTACCGCGCCCCGGCCCCCGCACCGCGCCCCGGCCCCCGCACCGCACCCCGGCCCCCGCACCGCACCCCGGCCCCCGCACCGCGCCCCGGCCCCCGCACCGCGCTCACCTGCGGGGCCGGGTCGCCGCTCCGCCGCCGCCGGCAGCGCCAGGGCCAGCAGCGCCGGCAGCAGGAGCCGCGGCCACCGGGCGCCGCTCCTCGCCATCTTCGCCCTCCGCACCCGCCGGCCTGCCCGCGCCACCGGCCCCGACAGCGAGGGAGAGGGGCGGGCGTGGAACACGAGAGGGGAGAAGGCGCCTGGGGAGCGCAGCGGGCAGACGGCGCTCCTCCTCCGCGGCGGGCACAGCCGCGGCGCTCCCCCCGCGCCGGGCTTTATTCGGCGGTGGGAGGGCACCGGCGGCGCACCAGCAGCCGCTGCGGGCGCACGGTGCCGCCGCCGCCGCCGGGGAGGGGCGAGCGGCCAAGCCCCGCCCCGGGCCCGCCGCGGGCGCGGCGCTGCACAGGCGCGGCCGCGGGGATGGGGCCGGCGGCGAGCGCTGCGGGGATCGGCCGTGCCCGCCGGGTGCGGGAGCGCTCCCGTGTGCTGTGCCAACAGCTACGCTCGCCTGCCCCGCCAGACACTTGCTCAGTGCTTTCACTGGACATTATGTCCCGATAAACGAACCCGCGATTTTATGAGTACCTGAAGCCGCTACGCCGTGTGCCCATAGGAAGGATGCGACCCCTCCGCCTGTGTGCCCTAATGGCATCGGGAGCGCACTGCCCATCCGCTCTGCTTGAGAAGAACGCGTCTGTTAAAACCCCCATCGCCTCAGCATTCAGCTGACTTGGTTGGTTTGTCTAATCCAAACACACAAGACTGACACATTGCTACCATTAAATAATAGCCAAAAAAATCACTGCAGGCAAGCTCGGTGATGATAAAGAAAGCGTACTGGCCCGCCTTCACGCTTTCTTATTGTGATACAAAGCATATTCAAAAAAATACCATAAATGTTTAAAAGTGACATAAAATTATAAAAGCAGATGTCAACCTATTGGAGTCTGTGAAGATTTACACCTTGGAAATACTATTTGAACACCAAAGGCATAATCCAAAACAAAAATTAGTGGTGAAAGTAAGATTCATGTATTTGAGTTCCACATATATAACCATCAAATAGACACCTCATTTTTTATCCTAAATTTCTCTATGGGCTTAACAGATGTTCTTTTTTGGACCTACAGAGAACAGGAAAAAAAAAAAAAAAAAAAAAAAAAAAAAAAAAGAGGGGGAAAGAAAGGGAAAACTTGACCTGGGCTCCTACAGTTCTAAGTGTGTGCTGTTATTTGGAACCCAGGGCAGAAATCAGAGTCTGCATTATTCTCCCAGATGCCTTTATGGTTAATTGGAAGAGTCATTCTTTCTGGATCAGGCTGCACAGACAGCAGGGATGGAGAGCAAACCAAATAAAAGACTGGGTCCTTGGTCCAGAGGAGCTTCTGCAGCATAAAGGCTCATGAAAGCAGCAGCTGGGAACTAAAAATGTAATCATGCAATTGATGGAGAAACAAAAATGATCCTCCAGTTCTTGGGAAATTACTCATTATGTACTTTTTCCTCCCACCTCTTCCAGGCACACAGAAATTCACCAGAGAACAAATATGTTTTGAATGCAGACAATATGACCACATTACTGCTCGCATCCATGAACAGCCTCTGCTCACTCCTCCAAGAAGCAGCACCACTGCTGCTGATCACCTCACCACATTTACTGAAAGCGAGCAAATACCATGACTGGGGTGATCCTGCAAGTACATCCATCTTCAGGTTTGGTTTTTCAATAAACAAGTTCAAGGAATTTGGCTAATGGAAAATGAAGACAGAAAAAATATCACAGCTGTAGTTTTAAAACAGAAAACAGTTTAAACAAGCATTTCAAAAGAGGTCCTCAACAGGTCAAACCACACCTCAGATCCAGAACTGCTTATTGGTAACACTTGTTCTGTGAGATAGAAAGTGCAATTGCAAACCTGAAACAAAAAAACCTCATTGAGAATAAATCACTAAAGACATGTAGAACACACTTAGTACCACTAACCCTGAAGGAAATCACAGATTTCTTCAATAAATTCTGAGAGGAAAAAACAGGACCATTGGGTATAATTTCAGAATACCACAGAGATGATGTCATGGCTCCCAGGGATGGAATGGAAATCAGACAAAGCTTCAGCCCCTAGAATTGGGAATAAAATCAGTGGCTAATGGTCATGTACATACCCAGTGCTTTGAGGAATTACAGCCATAAGCAGCTGCTTTCACCAGAGCAAACACACAGGTCCTGAAACAGTTAGGTGGAAACCAATGGGCATAAAGAGGAGAGAGTGTCCAAGAGGAATCCTAAGAGGCATTTTATTATCAAAATGTACAAGCAAACAATAGCAGGGAAGAATGAAAAGAATTGGTGAGAGAACTCTGTAAATATGCAACAATGAAAGGAAAGGAAATAGCTGGCAAAAACAGATTTCTAAAGTGGAGGAAAATGGGTTGAGGGAACTGTGATATAAACACAACTAACACAGCTCATACCTGTAAGTGCAAGCCCAGACTTGGAATGGAAATTTATGCATCTTCTTGTTATTTTCCATGGTCTGTTGAGGGCTAGTTTCAATTTTAGACTGCTCTTAGAAAATGCAAGCTTTGTCCCCAGAGAGAAAACAGAGCTGAAAGCTACCCAAAGTACTGCTTTCAAAGTGACAGATGTGGTCAAGACTTCTCCTACCCCCAGAGGCTTCCCTCGGACATTGGCTGATGGAAAGGAAAATGCTTGTGAAACTCCAGAACTGAGCTGCACCAGCTGTGCAGTGCCCAGGGGCTCTGTCTTGCCCTGCTCTCACAGACACTTGGGTTGGAAATGCTGCTTTTGTGCACAAATACCAACTTTAAGGCCTGAACTGGAAGCTGATGGTTAGCAAGGTCTTCAGCTCTCCTGATGCTTTTGCAGGCTGCTTCAGGATGGTACTACTGGTGTAGCAGCTGTAACACTTAAAACACTTCAATATCAGAGCTCCTAAGCTGAGACTTACCCTCAAACCAAAACAATTTTAAAGAATAACATAGGTAATATTTAGTGAAATGTCCAAGTATGCCTGCTAAGCTATTGAGGTTAATTTCTGAAGCAATTCCTATGGATGTTCCAAGAAACAGGCTCACATTCTTGCTATTCTCACTATTTGTTCCTTTGATTTTTGGCTTTATTGAGCCTTTTCTGCTCAAGAAGCTAATTTCTTCATAAGGAATGAATATGTTTTGTTAAGTAGCATGGAGGACAGCAGAGTTTTAGTTGTGAGGTCTTGAACGTGGGAGCCCGAGGAGTTTTTTATCCTAAAACTACAGCAGTAGTGGGGAAAACAAGAATGAGAGCAACTGCAAGCAGTCCTCACTTCCAAAAGTAACTGTGTAAAGTTATTTTCTAACCTCATAACCAGTTACCAAATTTATTTCTTTTTCAGACCCTGTGCATTTTCAGCTCAGCAATAATATTTGAATGAATAATAAAAAATTCAGCTGGCAAGTATTTGGGCAAAATTCTAGAGGACCTCTGCAGAAGACAACAGCTTCCCGAATTGTTTCTAACCCTAATTCCTTTGGTAGCTCTTCCTCAATATTTAGAGAGTCCTTTTACAGTCTCAGCAACTCCCTGTCTGTATCTGCCCATCTGTACCTCCTTTTCCCTGTCTCCTAATTGTCTGTAGGAAATTATCATGAGGTTAGAAATCCATCTTACCCAAACCACCACCAATTTTATATTTCAAAATGCATGTAGCCAATGCCACGTGGAATGGAAACAAAGACAGTTCACTGCAGTACCAGCCTACAACTGCAGTCAAAGGGAGAGAGGTCCTGTTGCAGAAAGACTTCTAAACCACAAGAACTTCTTATGAGACCTTTTTCACATCCCCTAATTACTCTTCATCTTACTGTCCTTAAAACAAAACCCAGTCTGTGCAGTTGCAGTGCTTTTCCTCTCCTTGAATTTACCTCACCTTTCATCCAGGCCTCAAAAACCATTCTTTTATTCTGGACCCCCACTAGATTAGTTTTTCCACAAATGCTAAAATGGAGAAGCATTGCTCACATGAACTTCCTTCCCTAACCTTGTAACACTGAAATTATTCATTATACATTAATTAAAACAAAAGAAAAATAACAAGATTGATGAGTGGAAAGCCGCAGACAGAAGATATTTTCAACAATTCCACAGCAGCAGCATTCCAAGAATAAAATAAAATCATCATGCAAGGATCCTGAGTCCCTAACCTCAATAAAGATCATAGTTTTCTAACAGATAATAAAGTTTTGTCTGGGCAAAATCAGATATTCCTCATGTATTTTCAATAGCAGCAGTCACAAGTTATTTGTTATAAAGAACAAATTGATGCACCTCCTATTCCAGATTTTCCTCTCAAATGTCTTTTTTGCTGCATAAATTTTGTCTTCTTTTTATGTTATAGCAGTAATTCCATAGCAGCAATTTCACTGCCTGGGTCAAGTAGATATAAACTATAAAATTAAATAAAAGTTTTGGCTTTTTGCTTGTATCATGGATCTAATTTATTAATCAGAGTAGTTACATGAGTTTATTTTTGAGGCTAGGTTAGTAAAAGACCTTTGAGATAGTAAGTCATACAAATTTTTCCAGTTAAATTATTTACCTAGTGTAATTTCTAAAAAAAAAATACTAGTTTTGAATTATAAATTCAATACATATAGGTATTTTATGTTAATCAGGGGTAGCTGAAAATATATGTTTGCAATTATAGAATAATACTAATAGAAATTGACATTCCGAATTAATTTTAAAAAAATTAAAATCCCTTGTTAGTCATAGGAAAAACTTTCTTCATATATATTTAGTTAGATGCCTGAAGTTGTTTAAATTTGACCACAAGCCAATGAAACGCATTAAATTATGATTAGTTTTTCTTCTTTTTCAAAAAGATATCAATAGGGACATGAAAGTCCATCTGGCAATAGCATGGCATTAAATTGTGGATCACACTGTCTGACTTAGTATGTGTGTGCAAGCCTGTAATAAGGCCTCTTAAGCACTTCAACCCTAATAAGAACTCTTCCACAAACAAATTATTTCCAAAGAATCAGGCTAAATGGCACTGAAATTCTAGTCTCGCTCTCTGAAAATAGTTTCTCTTTGGTTGCCTCCCTTTAATTTATCCTGAGTTTCAACCAGAATATTTCTCTGAGCTGCTGCCCCAGTGGTGTGATTATGGGCGTGATCCAACCATGGCCAAGAGCTGCCAAGTGCTCCTCAGGGATGCTGAGCCCCCGCTGATTTCCATGGATGCTCAGCACCTTTCACTAGGGAGCACTGGGGGAACCTTTTGGGCTGGAGTCAGGGCTTCTTTCCCAAACCACCCAATCAGAAATTACTTCATTTCATTCACTCGTTTATAATTTTAGCTATAAACAACCCATATGAGCAAAAGATTAATAGGGCTAGCAAGCATTTCCAGGGTATAATCGGCTGTCATCCCATAATTACTCAAAGAGATTGAACGAGTGGCTTTGAAATTACAAGGAGAGTTGCATTCTTTCACTGAGACGGGAGCAGCAAAACATGAATACCCATGAAAAGCCCTGCTAAGTTTTTGTCTGTGGTCCATCCTTTAGCATTAAGGACATGGTTGCTCCAGCCTCAAGGGCCTGTCCTGTGGTACAGAAGTCAGTGAGCACCATAAGAGTATTAATCCTGCTGATCTGGCCTTAAACCAGATGCATTAGACCTCTGGTACTGCTTCTAGTGGACACAAAGGTCTTATTCTCATTTTTCACTTCCCTCACATTCATTTTTTATGTGAAAGGAACTGAGAATTAAATCCTGCAGAGTAATCCCTGCTGATCATGGTTGATCTTGTAAAGATTTCACTCCCATCACCCAATAAACTATAAAATGCTTCCCAGAGCCTCAAATGAGAGGTGTTGAAATGCACAATTAATCAACATAACTAAAGTGTTGCTTTTGTTATAGTTTGGGGATGCAGAAAAGAATATAATAGAAAAGGAAGCAACATTCAAGAAAACTGGCAAAAAGAAAAATAATTTTAAACATTTGCTGTGTGGGATTAATAGAAACTAGCAGAAAAAATGCCTTTAAGAAATTTTCTGGAGCTGGGAATCGACTGTCTGTCCAAACCCCCTCACTGTAGAAGTGTGTCCACTGAAGTGAGCCTGTGGGATTGAGCAGGCTGAAGGGTGTCACACATGTGTGATTGATAGGGGAGGGGAGCTCATGATGTGTTTTACAGTAGTTCCCCTAAAGCTGACTATTTTTGTGATTTCAGAAGATCAGAGGAGAGTTCTAGAGTGGCAATCTGGGGAAACCACTGGAGCAGAGAACCATGCTCCACAAGTATTCCCCTATGGGAAGACGTCAGATTTCATACCCTCTGTTACTGAAAAGGTTTTGGTCAAAATTTCTTTTCCTCCTTCCCCTGCTCTGGGAGTTTTGTATCTGCTCTGTCTATCCACAATGATCTCATTCTCTCCAGCTGACTTGTTTGAGGTAAATAGAAACTGCTGTCCTAATTTTGACAGGTATTTTTTTTAGTAATTTAGTTTGATTTATAACAAAATTAGTCTTATTCCTACTTCCTGTATGATGCAAATGAGGAATCCCAGATGGCCCGAAAACAACTTCTGGCAGCATTTCTGGAGCACTAGATTCAAGAGAGAAAATAAAGGAGACGGACTGGATATTATTTTGCTGCTGCCTTTCAGCTTCCACTTTTCAGCCTGCAGCGTCTGAAAGTACAGCCTCAGGAAAGGTGAAGGAAAGCTAAGAACCACAGGTTTTTTTAAATTTAGTGGCTGGTCAAAATATTATATGGTTTTTAAATACCAAACCATTTTGCCTCTTGACAAAAAAACCTTTTACAGGGAAAAAAGGTGGCAGCCAATAAAAACAAGGAGAGTAAAAATAGCATATTTAAGTGAACAGTTAAATACAGTTACCAGGAAAGCTGAGGTTGTGAGCAGTGTCCCTGGCACAAGCAAGAAGCAAGAAAATCTCATGACTCAATCAGTAGGGGAGTGTGCTTTCAAACTTAGAAACATTTAGGAGCTTTATACCTTTGAGGGTTTTTTCCTCATCCTCTTCTCCCATCTTGCGCTGTGTGTGTACACAGCTTTATTTGATAACAGGGGATTTGAAGGGATGTCAGGCTCAGATCACTACTAGAAAACTCTCTCTGCGGAGCAGGCATCACAACTGTTAGCTCACACTTGTGTGCTCAGTCACTTCACTCAGTGGCTGCACGGACAAGTGTGAGAGCAAAACAGACTCAGAGCTTTAACACTGAAATGGCCAGGAGTTACTGAGGGATGAAAAAGTGTTGGGTTACAGGCTGTGTACTGTGAAAGGCAAATGCATCCACTCTGAATGGTTCTTGTATTTTTTAGGCCAGTGAGTAAAAGCACATATCCTTTTTAAGGCTGGGAGCTTGACTGTTCTCAGCTTACACAGAAAGGAGCACAGAGGAGGCAAACTTTGAATAGCAGCACAGTTTTGATGAATATTATCCACTCTGTGTTCAAGATAACTCACCTGTCTACTGTTCATAGAGAGACTGAAATAAATGGAGAACTTCCAACAGAACCTCAAAAGAACTCTTTTCAAAAGATTTTGAAATTTAATTATTTTTTAGCACATCACTCTACAGAAGCCAGGAGGATGGCTACTTTGAATTCAGAGATTGCAATTTGTGCTTATTTAGTTTAGATGCTCAAGAAGATTAAGTCTCTAACTAAAATAATTCTGATGACTTGTCAAGGTTGATAAAACCTGACATTGGGAGTACATTTGGTTCTGGCTTTAGGAGGGTAGTTTCAGGGGCAATCTGGCTCTTCACATCCAGACAATCCTAAGCCTCTGGTGTTCAAGGCAACATACAGATTCATTCTGCATTAGGGAATATGATGGAAAGAAATTCCTTTCTATTTAAAGAAAACTAAACAAACTTTGTGTATTGGAAGGCAGCACTATCCTGCAGAGTGGGGAGAAAATTGTGATTGATAAACATCAGAAATCCCAGGCAGGCCTGCAGTACCCCAGCACTCTGAATGGCTGCTCATAAAGTTCCAGGCAGAATTAAGCAACTGGTCAAAATGGCACATAAACTGAATATCAGGTGCTAATGAACCTGGGTCTTTGTCTTCTTCTGCTTTTCCCTATTCCTCAGTCTTTTTTTACTCCATCAAGAGAATATGTGTAGTATAAAATGCTGCAGCCAAAATCACTTTTGTAGAGTTTAGAAGATTGAAAATTACAGTACTAAACCTAACTACCCTCAGACAAGCTGTGCAGGCAGCCTCTGTTCCAGGGTACCTCGAGGAGGAGAGACACCTGTCAAGCACAGAGCACACATCCCCAAGAGGCTCCTACTAAATGGCCAGGAAAAAGCCAAATTGTTGTCATGGCAAAGAAAAGGGGTTGACACAAGTTCCTTTTTCTTGTATGCCTGTACCAATGTAAGGCTATATTTGCCTTTGAGACATTTACACACTAGCAATGTTCTTTCATACAGCCAGAATGAAATAAAGAAAAACCCCTAGCCCCTATATCTAACTCTGGCAGGCAGCTATCTAGCAAATTATCACCTCTGCAAAACCCTGACATACAGGAAAGTCTTATTAATGTGGCTGTCCCATTGTGCTTACATTCTGCCTGCTATAATTGAGAATTTAGATTAAAATATGACTGGAGAACTCACTGTGGCTCAGCTGTAATGCTCCCCACAGGTAGTGAGAATACTGATTATTACTTGCATTCAGGTTCCTGGAGTGGGATTTTTACATGTGATTCAGGAAATACTGAGGTCAGTAACACTACTTTTGCTACTCTGATTGGAAAAGCTACAAAAACATTTGTGTTGACCTACTAAATTCTTCCTAACCAGAGATATGTGATATAAACTATAAACAAAAAAAAACCCTATATATCAGTTATTGTCATATTATTTCCCTTTCATGTATCCTCGTTTTCAAGACGCTTGACAGAAGTTTTTCAAAGATAGAAAGTTTTTAGTAAACATCTTTCCTCAACAAGAACATTAAGTACTCTTAGCAGATTATTATTAATTAGATTTTACTATGGGTATCAGTTTGGTAAATATGGTATTGTTTGACTCTAGAGATGGGTCAGACACATTGTGCACAGTATTGTAGTGACAGCCTGAAAAACGTACTGAGCACTACCTGGGCTAGCAGGGGGCTAGCAGTTTGAATGATGGTGTTGAGACTGATACTAAATATTTACCAAGCCATCAGGACTCCTCAAATCACTGTATACAGCTATTGTGAGCTATTATTATTGCCACAGGCTATTCATATTACCCAATTTAAAGGTTCACCCCACAAGAGGTAATAGTGACAACCTCCCCAGCTTTCCAGTCTAAAGAATAGAAATCACTTGCTTCCAAAACAAAAGATAATCTTTAAATTGGACCCTGCTCAAATAGCTACCAAAGCCAGTGAGAGCACTATCACACAATTTCCAACACCTATCAATGAAAATATAAAAGCAGAAAAAAAATCACCTCTAAATTACAGATACTCAAGAAAATTTATGCACTGCTAAAGTCAGGCTTCTACAAAATCTCAGTGGCAGCCTCTTTCTGTTACTGATAACTCATGTGTCTTTTTCCAAATGAGTATTAGAGAGAATGAAGACTCTTGTTGTTTTAGTAAGACCAGGCCATTTAATCCTGCTCTTCATCTCTTCCTTCTGCTGTTCATGAGCAGCCCAGATTGCTGTTTACCAATACACATTTGTTCTGTTGAGTTATTACAAATAATTCTCCAGTTCTCAAACATAGCTCTAGCTTTTTATTCCCTCTGTGCTGTAGGACTGTAATTGAGACAGCTGACGATGTATGTAGCTGAATATAAACTTCCATAAACAGACAGTGTGAGCTGGAACTCAGCTGCACGTAGGCCATCCACACACTTTTTCCACTCTGACTCTTTCTCCCTGCATCCAGTTGGGGAAGACGTTTTGGCTGTGACTCCCCTGTGGCTTATTCCACGTCACACCAATGACCAGCTGAAGTGAGGAAAAGGCTTCTGGTTAAATGTCCACAGTTCTCAGTCAGCACACCAAGAATCTCAGGTGAGATTAACTCCTTTTCTCTTCTGAAAGGGATCTGCACTCTCCAGGCAACCTTCAAAGCCTTGCAGCTCTCTTTGTGGAGCCTGTCCTCTTCACCTCTCCAAAGACAAGGAACTTACTGCACCAATCAAAACTTTGCTGGCTGTGTTTGTTTTTATATAGTGCAGACAGGGGATATTAGGGAGGAATTTTCTTTACAATCTCAGTTTATATAATTTACTCTTGTTCTTTTCATTCCAGAGAAAGCCTAACCTTTTCCCATGGTTTCTGTAAAGTGAGTCACAAAAGTCAGCTGCTGCCCAGGCACTCACAGGAAAGGAGGATTTACATTTCATGTGTGTTTTTAGGAACACTCTCCTGTCACACCATTCATCTCCATGACTAAATTAGGTCATTCTTTTGCTTTTTCCCTCTTTGTATTGTAGAGGAAAACAGATGTGATTTATCAGTCTGTCATTATGGTGGAGACTTCATTCTGAATTTGTCCATTCACTTCTAACTCCACGCAAAGTTCAGCCTGTGATTCCCATCATTTTGGGGCTCCATAACCAGAGAGCATGACTGGGCAAAGACTTGGATGCTTTGGTGATTAAATATTTATAAAACACCTAATTTAGATGGTGGGTGGATGAGAGCAAGGAAGCAACACTTCTCTGTGACGTGGGCTCCCCACAACCCACTGGAAAATATTTAGCAGTAAGCAAAGATGCAGAAAGCAGGTACCAGCAAATATGCTTTGTTTCCCATGTGTGCTGTGCCTGAGGTGCCTGTTCATGGCAGGTCCCTGGGGGACAGCAGCTGTCACTGGCAATGGGACCTCAGCCCCCCTGCACAGCGCCCGAGTCCTGCACTGCCCTAGAGCACTGCTCTAGGGGACCCTGTGTCTTTCCAGTAGTGATGAGGAAAAGAATACTACTCTTAGGGATGTGAATACTTCTACAGCTTTTAAATTTATTGAATAAACTCTTAATCTTGCACCAAAAATCCTTTGGGAGTTGCATATGTAAATTTTTAAACCAAAGTAATCTTTTGCGCTTGTGATCTACTCTGTTATTAGCATGGAACTGATGGGACTTGGAAGAAACTCAGTTACTACTCCACAGTCACAGAAATCTCCAATAAACAGGGCACTGTCTAACTAAATCTAATTTAATAATTAGTTCAAGGATCATTATTTAGAAAATTTCATCATATACAAAACCTTTATACACAAAATTGCTAGATTAACAGGACCACCCTCATTGTTCTACCTCACCACTTTTTTCTTTCTTTTGGTAGAAAAAAAACTACAGTTCTTATATTTTGACATAAGAGGAGACACTTGATCAGGTGTTCTGACCAGAATGTCACACTCACTGCATTTCTCTTTCACACACTCATATTACAGCCAAAAAAGAACATGTGTTAGGTTAAAACATTTTGGTCCTCAGCAGAGTAAACTGTTGATGCCATGCTGACAGCCTGTTAACAGCCATCAGCTATTACTAGAATTGCTGTGGGAGTTTGTAGGAAGGCATTTGCAAATGCTTTATCAATACAGATTTACCTCAGCAGAGAAAGGACAGACAGCATCACTTGTTGTAGCAATGGAAAATGCCTTATTCTTCCTCCTAGCCAAAGAAAAAGCACCTGAATCAAAATGAATTGCAGGGAGACAGCTCAGGAACTGTCTGGGGTGGAAGCTAAAAATCTCAGGGAAGGAATGAAGCTTCAGGAATTGCAACAGTTTTCCAATTTTTACCTGTAATCAGGCAGCGCACCTCCAAAGAAAGCTCTCATCATGCTCTTTTATCCAGTCACTCCAGACTGCAGCTTGATTATTCAGCTGCGATTTCAAGCCCTGATATTTTTAGCATCATTCTCTTGCTTTTTTGCCTTTGTCAGCAGGTATATTTGCATTTTTAAATAGTCAAATTCTAATCATAAATGTAGATTAATGAAAAATCCCCCAATCTATACCTAGATATAAATACTGCCCTGGCTGGATCTGAGCTGGGATGTAGAGATTTATCAGTGGTGTTAGGTGCCCTCTGGACCAGGGAACTCCTTGCCTTTGACTTTGCCCATCTCGGTTCAAAGGACTTTGAAGTCAAATGTGTTTTGTAGATGTTTACACCTCATTACCTCATTCTGAAAATATAAAAACTTCACTTGTGTACACTTCTCTTTGCACATTTGGTTTGAGTTCCTCTGATAGTGAGAGCTTTTGCTAAATTTTGCCACATAATTACTGAAGTGCAAATCCCTAGGAAAAATGATTTGCTGAAAAGATTTCATATTTGCAGCTTAAGTGATGCTGATTAGTTGGTGTTTTACTTTGGCATCAAATTGTAGTATCCTCCTTAGGGCATGCATAACCATTTATTCCTTGAAATTTATTTTTCATTCCTTTTCATTAATATGCAATTTTGCACAAATATTTCCTTCAGCCAGGCATATTGGTTAAAAAGTTGAATGCCATAAATGGAGCACAAACAATGTACAAAAATTTGATTTAATCAACAGATTTTGCTTTCCTCTTTCTTGCTCTTACCATTATGTCAACTAATTCTCTTTTCCTTTTTTTTTTTTTTTTTCTTTTTTTTATATTTCTCCTTTGTTGCTTGCCTTACACATAGGTAAGTTCTTGTTCATTTCAATGGCTGCCTTTAATTCTTGGTGCAATTTAATATTAGCTCGCCACCTCTAATAGCCCTTCCAAAGTTTGTTCAGTGGAAAGGACAGGGCACAGTGAGCCCTTGTCTGTGTTGAACAACTTTGTATTTCTTTTCTGTCCCAGTCTGGCACCAAGCAGAATACAGGCATAAACAGTGTCGGCAAGCTCAGCCTCCGTCTGCTGAAAGACCTATATTTTCCACGAGCCACAAATTCTGCTCTCAGAAAAAACTAGATAATAAAACAGTGTGCCTCAGTCCCTTCGTACTGTCATATGCAAGGGGATAAAAAAAAAAAAAAAAAAAGTTTTATAACAGTTAAAAAGCAAGATTGGCTGCAGGAGCAAAGAAGGCAGGATTTAGGTGTTAATATGTAGGTCTTTGCCAAACATACAAACATACACACTCTTGCAGTATTAGGATTCATTTTGTTCAAACTCCCCAGAGCAAGTGTTGCTCCTCGTGGTTATGTGTGGCTGGAGAGAACCACAGTAAGAGCAGGAGCCTGAACTTGGGCTGAAATATTGCCTGAGCTTGGGAAAGATCATAAAGAACCGAAGGAACAACTTGCAGCCTGTAAAGACTGCTGGAGGGAGCTCCTCAATGGTGTACGTGACAGCTCCGTTGTACAGCAAGGTATAACTAAACAGAAAGCAGACCAGCACAAAGAAATGCTTGTGCAAGGTCAGGTACCCTGGGAGATTGTGCTGTTCAAATCGTGCCACAAAACAATCCCCACATTCAGGAGAAACAGTACACTTTCACTGAGCAGGACTACAGAGCAGGAAGGTACAGCCAGGACCTCAATTAGAAAACACTATTGTACTGATGTGCTGGTCATACACAGTACCAGAAAAATGCTGCTGTAAACCCCAAGGTCAAGGCAGCTCCAACGTCTTGAGTGTCTTCAGGATCAAAACATATCACTGGGTCATTTAAATTAGCAAGTTACCTGCTGTTTATACTTCTCTTCTTATGAATAGCTTTAGTTCTAGCCTTCAGCACAAGGCTCAGTTGGCCTGGGAGTTTCTCTGCAGCATTGGCTGCCCACAGCTCGCTCCTGGGGCTCCTGCCAGCTCAGGGAAGCACACGGTGCCAGCCCTGCCCCCAGCCTCCCTGGCAGTGCCCTGCAGCGCTGCAGTGCCTGCACACTCACCTTTGAGCTGCACCTTTGTCCACGCAGTGATGTGCAGCTGCATGGAATTTTCCTGCGGCTGGACATCTCCACGGCACTCTCTCTCTGCAGCACATGCAGCAAGGAACTGGAGGCTCCTGAGCAGTGGTACCTGTGCAGCACCAGCCCACTGCCCCATGTTTTTTTGGCATGCATTTGCCTTCAGGGACTAACGGTGGTGTGCATCAGGGGCAGCGGGAGGTCCTGGCACACCCAGCTCTGCGCTTGCTGCTCAGCCTCCCATCACTGCTTGCCTGCTCCTTGGGAAAGGCAAGCAACAAAGGAGAAATATCGACTGCCTCAGATGCTACCAGCTGCCCTGGTTCAATAACTAGGTCAGCTGAAGGTTAAACCAGCTGAGGCATAAGCAGCAAGTTTAAATTTAATCAAAAAAAAAAAAAAAAAAAAAAAAAGAGAGATAAAAAACAAAACCAAAGCTGGGGTGGGGGTTGGCAGTCCATGTCACATCCATTCACACTAAGCCATCTCATGTCTAAATGCACCTAAGACATAAATCAATTACATTAAACCAGCAATGAAATCAGCCTGTTTGCTTGATATACCCTGCTGTGATATATTAATAACTTCTTGCTTTCTGTAGTAAATTCTGTCAGAGATCATAGTCCAATTCCAAATTATACCATTTACCAAGCCTAACACAACTTTAAGTACATTACACAGTATTCTATGTATTTTAAATCAATCATGGTTTAACATGCACATGCACATTTTTTTAATTTTCCTAGTGATATGTAATTGCATTTGAAGTGTAAGATTTTGCTGCTTTGGTGGGAAAGACACATCTAGCTTTCCACACTCATGTAGGGAATACATACTTTGGAGATAGTGTAATGTGAAATTCCTCCACTGAGAAAAGCAGAATGACATCTAAGGAAACTGCCTGGAGATCTCAGAGCCAGGTTTAAGCAGTGGAAAGATAATTTCTGTGCTAACACTGCCACCCATCGAAAAGTAAGAGGCACAGTCATTGTATGCCCCTGTTTTCCCCTTTGGTGTGCTGCAGTGTTTTCATGGGTATTTTCTCCTAATTGCTGTCTTTAATAATGTAATGTTATCAGGTAAAAATTGCAAATAAACTGAACATAGGTGGTAGGTCAAATGTAGCTATAAACCAGATGATAAATTCTCTCCAGAACAAAATCAGTAACATATGGAAGTCTCCCTGTGAATGGTGACAGGGACTAAACCCTCGGCACAAAAACACGGCACGTATAAACACTCACATCATGAAAGTACACGCAGAGCCCTGATCCAACAGAATTCCACCAGCTGGGCTCTTCCCTCCACCCTGGGAGAACTGCACTCTCCCCTTGTTAGAGGGAGACTCTCCCTCTGACCTCTTGCCATTTTCTCTGAGGTTCTTATACCCTTTTTATCTCCTGCCTCACTAATGTTAAGATCAAACCACATGGTTGCTTTTTGCTTAACATGGATCCTTTACCTGTGGTGAAGAAGCAATCTCGATGAAAGCCATAATTGTTTCCTTGCCTGGATTGTGGGTTTCTTCCTTACCTTCAAGTGTCTCTGATTTCACAACTTCTACCCTGAATCATGCTTTTACCATTTCCTCTCACAAATTATTAACGTCCATATTACACAATGGCCACCAGCAGTGAAACACTTGAACCATGCAATTTTACCATAAATTCCCTTGCACATTTGATTTTCTTTATTATCTCTTGCATTTCCCAAGAGTTACCCCTGCACCTACAGCAGAGGGAGTTAATTTAGCTCAGGAAACTAGCTGCTCTGTCCTTCCCTAACTCACCTTTTGCTCTGCAGTCCTGCTCCCACTCAGCTTTTGGTCAAAGTTATTCTTGTTAGTAAAGCCAGCATGAGGTACACGAGGGATGTAAAGGATGCCCTTGAGTCAACAAAAAGACCCAAGGAGACCTTTTTATGAGCTTTGCAAATATGATTTGAAATGTTTTTAAAAGGCAAACTCTTATACTTTAATCCTTTAAAACAATGCTCTATTTTCCAATTAGCAAGGTTATTAGCAAAGCCCCATCTTGTTTATGACTAAAGGAGGAAATCGCTTCTTTTTAACACTTACATCTTTGTTTTCGGAAAGTGGACTTAATGATGCTTTTCTATTGAGAAACGTCATATAGATTACATTTTTGTGTGCTATATGGACCCCAGGGTTTTATTAAGTGACTCTGTCTCTTGTGCAACTGGAGATGAAAAACTTAGCAGGACAGCACAGATGGAAAGGTCATTAACAGAAGTAGAGAAATCCATCTGCAAATCTCACTCTGCAAAGGGTTTTATGTAACAGCTCAATCTCACCAAGATGCTATTGAATAACAGGAGGCATTCTGGAAATCTTCTAATGCTTTACACAGCCAGATTTATAGATGGGGGTTAAATCATTGTGTTGCTTATTGTCTGAAGGATGAAGAGTGGAGAGTTCTACACTGATGATTTATTAAATATCGATGCTGTCATAATTCTTTCAAAATAAAAAAAAAGACAGCTCAAAGAATGGTTTATTCTTCATTTAACACAGTTTCAGAAATGAGCACGTCTCCAGAAGTTCTTGAAAATCTTAAGAACTAACCATTTTTCAATTAAATAGCAACAGTAAAAAAAAGTGAGATGACAGAGGCAGTAAGATATTGTTTGGGTAACTAGAGAGTTAGCCCTCGACAGCTTTAGTTAGGACTTCCTAATATTTTTACCTTCATGAGAGAATGTGAACTGTTTCACAAGACAAAAGTTTATGGGGTGTGTAACCAGTGTCAGAGTTATCCAGTTCCCCAGCTGATGGAAAGTTCCTCCAAGTCCAAATTTCTCTCTGTTGTTTTATGATCTGAGATTGTAGAACTTCTTTCCAGTTCTTACCACAATTCTGGCAAATCCAAGATGCTTAGCTGCCACTTTTTATTCCTTAGCTGGATTCACTTATTCTCTCAGGTTATCTAAATTTTCACCTTATTTACTAATTTTGCTAAATACATGGTAAAGGAATAAACTGCAGTAATCTGACCACTAAACTTGAGCAGCACAAAATCAAAAAATCTAAATGGGCAACAGCAAAACTTACACAACTTCACTGTTGGATTTCACTGCGTTTGAGAAACCTGTGTGTAAGCACAGATTGCTTGGAGTAGGTTTCACTCAATTGTTACTGCTTGCAACTGAAATTCTCCTCATGATACAAGAATTGCAACATTGTTTTCCTACACATCTTGATGTGAAGTTGATCATTCTTAATGATTTGCATTCTCCCATTCTTCCCTTACTGCCCTACAGAGATTAATTTTTCTATGCAATTCTGTAGAAAAGGTTATTGGAACAATGGCGCTTCCAGGACTTAGGATGAATAACTAAGAAAAAAATTTGAGTGAAAAAAATTTAATTACTTGGAAGAATGAACACAAAGTCTCCTGGTTATGTCCTGTTAGGCCAACCTCCTAACACACCTCACTTAAATTTACATACCCTCCCCAGTTTATTGCCAGCAGATGAATTTGTGATACAAGATCCTTTTTACCAAAGGCAAAGGTTGTAGCTGTTTTGTCTACTTGCAAAATATGACTCCATCCATTCCTCAAACAGCCATGGACCTCAGTCTAATGCAAATTGTAAATTTAAATTCTATGCAGTACCTGCCATGGAAATAAATAGGTAATTTCAAATACCTCCCAAAGAATGTTTATGAAATATTTGAATAACTGCTGTAGTGCATGGATCAAATATGCTTGAGCCTGGGACTTCAGAGCTACAGACAGAAATGAAGCTGTGTGCCACCCTTGCAGGAAAAATAATAATGATGGACTTAGTCATGTGAATCCCTAGAAGACAGGTCTGGTTTCTAATACATGCAGCTTCTATTCCTAACTCCTAACTTTTAGCAGATTTTAGCAAGATTGGATTTCTGGTATCTCATTAATGGATGATCAATAAAGCACAAAATATTTTTTAAAGTTATAGTATTATGTTAATTCCCTAAGACTAGTGCTGATGAATCAAAATGTACCTCCAGTAAGTCCATACACAAGGAAATTTAGCAGCAGAAGCTAATTTAACAAGGAACAATATACAATTTAAAAAATTTCAGAACAATCTGGACTGTTGTCCCAAATTTGCACAATTATTCCAACATCAAAAAGAATCCAGGTACACAGCAGCAATGGCATTTCTCTTTTCTTTTGCTTTTTGACTGACCATAAGCAACCAATAAATTGAAAATACTGAACAAAAGGACTCTTCAGCAAGATGAGAATGCAACTGAAAATACTGATAAGGACTTCTCCCCATGGCTGGATCCCAAGAACCATTCTGTGCATGTGCTTGTGTACTGGGGTAAGAAATTGCTACTTATCCATTGCTTGTACATTTAAATAAAATATTTAAATAATTTAAATAAAGCTATAAATGCTAAGAAGTTGATCTGCCGTTTCATGTGGCTGCTTTTGAAGTGAAACTGTTCTGTTTATGCAGAACACTTGTTCTGTTTATTGAGAACATATTCATCACTAGATGTGGTGGGTTGACCTTATCTGGGAGCCAGGTGCCCACCAAACCACTCTATGCCTCCCCTTCCTAGAGGGCAGGGGAAATAAAATAAGACAACTTGCAGGTTAAGATAAAGCAGTTTACTAAAACAAAAAGCAAAAGTTTGTGTGTGCACAAAGTAAAAAAAAAGAGAAATTTTATTCTGTACTTCCCACCAGCAGGCAATGCCCAGCCACTTCCTGGGAAGCAGGAAGCGATTGTTTGGGACAGTAAACACTATAAAACTGAATGCAACACCTTCCTCCTCCTTTTTGCATCTTTGATATCCAAGCTGATGTCAAATGGTATGGAATGTCTCTTTGGGTCAGCTGGCCTGGTTGTGTCCCCTGCCAGGACCTTGCCCCCCCCGAGCCAAATCACGGCAGGTGGGAAGATGGAAACAACAGAATGTGAACAACAAGGCAAAACTACCAAAGAATACCCAGTAAAACATCAGTGTCTCCTTATTTGGCTTAGGTTATTATTAATATTGAATATAGAAGTAGTCCTCTTTTTTAGGAATAAAAGTATTATTATAGTATTTATTTATAACTAGTATAACGAGTTACTTTAAAATTACAGAGTTCTTGGGGGAAAAAAAAAGGTTGCTATAAATTTTTGTAGATGATATTATTGATCTGTACAGATAAAAAGTACTTGTTTGAATACTACAGATTATTTCACCAGATTAAACAAATAATAGAAAGGACCATAAAGCTTTTAGCTTACAGAAATGTAACTATAACATTAACATTTCTCATATTCTTACTGGAGGTCTGCAATTCATTGGAAAGTTGGGAGATCCATGTTCTTCTTTCTTCCATAGAGAATATCTAGATTTCATTACCAAACTCCTGCTCACTGATGCTTATTTACTATGCTCAAAAAACATGAAATCCTAAGGACAAAGCAAACAAAAAAAATAATTACAGTTCTTAAATGTGGTTCTTAGTTCTGAAATCCCCTGGCTGCATTGCACCTGATGTACGCCTTCCTCTAAGAAACCTGAAAGGGTGGGAAGAAGATGGAGGCACATTTGCCATGCCCTCACCACCTGGGTCTCTCAGAACGGGACATCCACAGACACAGAAAGACAGTGAAGGACCAACATGGGGACTTTTAATTTATCACTAGCCAAAGCTATGCTTTCTTTACTCAAGGTTTCTGCCCTGAATTTGTTCAACCTGATTTATTCCCCCTCATTTAACCTCAGGCTGGAGTCCTTCACAATAATGGCTATCTTTAGTTTACTGGTGGGAACCCCATTTCTGTGCCTGAAAGCCCAGGTTGCTCTCACTTGCTAATGCTGCCCTTGATGCACTTGGTAGCACAGAACACACACAGCTAAACAAAACCCTGCTCATGCACAGGGCTGTCAGAGGTTGGAGAGACCTTTCCAAACTCAAGGTGCTTCACATGCCCCTTTCCTGCCCTCCAGCAGCCCAGCCAGCACAGAAGCAGTGCATGTTCTGAAGTGGAACCTTGATGCAGAATTGTACTGTTAGGTGGGAACAGAAGTGTGTTCCACACAGTTTTCAAAGAGGACAGTGAGCTGTACTGCACTATTGACAGTGCAGCTGAGAAGTGCTCTGACAAATTCAATGAGCTTATTCTCCACAGTAGTCCCTCCATTTGGAAATTTCTGCTCTGAGAGCATTAATTCTGCTCAATTCAGTGCTTCACATGCTTCCAAAGAGTGTTGGAAGCCATAACTGCAGCATTCAGCTGTTCACCAGCCCAGCGGGCTGCTCGCTTTGGATGGGGCTCTTGGCTATTGCCAATCTGTATTTTTCTGGTTTCACCATCCATAAATTTGCTTTCCTCTGCTAACGAGTCTGTAAGAAGTCTTCCCTTTTCCTTTTTTCAGTCTCACCAAATATGAAACTCTTCTTAAATACAATTAGCACTGCACGTAGTCTATAATAAGCTTATTGTTCAATTCTGTGTTGCCTTTTGTGGTCATTTTTACACACAGAAGTTGACAAGCTGTAGCCCAATTGAAGGAGCACAAAATTGACTCCTTTGCCATCACAATTTAAACATGGAGATGAAAACGTTAGTTTATGATAATGTATTAGTGAATAACTTACAATAAGGAAGCAAGCACCAATCATGACAGCTTTCATTTTCACATCAAGGTCCATTGGGAATGAGATTCCGAAGTTATCTGAATCCGTAAACCATTCGCGCGCAAGACCAGTCCACTGCTTAGAAATCTTCCCAACAGGACAAGTCTCATCCAGAGACTTCACCTATAGTTAAATATAAAATTTAAAAATGCATCATCAAACCTATCATTCATAATATTCCCAGATCCATTTTGGAATAGATCCATTGAAAAGCTTCGGATTGTTATTTTAATTAATGCAGTTACTGAATGCAAGGGTTTGTACCAAAAGTTAATCAGACTATCAGAAAGTCGGTCTAAAGCATTAGAGGCAGGAACTTGATTCTGAATCTGACTGGGAAGTTCAATTCCTTGATGGAGCTGGGATAAACACTCTCCTGAAGTGGTGTCTTTTAGCCAAGACAGTGAATTAGTTTCTCCTGACATACATCAGGAACCGCTCAAGTGAAAATTAAACAAATTACATTCTTCTGTTCAAAAGCAGAGCTTAGCCCTCTGGTAACATTAGGTTTTCTAAAGTTAGAGCCAGTCTTCTGGGTCATGTGAAAGATTAGTTTCCAAAATAAAATTATATAAATTTGCTGTGGTAACTATTTGCAATATCATTTCAAACTTTAAATTGTAGCTTTGTATATCTTTTACTTAATGTCCACAAAAACAATGTTGCATTAATCAATATTATTTTAAAAGGAAAGTTATAACTCTTCAGTCATTCAACTCTATATTTCATGTCTAAATTATCTTAACTTACTAGTTCATTGAATGATTATTAGATGATTAAATAAGTGGTTGAAGGAAGTAATTTGAATAAATTCCTGATACACCTGACTATTTTTCTTGGAGCCTGCCATAACAAATTCAAAAAGATTTTGCTGCTAAATATATTAATTAAGTGATTTGTGTGCAGCCACAGGGAATTCTTAGTGATCACTGATGAGTGGCTTTAATATGTCATTTCTGGAAGTTTGTCTGGTTTATCTACAGTAATTTAGGTATCTAGAGAAGTAATTTGATTATATCAGCATGAAAAGATGATGTACAAATTACTTAATATATACTACAGTATACTTAATATATACTATACTATTTCATATATAATACAGAAATTACTTAATATATATACAGAAAATACTTAATATATATACTACTACTTAATATATACTACAGTTCAATTGATTGGTAGGAAGTCAAGCAACAAGCTAATACCAAACTACTATCTCAAACAGATACATGCAAACAGTTTTTACATTGCATACCTCAAAATGAATGTCCTCACAACACCGGCACAAAACACATGGGCCAGTAATTTTCAGAATATCCCTTCTTTTCTCATCTTGAATGGTAAACTTTGGCAGGCAGACATGCCAGTTCTGGACAACATAACCAACTGTTGTTCCTGGAGGCGCCTGGACTTCCAGCTTCACAGGGAAGAGAAAACATCCAAGTGAATGATCATGCTTTCATATGCTAGCGAGACAAAAACCATACCAGCAAACAAATGAAAAACAACCTGTTTTTCCACAACAATCTGGCCTTACAAAGCATTTTGCTATGACTGTTTTCAGAAGACCACTCAGATTGCAGAATAAGAGTCTTATTCAGCTTTTGCCTTCAAGAAAACAGTAAGAGACTCCTCAGTCTCTGGAGCACACAAACTATGCATCTACAATATAAAGACCAAAGTCCAGTGACAGAAAGGTAGTGAATATCCCAATGGCGTTCAGTGAAGGCATTATAGGGTACAGCTACTACAAATGCCTCAGCAGGAGCTCTGAGTAGGCTTAGATTTAGAGTTTCAGAAGTTGCATCATCCCAGAATTATGTTAAAATTTTAAAAACCTCATGATCTCCTATGTTGAATGCCACTGTAGCTTTCAGAGCTGTAAAATGAAAACTCTAGCTATTATTTTATGAAAGCTGCTGCCTTACTCTTGCATTCCAAGTCCATCCCCAGTGCAGATTACAGCACCAGCCACAGGTTCCCCGACATGCTGCTCAATCAGGTTCTTCATTACCACAACCAGAACTGCCCAGTGAGCCCAGGTGTTGCAGCACACTTGCTTCTCCCCAGACCAAGAACCCCACACACAAATCCCACAGATCTCTCTTCCCACGCCTTACTGGCAAACCCTGACTCATTTCACCTCCCCTCCTGACTCAATGCCACCTTAAAGCTGCACAGGAGATGCCTGTCCCAGGAGAAGGGAGGCAGGAGAGGCAGAACTCACCTCCTGCAAACAGCAGGGGCAGCAGCAGGAGCCACAGCGGAGAGGTCTGTGCAGCGTTATCACCTCACGGCCCAGGTTATCAGTAATCTTTATGGTGAAAGGCCGTGATGGCCCACAGCAGTTCCTGGTCAGGCAGTCAGTGTCCTCTGCTGCAAAGTACACCCTTTGCCCCAGCACGTTCTTCAGTTCGTATTTGTTGTTTTCTTCAAAGCCAGTCACAACTGGAAAATGGGGAAAAACCTGCTAAATTCCTAGGAGAGTCTGGTCAGACTCCCTGCTCACTCTGCAGCTGCTCTTTGGGAAGGCAAAGCCTTTCTCAAAGTCTGTCAGAGGCACTCTCTGGCAAAGGGAAATGGTAGGAAAGGACCCTCAAGCAGCGAAGCCTGACAGAAATGTTCAAGGGAAGAAGCCACCGTCAAGATTTACAGCAGCACACATTAAAAGCAACAAGAGTCGGGAGAGAAATTTTAATTCATTTCTATAACAAATGAGAGCACTCTTAAAAGTTTTAGAAAGTACCAGAAAGAAAAACGCAGCAGCAATGTTAGGGGTCAGCTGGGAAGTACGACCCACTTTATTCCTTCTATTTGAAAGACACTGATGATACAACTTGGATATTCTTAAAGCACAGAATGAGGAGAGCAGAAGGAAAGCCATTCAATGTGCTAAAACAGCAATACTGCCTGTAAAAAGGATCAAAGCTACATGCCAGTCCATGGAATTAGGTGGGATATGACAAGACAGAAAACAAGATCTATAAGTAAGGAAGAGAGAAGAGTAGAAATCATTGTTAACAAATAACATTGGAAGCGTGTGACTTCATCTATAAATAGCTATATATCAACTATATTTACTATAACAAGAGTGTCACTCAAAACTCAAAACTTCACTGTTCTTGGGATTATTAGATTTAAATACTTTGTACTTACTCTCAAGAACTTCAAGTTGCTGATGAATTAATATCTGGTCAATCTGCTCATGGTTGAAAAAATTAAAGAGAATAAACAATTAACAAGTTGCAACTAAGAAAAACTCTCATTTTAAGAACTGCTGCTGTTTCATTTTAGAATAAAAGTGTATGGATCAATACACTGTGTAGAGGCAGATTATCTCCCAGGTAACTATGGGAATAGCTCACTCTACTCCTTGGTCTGTCTTCTGTTAGTTTAGCAAAAGAGTGTTCCAGGGCACTGGAGCTGACGGGGGAGCTGATCCCAAACTGGTCTGGTGACAAGCACACAGGGCTAACACACCTGTGACCCTTTCAGGACTCAGAGCCTGAGAGAGCTCTGGCAGCACGTCCCAGAGACTCCATACAGACAAAAGCAGAAAATGGGGGTATTTTAGAGTAGAAGCTCAGCTACTGCTCAGTTCTAAAGAAAATTCAGGGGAAAAGAAGCCCCTCCTCACCAGTGCTTTTTCTTTTTTTTCCCTTTTTTTTAAGCACTTTGCAGAAGTGGAAACAATACATCAGTATTAATCTTTTCAGTGCTGAGAAAATTGTACTGTATTTTACAGTACAAAGACATATTCAGTAATGTGGAAACAATTCTTATTTTGCTATTAGCATTCCCTATGTGAATTAGAATAATAATAGAATATTAGAATTCCCTATGTGAAGTCTGACTGGCAGCTCTACCAACACTATTAAGAGGTGTGAAGAAAGCATCATATAGAAAATTAAGTGCTTCTAATGTGCTAGAGTTGCCCATATTATAGATATTTATTCTATATACCTTTCCAAAGGACATTACATCTCCCAAAGAGTACCTTCAGAAACGGGAAGGATGTATGCCAGCCCTCTGACCCTCATCCTTTAGCACCCTACTTGGCAGGAAGGTACTCCATGAACAAGTGCTACATCTCTAACAGGTATCTCTGCATTCAGACAACACAAAAGGCTTCATTTAGCAGCCCACAAGCAGCAACCCTTGAAGCTGTAACACAGCCAGATGCTTTATTTAGCTATTTCATGGATGCAGGCTGCTTCCCAGAGCAGGATTCCTCATCTCTGGGGAAGGAGGAAGGGTGGAGGTACCTGTGTGAGGTACTCCAGTCCAGGAGGGCAGTTGGGAACAGAAGGAGGGATAGGCATCCAGATTGTCCCATTCATGGTGGGCTGGTTCTGCACAGGTGGAGCGACAAATCCACCTGGGAACCCCATGGGCTGTGGCTGGAATCCATAGTTCCCTGCACCTGTGACATTTGGCATGGTAGGAGAGATACGGTTATGAAAGTTAAATGTTGGGAAATAATTGCCCTATGCATCTTCAAAAGAGTAATTTATCACTATTTGGAACTATGGAGATCCTTATACCTTATTTATTTCAGTTATGAATACAATAACACTCATGAAGGGAGTTACACTGCTTTGGGAGGTTCTGATGCCTCACACAAAACCAAACCAAATAAATTTTAAAAACGCATCATTCTTGAATACAGAAGAAATTTCATTCACTTAGAGAAAATCAATTCAAAAAACAGAAATAAATAAATTAAAGTTATTTCTAAGTAGAAAAGAAAGAATACTTTAAATTACATGAAAAGCATTGGCACTTATATGCTGTCAGTTGAGCAAATGAGGAATTTTAAGACAAAGTTTTCCTAGAACTATACCCTCTACTTTTGTGAAAGGAAATGTCCTCTTAGCAAAGTTCATCTACACTTTTCAAACCAGATGACTTGTAGACCTTCAGACCATACCAGCTCAGCACCAAATTTTACATTACATTACAACACATGGACCAGTGCACATGAACCACAAAGGAAATAAATGTCTTTTCAGACATTCTATAGAATTAATAGCAGAAAAGTAAATTGGAGGTGATCACCCTTTTACAACCCCATATTCCCCGTGCCTATTTCCTAATGGTCTCACAGATCTGTAATCAAGCCACCCACCTTGGTAAGTCCCAGGGACTGACTGAGGGGAGCCATAGGGCATTCCAGGTGCTGTGGCAGGTTGAGGTCCTGGAAGAATGAAAATATGCTCTGAGTATGGATCATTTCCTTCTGCCCTGAGTGAAGGATCCCCAGCACTGACTCCCTTTCCAGAGTAAACATAGAACAAAATCTAGGGAGCTGTTTCCTGTCTAGCAAAAATATGCATCAAGATCATATTTATGAACAATGCATGCATCAGCAAAATTTAATGGAGTTCTGCACAGGATGTCATGAAGATGTCACAGAATCACAGGATCATTGAAAGGGACCTCCTGAGATCATCTAGTCCAAGCTCTGCCCAAGCAGGGTCAGGTCACTCTGCCTGGGGCAAAGATGCCTTCGTTCTGATATTTAGAAAGTGGCTGGAATCCAAAGCATTGCCAGGAACTGACAGGCTGCCCTCCAATAGGATGGCAGTGAGCCATTCCCCTCTGTGAAAAACCTTTTCTCCCAGCTTCTTCAAGTTCAGACTATACTAATGCCTCACCAGCAGAAGAAGAGTGTTAGGGATTTAAAAACATTTACCAGCTTTAGTTTGTAAGCAGAAATAACTTGAATTTCAAGATTTCTAAATTATTTATTATTTTTACTTAACTTCAGAAATCAAGATCTGAAATGTAAGCTCTGCATTTTGTAAAATATTCCATTTTAAAATGTAAATAATTTCAAGTTAAAACATTCATACATATTTCATATAATTAGAAGGTAAGCTAATAGCTGAGCTAATATTGCTTGAATGTGCTGTCTTTGATGTTAGCAAAAGTTGACATTTTGGTTATATTTTACTCACCTTGCATTGTCACAGATCTGCTTGCAGTTCTGCAAAACAAAATTTTTGTTTCATGATTTTTTAAGTATACTATTTCATACAAGAGCTATTCAGAGTTCTCTGTTATTGATAAAAGATATTTGCCTCTCTAAACTGTATGGGAAGGCAAAATTACAAATACTAGCAAAAGTAAACTTCAATATCTCAGTTTCCTTCTAGGCTATGTCTCAACTACTACTTAAGTCTGAGCTTTCTATGCCCACAGTCATGCCTCGAGTACCCTGAAATCATCCTCAACTCAGAAAAGCATTGGGATGTGCAAGACTCCATTGTGCAGCCATTCAGAAATATCCTGTAATTCATATGAACAATTTACTGCAGTAATTTAAGGCACCTAGCTCAGTGTATTGATGTCGACAAAGTCTGCTCAGGTAAACCCTTCAGCATCCATTCTACCACCTATTCAGCTCTTTAAGCTACTCCATTTCTCTAGTTGTACTACTAAATAACACATATCCAGTATTTGTATAACAAAGTGCGGTTGCCAAAAGGAATTAAAAAAAAAAAAAACAAAACCCAAAACAACCTAACCTAAAACAAAACAAAGCAAAACCATACAAAACCCCACTTACAGGTACGAGCTTAAACCTTGAGAGTTATCTCTTTCTCTGGGATAATGAGTGAAGCAAGACAACAGCAGCAACTGCTATTACAGACAGATCCAAAACACTCAGTAGATCCAAACATAGAACTGCATGAAAGTATAGTACAGGCACTCATTTTTAATAGGATTGAAAGATTTAAAATAAAAAAATCAGTCTAGTTGTTCTCTAAAAATAATCCAGTTCAAGTGAAACCATGAATATAATGTTTCTGTTATGATTCTTCTGTTTCTTTCAATGCAGATGGTTGCTCAAAGCTGGGAAGTGAAACTGAAAGCAATTCCTTCTTGCTTTTCATTCCACTTTTAATGCAGATCTCACAGGGTGATGTCTAATGCAGATTCAGTTGCTCTTAAAACATTCCTTTTTAATATACTTTTTCTTCTACTTCACTAACTCTTCTTTACTAACAAAACCACCATCCTCTTCCACATACTTTAATTGGGTTCTGGTCATAGGGTAGATTGGAATGTAGTCACTGTATGAATGTAGGAATATCACAAATTATAGAAGAATAAAACTAGCAAAAGATCAGTTTATGCTGTGAGATAGTCCAGCTACATGAACTTCAGTGAAATACTGAGAATTACAACTAGACCCTTTGGTAAAGGGAGAATAGAGACAGAATCACACAATTTATTTAAAAGAAGGGCTTTGTAGTCATCCAGAATCCTTCATTGTCCCTACAACCACACACACAAGCCACTGTACAATCTAGGATTTAGAAAAGGTTGATATGCTCTGTAGTAGGAAGCAATACAGATATTACAAATCTCAGCCCTCATTTCATCCCTGGATCCTTTTTTATGAATGTCCATTTTTCTTTTCGGTCACTTTCTCATTTTCAGAACTACATAACACAGCAACAGGTCCCTTAGCCTGACGCACATCACTAGATATACTGCAAGTAATTTAGATTCATAGTTATGTTGACTATAGGGCTTCTGCTCTTCATCAGAAAAACAAAATACTAGCATGACAAGTAGTTTCATTTCTTATCCAGCTCACTAAAACAATGCAAAGAGCACGTTAATGCAATGTAAGGTCCTCAGAACAAACATGCTTAGTTATATAACAAGCCAGGCCCGGCAAGTTGTAATATTCAAAAACAAGGAAGCTGAATAGCCATGAGGTATGCAATAATTCTGCTTTTGAAGTTTTGTTTGTTTTTGGGGGTTTTTTTGTGTTGCATTATATTAGACTGTTCAACCCCTGGATTTGAACCCTGACCGCTGGAGTATGCTTAAAAATCATCTCAGCGATCTAATTAAATTAATTAGTTTTGTCCAACGCTAACAAAATATTATTCAGAGAAGGAATTACTCTTTTTTTGGCTCTGATGCAGTCGGGTGCCCTCTCAAATTACCGGGACTTTTCTCCTGAGAGCGCCCGAGAGCGGCGGCACCTGCGAGCGCCGGCGGGGTCCGGCCCGGGGCTCAACCGGAGCCAGCCCCGGGGCTCCCTGGGCAGCTGCACCTCCCCTCAGCGCCGTCCCTGCCTGCCGGATCCTCCTCTGAAGGGATCCATTCCAACTCAACCCGCACTGCCCCGCCGGACGGACGCGGGGCTTCTCCTCGTCAGGCCCCTGCCCAGCCCTGCGGATCACTGAGCATCCCTGGGAGGAAAACGCCGGGATACCTGAGAGGAGCGCCTGCAAGGAACCCCGCTCGGCAAGGACGCTCCGGTGTTCCTGTGTCCCGCTGTCTCCGTGTATCCCGCTGTCCCCGTGTGTGTCCCGCTGTCTCCGTGTGTGTCCCGCTGTCCCCGTGTCCCGCTGTCCCCGCGTGTGTCCCGCTGTCCCCGCGTGTGTCCCGCTGTCCCCGCGTGTGTCCCGCTGTCCCCGCGTGTGTCCCGCTGTCCCCGTGTCCCTCCCGTGCCGCTGGGGAACTCCCACCGCTGCAGGGGTGGGAGCGAGGGCCGGGCTGGGCTCGGGGCAGGAAATCGCTGCCAGCCCTGCCGAGAAACTCCGGTAATTCAACAGTTTCGCTACTCGTGACAATTACTTTTTTTTCCCCATTTCTACCAGCAACAATGCCGATTCAGTCCTTTTTAAATTAATTAATTAATGTACTTAATTTCTGCCCTTTAGTCAAAGGACAACAGGTTGCATACAGGTGATAACGCCAAGTTCTATGTCCCCCCCTGAAAGGAGAACAAATGTTTTTGGAACAATTTTACCTTGTTTATAAGGCAGGCCCTCAGGAGGGAAAACATATTTATGTGGACTTCATAGTTACAGGAAGAAGAACATACAATACTAAATTGTTTGGGAAACAAAGGACTTGGAGAAAGCTGGCCCTGATTACAAGCTCTGATGAACAGATTTTATGCATCCTGTTTTGTACATTCATGTACAACGAATTGGAGCTGCTAGTGTCCACGTATTGCAAAGGAAAGTTTCTTCAAAGAAAACTGTATTTCATGGAAAGCACATAAATCTGATCACAGTAATCGGTGCATGCATAAAACCCAAGACTGGGGATTCAGTAAGGGCAGCTCACCGTCTACATCCTCAGTAGCCTTTGTATTCTACCTCCCAAAATAAGGCCTCCATTTCAATATTGAACTTTCCATTAAAAAAAAAAACAACCAAACAAAAAACCAAACAAACAAACAAACAAACAAAAACCAACCACACCAAACCTAAACCCCAAACTATTGTTCTAGCCCCTGCACTGGATTTCACCTAAGCACCAGATTGACAGGGATTTGCGGATTTTATTTTGCTTTTCTCCTCAGGTACATAAGAATCTAATCTAAAGCTGACTAGCATTTTCCCACACATCTACACTGAGTCCACTAAGAGGATTAATAGGAGACACCAAGAAATAGGTTTTAAACATCTCTTAAGAAATAGGTATAGAATTATTTTGACATGGTTGGGAAATTAGAAATACATGGTAGCTTTTGATACTACCCTTCTTTTTTACAGGAATATAGCATAGTTATATTTAGTTTGGTTCAGACTTATACACTGAAATTCAAATTGTATTGCTGAGCAAACATGACTTTTTGACCTAGAGATGAACACTATTTCTTAGATGAGACTATCATTGTCCTATCAGAAAGAACAAAGACAGCAGCATGTCTCTTCCTTTCACGCATCTATAAGTATGGAAGAAACCTGTTCACCTGCAGTGGCAGAAAAAAAGATGCCATGATTCACAAAATACAAAGTAATTTATCAGTCTTTCCCATATCAAATAATGTCTTTTCTTATCTAGCTAGGATCATTGGTGTAACTGGCAGTCAGTGCTTTTTTGTTAGATCAGGGGGTTGAAATGGTCGCTACCTTTTTATTTTGTCCAGTGAGCAGATTTAATCAGCAGGGGAATGCCTAAAACATTAAGAAAAGAATTGTTTCAAGAGAATAAGAAAATGACCATGCTCCTAGTAATTTAGTCTTTTAGGTTTAAGCATGTTTACCTAATAATAAACATTCTTTGTAGATTCTTGATCCGGATTTCTAGGATTTCTGTGTTGCTTATGGTCTGGATATTGAGAACATTACTTTCTACTGCTTTAAGTTCTGATGCTCCTGATGTTGGCTCCTCATCTGATCCTGTGGTGCCCAGCACCAGAAGTGGGACCAATTCCTCCACCTGCTTCTCATGCAGAGGTCTCCAGTAACCTGGAGCTGGATTGATGAAAGCAGCTCTCATCTTTCTTGCTAACATCCCCTAAACAGCTTATTTTCTCTCTTCTCTCATCTTTCTACCTGTGTGAGGGGACACAGGAGGAAGTTCACTCAGGGTTGTATATGAGAGTAAACAGCCTTCGTGCAGCTCAAACTCTCTTTAACCTCATTTAACCTCAGGCATGGCATTGTTTGCACTGCTAAAGGAAACAAAAGTGGCTACCAGGGGGTTTGCCTTCTGTGCCTGTGGACACAATCCCATGGAAAACTCCCTTTTCAGTGTTTATAATCTGGAAAGCAAACCTAGAACAGCAACAGACGTGGGAGATGAAGAGAAAGATAAGCAGAGAGTAGCTGTTGTCTTTATAGAAAGGACATAGGATGTGAAGTTTGAGGCACAAACTTGAGGGGGCTACCAGGAAATAAAAGAAGGAACAAAAAAAAAAGAAGTAATAGAGGGGAAAGAAAGAGGGAACAAAGAAAAAGAAGATTCCTCCCAGTGGCAGGCCGGGAAATGCCCCTGAGCTGAACTGGTTGGAGCACCAGCCATGTGGTACTGCTGTTTTTCTGCTGTTTGCCATCCCTGACTTGTGCACATTTTGGGAAAACCTTTAATTTTATCAAACAGTGATAATTCCTTTAGCTTACAGTGCTTAGGCCTGTATTCATGTGTGCAAATGGTTAGCCTTAGAAACTGTGGGCCTCAGCAATTCTTCTGGAAGGTGATTTAAATATGCAGAAGAATTGGCAGGAACATTTAGCATGTCTGTAAGAGTTTGGGGAGATGTAGTAAGTCTGAATCAGTTACATAGATTTAGATTCATCTGTTCTCCCCTGCTACAATGCAGGGGTCAGGAAGAGAGATCCCCCTCATGTCCTGTGCTGAAAATAAAAATTATTCCCCTTTCTCATACTGAAATTACAGTGTTAGTTTTATTCCTGAGTTTTGATGACAAAATGATAATGACCTGATACAATTTGCACAATATTTAGAACTTGCTTGGAAAGTTTAGATTTAAAAGATTGCCTCCAACCTAACTATTCACATTTAAGTAATCTTCTCCAGAATAAGTTATTTTCCTTTTTTCCATTTATAGTACATTTTACATCCAAACTAGTAGTAGTTTTGAAAGCAGGTAGGCAAATAATTCCAATAGGTGAAATCTACATTTTTATACAGCGTGATGAGTCTAGCATGAGCACACCACCAGTGTGACAGACATGATGTATATGCAGTAAAAGGCAGTTTAAATCCAAGCATTTAAAAAAGCACATAAATTGCTATTCTTGGTATTAATATTACTATTACTATTTCTTTGATGTGGAACTGGAGAAATGGAGTCCATCCTGCTAACATTTGATAGGCATCTGATATCCCCTGAATCTCAGTGTAGCTCTCCTTTTGTCTTGGTAGTTGGGCCTTTGATAAAATATGCATTCATGAAGCCAGAAGAAGCAGCTAACACATCATCTCTGTATTAAAGATTTGTAAATGTGAAATTGTAAACAGGCCTGTTCACTTATTTGATTTCATTTAACAATGTCAAGTCAGTCAACAAGCCTGCAGTCTAACAAATGAGGGTTAGGTTTTCCTTTGAGAGGGGAACTGGGTGAAAATGGGTTTAGTTGTTGTAATGTCTTAGTTAATTCAGCATCCAGAAAATATCAGTGGACAGTTATGAGTTCCAAACCACATAAAGTAGCATCCCTTATATTTTTATGTATCCTGAGGAGCAGCATGTCCCCCTGTGCTGTCACTAACAATTGTAATAATCACTCACAGAGGAAAAGCAATCCTGCAGAGAGCTGTCAGCCATCACCATCAGTCCTTCCTCGAGATGCTCAAACACAAGGAGAAAACAGCAACTGAACAACAATGGAAGCAATACCACACATTTGGTTTTGCTACTAAATGTTTTTGTGCCACAGCAATTTCTTTCTCAGACTGAGAAGGGAGCTAAATAAAGTTTTACTGCTGCCAGTCATGCAAGATTTTGAATGTCAGCGCTGTAGATGAAGCGGCATAAGCTGCTTTGCAGACAGAAAATGGGATATTGGGAGGAAAAGAGCAACTCGACATAAAGAAATAGGCCATTACAGTTTACAGCATTTAGGATTAACTGTGGTACCAGCAGTTTAAAATGCAGCTTGTGTAAATCCTGTTTTCTGCTAAAGGGATATTGCTACTGCAAATAGGTACTTACAGGGAACATTTTCCTAGGCATGGCTTTGTTCCTAAAAAGTAAAAATAATGCCAGCCTAATTAATGAAATACACCAAAAAAGCAAGTCAGGACAATCCCATCCTGGGCAGACATCCAGCTCTGTATGTCAAAGCTGGCACTCTGAGCTCCAGGCTGCTCAGTTATCTTTGTGGTTTTTGGGGAGAATGGAAGCCAAGTTCTTTCATTTAAGGCAAGTTGAATCCTACAGCAGCAGTGATGTATTAGTGGTCCTTGAACTCTCCCTCCCTGCCTCCCTCCAACGCCTTTTCTCACAAGCACACACATGTGTGGGTGGGATTCACTGGCCAAACTGCTCTAGACCCAGCACTGCTGCCCCGCTGTGGAGCTGGAATTGTACAAAGCAGTTACATCAGGACACTCCCCTTGGAAAATGAACATAAAACAAGGAAGCCTGTAAGGAGCAGCCCTTTGCCATGGTGCACAGGGTACCTCTGGCTCGAGGCCACGAGTCCCTCTGCTCCCCTTGCCTGTCCTCTGGAGCCCCTGCTCACCAGTCACATCTCTCTGCAAAGAATGTAATGCAGCACCCAGGCCCACGTTTGTTTTCATTTATAGTATCTTAATCTTTTGAACACTAGGACTGCGTTTGAATTCAGCATTATGAAGAAAAATAACACCTTTTAACCTTATGCTCTTGATTATGCTCCCTTGGCTTGTTCAGGAGCTGCTGATAAAGGAGAATCTGGGTTTGTTGTGCTGTGATATACACTGGCACTTTCATCAACATGAAGAGCAATGCTGATACACAGAACCAGGCTGAGAGGAGGATGTTATTAAAACCAGTGAAGTCCAAGTTAATATATTTCATAACAGACTCATCTGACAAAAATGTACTGGGACCTTGAGGCTTCTGTTAATTAAGAAGATAATTAAAAAGTTGTAAATGTAGGACCACTAGATCTGCAAGAGTTTATGAGGTGAATTTACAGCTCAATTAAGAATGAAAATTGAGGAAGCCCAACATCAGGCACTGCTTCTTACACAGAGAGCTGGGGGATTAGGGAAGGTTTGGAAACTGGAGAGTAGAAAACATAGGAAAAGGAAAATGGAAAATATTTACATCAGATATAAATCCTGTTCACTATTAAGACTTAGTCACCCATGTCAGATACTATAAACTCTTTCCTCACACTGATTACCTGGTATGTGGAATAATCACACATGAAGAAATTGCTCATCAAAGCAGTGGGCCCCATGCTCAGTCCAGAGCAATTTCCCAGAAATTCTGAGCAGAGCTTTCAGGAGGTTCACATTTAGTCCTATTATTTCCCAAATCAAGTTTGCCAGATTTGTTACTCCCAGCCCAGAAGGTTTTTCTCCCTGGTTGCTGCATGATGCGGTATTATAAATTGTATTTGCCATCCAATCTCTGATTCAATTTTTTAGTGTAATTGAGCTGCTGGTTGTTACTGATCAGGTTGTTACAGATGCCCTCTCCTCTCTTCTCCTCTCCCTTTAACCATGTCTCTGCAGGCAAGGCAGCAGCAGGATGCATCCACGCTGCCTGTGCTGATGGGAGGGAGCTCCTGGCCAGGCTGGCAGCCCCTTCCAGCTGTGACAGCTGTGACAGATGTGCTGTGTGCTGCCAGAGGACACCGAGCCACGGACACACCACCAGCCAGCCCTGCCCAGACGCTCCTGCACTGCTGCAGGACCAGGTCTTGTGACCCACAGTCCCCCTGATTCCGCGGTCCAACACCCTGCACTTGCAGCTCCTGCCAGCTGGATGGGATAGGGTGGCCTACAAAGTCTGTGCAGGCAGGCTCTGCAAGTTTCTGGAACCAGTATATTCCGGAAAAAAATTTCAAAATTGAAGTAAATTTCAAAATTGAAGTCTTTTTCACACAGGTATTTACAATTATTCTATATGGTTCTCTTTCAGTGATCTTTCCCAGAATTTCAGAGCATGTGATTTCTGCCCAGTTAGATCTATGTTAGCATTAATCAGTATTCTCTGTGGCTTTACAATAGATGTTTTACACCATTTCTAGTTATTCTCTCTGAACTAATAATATAAAATACTTCTGTTGGAGCTGTCTACAGTTGCACTGGACTCATCTGACAGAAGGCCTTATGACCTGATCCAGACCCTAACATTTGTTTTATCGGGCTTTCATCAAAACCCTTGTTTTAATGCTTCACTGAGGTGCTGGAACTCTAAACTTTACTACATCAACCATGACTGCAGTTAAGATAACAGTTGTGCTTTATAAATTAGACACTGAACAAAGCTATTTAAAAAATTTACTTTCTGGGACATCATGGGAAAAGAAAAAAATCTGAAACTTTTTCTTTTTAATACTACCTCTGCAATGATATATCTGCTTCAGGAACGGCTTCTATTTCAGTTTATTATAATGGTTTCAGATTAAAAAGTTCACCAAGAAGGCTAACATACATTTGTAGTAATAAATACGTATGGTGCTGAGCACATCAATGCTCCATGAGGCATTTTGCATCTCTGCAGATTTTCTTAAACATTTTTTCTCTCTTAATCATCTCTGATCAGTTATATTCCTGAAGTACAAGATAAAAGAACATTTTAGCTTGAACACATCAGCAATGCAGTAAAGAATTATGAGTTCACCAAGCTTATTTTTAGCAAAGATCCATGATTCTTTTCCACTGAAAATGTATTTGTAAAGACCATATTGGACTTCACTTCTGATTGAAAACATTAATTTATTCTTAGAAATATCTTATTCCCCTTGTGTTCTCCTCCACCTCCTGCTGATTTTTGTTCCCATACTCTTTCCTTAGTTCATGTTATCCTGTTTCCATCAGACTTCTCCTATTCCCAAGCTCTAAAATCATTTACCCTTCCCATTTGACAGGGCCAAGGGTCTTACCCAGGATGGTGACAGTTCAGCTAAAACCTCTCAAACACAGTACTGGCAGGAGAGAACTGCAAAAGACCACAAGAGTTGAGATAAACCATTTTATGGGGCTGTTTCAAATGAGTGGATCATGCATATATCTTTTTCAAATTAGTTGGGTCATGCATATATCTTTTTTATGCCCCAGCCATAAAACCACACCTCTTCATGACAACAGCAGGTTGTATGGAAGTCCAAAGCATAAACTTATTGGAGGAGGTGAGTTCATTTGTTGCTAAAACACAGATCTTGAACAGAACACCTAGTCCCACTGGTTCCAATCACTGCAGCTAAAAGCAAACAGTTTCACCTTACAGAAGGTTTTGTGGATCACATGCACGTGCTTTATAGGTGCCACGCCTGCTGGCACAGATGATCTTGGCATATCAGTTGCTGTTTCTGTGCCCTTATTGAACAAAGCACTTGCCAAAGACACACCTGCCTGTTTGCACAAGGGCTTCTCTCTACAGCCCTGCCTAGATTTAGTGTCTCTTGTCTTTATTTTATTGCCCTGAAACATTTATGCCATGTTTGCCATTATGGAGCAAAGCACAGAAAATGCACCATTAACCTTTTTCCTCAGCAGCAACAGAACCACCAAACACCTTGTGTTTGTAACAGTGCAAGTACTGGTTTGCTATCACAATGATGAATATTGAATGAGCATCCACAGTAGACAAAAGACATTTAATGACCCATCTTGCAGATCAGCAAAAGGAAAAAAAATCTGTTTGATCTTCTATTAGGCTCAATTAGGAAAGGGAAGTGATCAAATTGTGAGACTGCACTGGCTTTGCAAGGACAATATCCACCATGTCAAAGAGGATGAAATACACCCTAATTCTTGTACATTGTACACCTAATTCTAACAACTCAAAACAATTCTTGGTGGTATTTCATACTTCTGCAAGTTTTTATTTCATTTTATACCAGGCCCTCAAGAGTCTGAAAGCGATAAAAAAAGATAACTGACTGGGAACCATTTAATTTATTTATTTACCAAATTGTTCATTTAAGTAATGACCCACTTGTCCTGGCTTCTGCTAAACTTGTTTTTATCTCAGCTGTTGCATTTTCAGAGCATTGAAGCAATGCTGCTCTCATAGGGTAGGCTTCCTTAAATAAAAGCATTCCAGAATCAAATATTTAAAACTGTTCCAAACTCTAACGAGTTTCAAGTCCACACAGTTCTTTGTTTAAATATTAATATTTTTTTTAATCCTTTGAATTTAAAACCATAACATTTGTAAATTATTCTTCTTTTCAAGGGTTCCAAGTGCAGCGTTTCTGACCCAGTCCTGGCTAAAGAATGAACCATTCATGGGTCTTCACCCAAGTGTTCTGAGCCTTAATCTACAATTATGTAGAAATAGAGATAGAAGAGCAGATTAAATAAACAAATTCTACAATTACTTGGTTGGGAATGGACTTAAATCTCATCTTGTTCCAATCCCCTGCCATGGGCAGGGACACCTTCCACTATCCCAGGCTGCTCAGAGCCCCATCCAGCTTGGCCTTAGACACTTCCACAGATGGGGCAGCCACAGCTTCTCTGGGCCACTTGTGACAGGACTTTACCACCCTCACAATAAAGAATTTCTTCTTTGTGTCTAATGTAAACATACTCTTTTTCCATTTAAAACCATCCCTCCTTTTCTTGTCAGTATATGCTCTTGTCAAAAGTCCCTCTTCAACTTTCATGTAGTAATTTTAAGTACTAAAAGGTGCTACATGGTCTCGCTGGGCCCTGTCTTCTGCAGATCATACAATCCCAACTCTCTCAATTTATGACAGGAAGTCCTCAGGATTATTAATTATTAACAAATTAGTTTTCAAATATTTTCTTACTCTTATCCTATACACTCAGCACACTATCCTATAGATAACAGCCAAAATATCTCCCCCAGATTTGCAAAGTAAATAGGATTTTTAATTTTTTAAATAAAACTGTATTTTGACACTTCGGGTTCTTCAGGGAGCCCAGAAGAAATATTAAGAAAAAATGCTCAAAAAATTCTCTTGAATTCTAGGAAAGTGTGAAACATACAAGGTATTTCTAGTAGAAATCCTTGTTCAGATCCCAGGCTGCATTTCTTTTCTCAATTCTTGTTGCTAAAAATGGGCATTATCATGACAGCTGCTTAAAATGATTCCTGATGGCCAAACACAGTTTTTGAGGGTCTAGAAAAGACACACAGACAGAAAACTAATACAATCATTAGCCTTGTCCAAAATTCACCCAAGATTCTCCAAGCAATCCAAGATTACTAAGAAAATACTTTTGAAGCAATACTGGACCTTGACACATGCACTGTGATATTTCCTTTAGGGCCTTGGGCAACGTGGTGTAGTGAAACCTCCCATGGCTGGGATGTGGAACTAAGTGGTCTTTAAGGTTTCTTCCAATCCAAACCATTCTGTGATTCTATGATCTGGGGGGCATAAGGGAGGGAGCAGAAAGAGAAAATGCCCATGGTCATTTCTAGATAGAAACAGGTATTTCTCACAGAGCAACGTCTGTAAGAAAAGCTTGCAGGATGTTTCATGGTCTGGTTGTTGCTATGTATGGGCTTTTCTAATACAAAACATCAGAAGTGTAAATAGAGCACTTACCTAATGTGACTGGAACAGAGAAAAACAAGTCCTTCAAGTGAGTATCTTAAAGTGGAAAAGCACATCAAGTTAATGAGTCCAGATGAGATGACTTGCAGGTAACTTTTCCTTCAATACTCACCTTGAGTTGGATTAAACTATGATTTTTGATTCTAATGTAGAACATACCATTCTAATTGAAAAGAAACCAACACAACTGAGGGTCAGAAAGTGGACTCTCATGTTTTTGGATTTTATTTTTTTTTTCCAAACAGCTTCACTTAGACAACTCTATTAGAAAAGGTGCATTTTGGACCATTTCCAGGTTTATCTAATCCAACAAATAGCCAAATTGAGACAAAAAGTATATATTTTTTTAATACAGACCAGACAGCAAAGTCTATGAAGAGAAGTACTTTTGCATCCACCAAATTTTCAGACAACCAAAGAATCTCAGAATTTACAGCAACTCGGTGTCTTCACTCTCATACAGGAAATGTCTGATCTTCCCACAGGCAAACCAGCTCCTCCCCACGTGCTGGTGCCACCTGGGTTTGTGGCACTACAGGGGATTTCCCCCTCTGTGGCACTATAGGAAATTTCTTCCCTCTGTTGCACTACAGGGGATTTCCCCCCACTGCCCCAGCACACCATGACAGACCATCATGACATGACCTTTTACCATAGAAACCTTCTCCTCTTTAGGTACAGCACCACACAGCATTCTCCTTTACACATGGCACCTTCTGTTTCTGCAGAAGGTGGGGAGTGTCCTCTGTCCACCTGCAGAAGCTGGAGAGATGCTCCAGGTGTAAAAAACTAGGTTGGGTACTGGCCAGAGGTGCTCACTTTGTGGGGACTCTATTCTGCCCATGCCCTGACCAGATCTTATAAAATAATCAATAGTTAGCTGTAAATTGCAGGCAATAAAGATAATCCACTGTTGTGCAAAGGTTTAATATCAGACAGAGAAAATAAAATCCTTCAGTTAACAGTGGAAGTTAATTAGAGGTTAAAGGTATGCTGAACTTCCATCAGCATCCTGGGTACAGCTTATGATGTGTGAAAGGCTAAATATTGTCATAATGAACTGTTGCTGCCATCTACTGAACACAAGGAGTGTGAGCTACACAGACTTACAGTTTGGCTACTGATCAGAAGTATTTGCTTAGCTGGATTAACAACAATTTCTGTTTCTTTAGAGCAATCTCATTTCTTTCTAGATGATATCCAGGACATAAATTTGCTTTAGAAAAACCTTGTGACCCTTTGGGAGATTCTGAATTCTCCTTTGGGAGCCACTCCTAGCCCATGGGGGAACTGTGAAAAGTAGCTCCCATAACATGAAACACATTCCTAATAAAAAAGAGTAATTGTTTAGAGCTGCAGGTTATTAAGATCTTAGAACACATCAGCTCTTCCTTAGCAATATCATGCAGAATCCATAAACTCTGCTGAGGGTGGATATCTGCCCTGTGTGGCAACTGTGGTTTAGCTGAGTGACCTCCCATCTGGAAAAGCACTGGCATTGACACTGCATTTCCAGCAGGATGCAGAAGGGTGGCACAGAGGTCAAGCAGGCTGCTGAGGGAGTTGTAAGCACCAAGAGCTATCCCAGCCCCACTGCTTCTTTTGTCCAGGGGATGAACCTGCCCTTGTATGTCCCAGAAGCTGCCTCTGAGTGTAAACAGAGGCATTCAATATACTCATATACATACATATTAACAGAAGAAAACCTTTGTATAAAACAAAAACCAACAACAAAGTCACTAAGTGCAAGAAATCCAATGTTATCACCTGGTTGAAATTAACTGAAAATTATATGCACCTATTGCTTACCTACAAGGTATATACATGGACACTCACACCCAAACTCAGCCCTGAGGGTAAATAAAACCTTATTTTGTGTTGACTTCAATAAGGCTGGACATTTGCTTAGAGACATCTTTGGCTTGTTAGGGGCCAAAAGAACACTGGAAATTGCAGGAGAAAAGTGGAATATAGATGGGGATCCTGCTGATCTTAAGGCACTGAATATAGTCCAGTGTTCAGACACACACAGCTCAGCAACAGTGAACAGAGCCAAGATTATGCGCTACAAGAGCGGTGACTTTGTCTAAGATGGCAAAGGGATTTAAAGAGAAAAAAATAATCTGGTTCTTTTCCTAAGTCTACAGTCAGGCACGTGGGAGCTGCATTTGACAGAACGACACCAGTGTGAGATCAGCGAGAACAGCAAAAAGCATCCTGTGTTCCTCTGCAAATCCTGTGTTCCTCTGCAAACCCTGTGTTCCTCTGCAAACCCTGTGTTCCTCTGCAAATCCTGTGTTCCTCTGCAAATCCTGTGTTCCTCTGCAAACCCTGTGTTCCTCTGCAAACCCTGTGTTCCTCTGCAAATCCTGTGTTCCTCTGCAAATCCTGTGTTCCTCTGCAAACCCTGTGTTCCTCTGCAAACCCTGTGTTCCTCTGCAAACCCTGTGTTCCTCTGCAAATCCTGTGTTCCTCTGCAAATCCTGTGTTCCTCTGCAAATTCCGGGATTTCCACAGGAGGGAGCTTCCTGCCCACGAAGCTCCCAGGCTGTTCCTCCTGGGAAAGGCGGCAGCAGCGGTTCCCTGCGAGCTCCCAGCTCCTGCAGCCTGATTGCACCGCTACGAGGCACAGCGAGAGCCAGAAGTGAAATGGTTAACAGATAATGATGATTGTCAGAGCTTGTTAACCACAATTATTTCCAAGACATATGTAAATCTGTATAAATACCTAAGTGTGGTATATAATCTAAAACATACTGTTTAAATCTATAAGCATTCCTGAGTTAATTTCACTATGGGAACGTTAGTTGCAACTTCCTGACTTCACTGTGTTTGAATTCATATCCATGAACATTAATTTAAAATTAGTCTAAATATTTGTTGAGAAGTAATCACCTGATAAATTTAGCTCTTTTTCATTTTTATGAATTATTCATTATCTCCTCTCTTTCCGTTGATGTGTTGGTTGTTTTCAAGAATTGAATTACTGGTTGGCACTAAAAAAAAAAAAAAATCCAGCATTTCTAGTGATTTGTAAAATATTCCCCTTAGAAACTTGACTGATGACTACAAGAGGAATTGGGTTTGCCACCAATATTTTATGGTACTGGTTTGCCACTTGAAGGGAGTTTTTCAGAGGCGTAAGCAAGCTCATTCAGCAAATAATTTGCAACGACAAAAAAATCTGTTTATCTCTTGCATACATATCATTCCTACAAAAGAAAGTTTGTATTAGCAAAAGTTGGTGGAAATGTTTGGGAACAGTATGATGAGGTGTGGCTGCAGGAATGAACAACCATGTGAAACTGCTGAACTGCAAAAAGCTCATTCTGCACAGCCATCATAGAAAATATCTGAGCTTGCCAAAGGAAAAGAATAACTCTATTCTAGGATGGCCTCAGGCAAGTCTGAATGAAAAATTATCAGCCACCAGATATTACAAAGAGGAACAAATCTTTTCAGGAAAGCTGTGAGTAGATGGCAGCAAGGATTCTTAGCACTGGCTAGTACAAAGGGAAGTGATTCGGGAGCCTCCAGTACACAGAGGACCATCGCTCAAACTTTATCTATGGTCTGCCTTCAGTGCAAATAGTGGAAGACCAGATTTTCAGAATAGAACTTACATTCCCAAGTCTAGGGCTGAAAGCCTAATTTCTGGCTGCCACTCATTAAAACAATCTTTGTCACAAAATTAATTTACTATCAAACATAACATCCATTCTTCCAACTCACTGAAACACATTACATCTTGAACTTCCCATCGGGTATGTCTTTATATTTGTTACTTTCAAATCAGTTTGCTACTATTAATTAAATAGCAAATCAGAAAATTACTTCTAAAATTATAAAAAAGCAAAACCCCCAGAACACACCCTCATGTGGTTAGTAACTGGTACCAGCGCTTGCAAAACATCAAAGGCTTCTCTAAACATAGACTTTCATCAGTGATGCTATAAGCCTTCATCTAATCTTTCATGATTTCCCATGCAGGAACATCAAAAGAGAAAGAAGAGAATAGCACTGTTCCAAAGCAACAGTGCTCTGTGTGAAAAGTATGTGTTTAGTTACAGCACATATAAAATATAAGTGAGAAATTATTTACATGAGACATTTTTTAATAAACATCATAATTAGCTCCCTGTCTTTTCATATAAGGAACAAGGATTTTTACAGTTCAAAATCATGTCCAAAGCTCAAGCGATTTCTGGAAGAAAATGAAAAAGAATTAGAAATGTATAAGCCTTCAAAGCAAGAAGATCAATTTATGTTCATTTTTACCTACTGAAACACATTCTGCATATTTCATTGTTTCTGTCATCTTGTTATAATCCATCCAAAGAATTTTCAAAGAACATTAAGTCCTACAAATAAACAAACTGTGAATTAGATATGAAAGGCAAAAAAATGCAAAAATTACTATCAAAAGCCTTACTTGTAGGCTTTTGTCACATAAAGTATTTATATTAGCCAATCACTTTTTATCACTGCCACTGAGAAACAGGGGTTTTGGAGGGGACAATCCAAAAATCTTAACTATCATTTCTATCCTAATAAAAGCAAAATTTCTAAATTGTTGTTGGAATTTTAAAGCAAACACTTTTCAGTGAATAATTTAAATTGTATTATAATTTTGGTTTATAGCCTCTGATGTAAGTATCACAGATGATTTTTAAACCATTTCATGTTAACACAATTATGTTGGCAAAAGAGTTACACAGCAAATATCAATTTCTAATTCTAGACAACATAGAAAACATGCATCTTCACTTCTCTTTACCCCTACTACTGAGTATTCTTCTTCTCATATAGTTCTTATGGTTATCTTCACGGGAGAATTTTTGACGTAACTTTTTTTTTTTTTTTTTGGTCCATACACTTGGTCAAACACAATAACGTGTGTGGAGGAGTTTGGCAGGTTTGACATGTATGTTGAGATTTGATTCTGCCCTACAAAATATTGAACTGCATGTGTAATGCTCTTTAAACAGTTTAATAAACAAAAATTTAGGAACATTAAAAAAAAAGCAGATATAAAAATTAAACCGTTTTAGCTAATTTATCTTTTAGATATTGGGTTTGCACTTTTGCAGCTCTCAGCTGACAGCAAGGGCCCCTTTGGCCCTGGCCTGCACATCTGTATAGGTCTGCCTGTCCACCTTGCACACTTACAATGAGGAAACAAGCACCAATCATGACTGCCTTGATCCTCACGTCGAGATCCACAGGGACCTGGATCCCAAAGTTGGCGGTGTTGGTGAAGACGTTGTTGACAAATCCAGACCAATACTTGGAAATTTTGCCAATCGTTGTCATCTCATTGAGAGCTTTTACCTGCACAAAGGAAAAACAGGAGCAGACATAAATGTAAACAAATCAAGTGCACACTGATGACATCTCCACAGAATTAATGACTGTGTCCTGACATGCTGAGTATGCTATAGCTGTCAGGTTCTCCTTTTATTCTTATTGCTGCAATGTTCTATTAGTGTCAAATTTCCCTTTACAAGTGACACGCAAGAAAGGGTCTCAAGTTTGGAAACATCAGCATCTTTAGAGCGGACAAAAAGTGGGAGAAAGCAATCTTGAAAGTTTATTCCAGTTTTGCCTTTCTTTCATAAAGTTGTGGGTTTTTTCCTCTCTCATGTTTTTTATATTCTCCTAGCCCCACTGCTGTGCACCACTGTCCCCTCAGGGGACAGGCATTTCCCAACTATCTATCTGCATGTTTCTTACAGCATACTGAATTTTCAGACAATACCCACTGGAGTCTTCTAATTTGGCTAATGAGTTCATAAGTTGATAAACCCTTATGATTCTTAACTAAGTCAAAGCACTTTGTTCACATCAGAAAACTCTCTTCAGGGTTTCTTCAGCTATCTCCCATTCTCCTTCTCACCTCAGAAATTTATTCAAAGTAGTAAAACTTTTAAATTGTTAACACTTGTACAAAACATACCTCAAAGTCAACATCTTCAAAACAGCCACAGGTTGCATATGGACCAATTATTTTTAGCACATCTTCTTTACTTTCATTCTGTATAGTAAACTTTGGCAGAAAAGGGTCCCAATTCTGTACAACGTACCCAGCTACTGTACCTGGTGGGGACTGAACTTCTAACTAGCAAACAAAAGAAAACAACAAAAAATATTTTAGCTGATTTTATGTTAATATATTTTTCCATGAGAGTGTATTGTTAATATAATGACAAGATATACCCACTGAATATAGTAACATATCATTTTACCAAACGTGGAACTGGATATTGTAGAACTGTCAAACGGTGTTGTTAAATATAGTGGACAATATGAAATTCAAAAGCTGCACCAGAAACCAACATCTTACATATAATAAAAGACTTTATAAAAGCTATGAACTGGGACAAAAAATTATTGTATTCAGGGAGTATCCTACAAGCTTATTTTAAGTAGCTGTACTACCAAAGGACCTTTTCTTTAAAAATCCTGACAAGGATAAGTGCTAAGAAGGTAAGTAGATGAGCTAACCTGAAAAATGCTTTCATAATACAAGAAAGATGTCTGAATAAAGGAGAGTCAAAAAATAAAGAGGAAAGATCCGATGCTCTACGGGATACACATTTTTCACTCCAAGCAGCTTACTTCCATGTTCTGCCATTTCCCAGAGATATATGGCCCCGAAGGCTCAGCCTCCTCGGAGATCTGCTTCCAAGTCGCACCCACAGACCCCCGTGGCCTTCACAGAGTTTCCATCCTTCGCCCTGCTGGAGTTCAGTGGGTGATCTCCGCCTGTGTCACTGTAAGCAGTGCTTTTGATTTGATTGGAGAGACATCACCAGACACCAAATCTTTGTGTGGGATGTCATCAAAGCCAGGTCCCATGGAAAGGAGGAGGCACACGTGGAACAGAACTTGTTGTATCTACCCAAAGGGCTCCCCGCAGTTCCTGGGCTGGGGGGACTGTGAATTCCTGAATTCCTCCCTGCCACCCTGGAGGAGCTGCACAGCGAGATGCTGGGACACAGGGGGTTTGGGGTTCCCTCACCTGCTGCAGGAAGCAGGGGAAGCAGCAGCTGTTGCACCTCAGGGGTCGGATGACTCGGATCACCTCGCGGCCCGCGTTATCCGCGATCCTGATGGTGAACGCCCTGATGGGCGAGCACAGCTTGCGGTCAAAGCAGCCGTTCTCTTCCACCGCAAAGTAAACTCTTTGTCCCAAGGGGTTTTTTATCTCGTATTTGCTGGAGGTCTCTGTGCCAAGTATGGCTAACAAAGCAAAACAAGTAGAATGCTAACTTAATATAATCTTTGTTATTACTTTATCATAATATTAGTGCATGTATATATATATGTATGAGCATTTATTCTAGAAGTCTATGACAAAGATTGTTTAAAAAACTGTTTTGAAGTAGTAACACAAAGAAAATATACAAGTGTAAGGAAATAATAGTGCCAGGTCTGTATGTTGAAGGAATTAATTCAGACTTCGATTTGCTGTACACTAAACTATGTATCACAACAGAGAATCCAGATCCTGAGTTTTTGGGTTGGGCTTTTTCTGGCTTTATCATCTGTGAAAAGTAACATCCTGAGACTACCCCACCATAGTGACCTGCTGTCACCCAGCAGGTTATTTGACAATCAGGCCAAAACCATTTTGAATAGGAGAAATATATTCTACAGTATTTTACTGGTAGTAAAATTTTACAGTATTTAATACTTGTTCATTACTTTGAAATTCTGAGAAACTTTATAATTAGAAAATCTTTTGCTTCTTATGTTTTCTGACCTTCGTTTCTCCATTTGCTTTGTTTCTCATAGTATGTTAATGATTGTTAGATAAATTTTTCCATGTAAAGATGGTTAAGGTTTAATAACACTGAGGTGGAGGTGTCTGAGGGAGAGAATTTAGGACTGTTGTAGAGACAACTCACCCCTCAGTGGTTTGCTGCAGAACAGGCAAACAATAAAGTGAGCCTTCCCCACCCTATGACAGCATAACAGCCTGACACAAGGGCAGCAGGAGGGTTCACAGTGACTTCAGTGAGTTGGGGGCAAGACTTGGATGCCTTTTGGAGACACCCACATGTCTCCAGCAGTCTCCAGCACTGTTAAAGGGTGACAAGGATTGCACCTTACCTTCCAGAAGCTCCACTTGCTGATGAATAATTATCCGGTCCAGCTGCTTAAAAAAAAATAAATCAGATGGTGGGTCTTGGATAGGTCTGGGGCTGCCAGTGGTCATGTGTCTATTTTTATTGCTCATCTCCCTGTAATTAAGATTTCTTTCCTTACAGAGGTGCCCAGGTTGGGAGCCTGAAGGGTATCGCATTGTATCTCAAATTATATCCCATCTCTATAATTTCTCTCTGAAATTATGGCTGAAGAATGTGACATTAGGTGATGTGGCCATGTAATTCACCCACACACTTGGAGAAGAATAATCTTCACTGGGGGAATAAGGAAGACAAAAGCAACAGAAAGCAGAATCCACTCTTGCTCCTGCTGCTCTCTTTGTCAGAATGGAAGCTCCTTACCCCAAATCCAAGGTTGGTGCTGGGCACTATGGCAGTGCAGCAGTGAATGAGCCTGGGCTCAAGCTCAAAATGTGCAGTGGCCACATCCCAAAGGACCTTGCTGGAGCAGCCCAGCAAGGCAGTCAGGGGATGCCAACGATGGCACACAGCAGCTTTAATGCTCTGATCTCAGGAACACAAGCCCTGCACCCTGAATCTGGCAAATGGTCATGCCAGGGTACCAGAATGAGCAAAACAATGAAACACTCAACTGGCTGAAAATGTCTTTCCCCACAAGATGGTTATGCAGGAGAAAACCTGCTTGCCATGATACCTAGTTTTGCTGTGCTTTTCGTCCCTCTAAATTATTCTTTCTTGGAGAACACTTGTTAGCATTATAAAACCAACAAGATTTAATTTCAGTCTACCTTTCAGTTTTATGTGACTTTTTATGCCTGTTTTATGTGACAGTTTTAGGCTTTACCAATCTCTTTTCCATAATTTTTCAGGAAATTCCTGATGAGCAAACGCTTGGCACAGGGTTTTGCCATTACTCACAGCTGCAGGCACAAAGCACACAGCGACCTTCTGGGAGCACCATGCCACAGCTCTCCAGAGCCTGGATATTTTAAAATTGATAAATCTTGCCTCGTACGTATTCAAACTGTTGCAGACATTTGTCACTTCTAGTCAGTTCCCACAGCTAGTTCAGGCTGTAAAGAGAAGCTGGTAAAAAGAGGAACTTCTTTATCCCTTTCATTAATCTCAGAAATGTGCATGCCAGTAATTGAAATAATAAAAAATATTTAGACGTAAAAATATTGCCCCAAGAATCTTTGCTGTTTGTTGTTTGGGTCTCATGAGAGAGCTCTTGGAGCTCATGGGAAGGGCTCTGCTGATGGAAAGAGAATAAAAAAGTTAAAGATGGTAGAGCTATTTTAATATTTTAGTATTTATTTTTATATGGATTTCTTTTTCCCATGTAGACTTTCACAGGGAAAAGAAAATTAATGACCCTGAATTGTTAAAAGCATTGAGTGATTTTGGTATATTTGTGTACTGTGCACAATGTATAAACAATGTTGAGACAACACAGCAGTACCGCTTGTTATCCTTGTTTTGCCTTGCACTGGTTTCTGCAGGGCAATTATTCTGATGCATTTTTATTGGGGTACTTCTGGATTGAGGGAATCCTGCACTTGCATTTGAAAGCACCCAAAGCCCTTTGGCTTAACAAGGGCCTGGTCCCCTTGAGCTCAGATATGTTAAAATTCCTTATACACAGCTAATTCTCAGTATTCAGTTCTGTGGGCATCTGATCAGTCTAACCAACTCTAAACAAAGAAGCTTTTGACAAAAGTAGTTAAACCTGAGTGGTGGCACAACATGCAGTTGAAGAACTCAGAAAATTCTTCTCCAATATTTCACTTGTGTATTCCTGCTGTGGGAAAAGGTTAATTTGATTTTTGTTATGGACACTGAACTACTCCTCAAGCTATGGCTGTAATCTGGAAGACAGTAATGAGGTTTAGGTAACTTTTTTCTGTAGGAAGTTATTAAAGAGTGATGGTCATAGAAAGCTGATGTGTTTGCTGAGGCAGCAGCAGTTTTCTGCCCTTCTCTGGTGCACCTCAGCTGACCAGAACTGTTCCTTCACCTGAACTCACTGCAGGGTGTGGATCTGCAGAGTGAAATGTTGCTGGCTGGCCTTTACCTACAGGACACAGTTTCCGATTCTCTCATCCTATCCTTGAGTTGTTATTTAGCGTAAGGCTGTAGGGATCTCTCTGAGACTGACTAAATTTGGTTTCTTGTATCAGAGTCAAACATGTCATGGTCTTATTGAGAAATACATTCAGCTTTCTCAAATATAGTCAGTTATCTTGCCCAATCCTGCTGGAGAACGTAATTTCTATTTGTTCTTCTGTATTTATTCACAACCACACATAATCTTTCTTCCAGTGATGTAATTCTATAAATTAAATATGTCTCTTTCCCACAGTTTGTTTACTCTCCTAGGCACTCAGTATGGTTCCCTCTCCGATAGTGTTGTTTTTATTCTACAGATAAAACAGATGGAGTCTTGTTTTAAAGGAGGTTCTCTATTCTCCATGCACTTCCAGTAGCACCTCTCTGTGCTTGTTTCAGTTTGGACCCACCTTTCCCCAGTGCACACAGCACCAGATGGAACACAGTCTTTAAGAAATCTTCCCAGTGGCATAAATAATGTCCAAGTACTGCTAGAAACATCTTCATTCAAGCGTTTAATTATGTGAAAATCTCTTAGTCCATGAGGATAAATCCCAAGGGATTCACCCTAGCAGCTGTGAATCCCACATGCATTCTGCAGGCAGCCCTGTCCCTGCTGGTGGGACCCCCTTTATGCTCCCATCTACCCTGAATGAGCCCCTTTCATTAGCCACGTGGCCACTATGGCTTCAGCATCACACACCAGAACGTTCTGCACCACACAGAAACTCGAGTTGTGGGGACATGCCAACCATCAGCACGGCACCCCGGCTTCCCACTTTTCAGACTGCAGAGAAAACTGAGAATTGTTAGCAAAGGCTGCACAACAGGCCAAGAATAAACATGAATGAGCTCTTCAGTTCCAGTTGTAGCTCTTAGAGTGACCTGCTCTTTTGTCTTAACGTCAGATGCAAAGCTTCTATAAAATGGAGTGATAGTATTTGCTTGCCTACATTGTCTGAGGTATAATTTGTGTTCATACAGGAGCCTGAATATGTAACCTGCCAAGTACTGACTATCACAATCACTTTTAGACTAAAAAATGTAGCTTCCACGGTCTGTAAGCAAATGCTTGTGTAATTGACAACACATATCATTTTGTGCTCAGGCATCTTGAAATGAAAGACTTGCTTCTGAAGAGTCTCCCCATTTCATCAGCTATCTAGTTAACTCAGTCCAAATATAAAATACATCAAATTTCTACTCCTATACAAAACTAGCAGAAATGTGTGTCTAAAATACACATCCTGAGTGCAGTAAACATTTCCCAGCATCACCAAATGCAAACACAGCAGAGATGTATCAGAATCATGATCTGACTATGCTGGGGGCCTGATTCTGCCCCTGCCCACGCCAGGCAGGGCATGTGACACCTTACTCAGCATGTAAGAATGGCAAAATCCAGCCACATGTAAAATGCAAACCTCAGTCAGTGTCAAAGCAGCAGCAGGGAGTGACCCTCCTGGTAAAAATATTCAGAAGATGAAACTTCTGGAGCAGAGCTGCAGACCATCAGTGCTCTGAGCTCCAGGTGCTGAGAGTTTCACAGAGAAAAAGGGACAGCCTCATGTTTAGCAGTAGGATGGAGAAGACTTAAGCATTAATTTTTCTTCCCCACCTATGACCTGCTTCTCTGCCTCAATTTTCAAGCATTTTCCTCTCTCAGGCATTAGCACTTTCTTCCTCACACAGAGTTAATGCAAGTTTGTAGCCACTCAGACTTACACTCATCTAATTTCTATAAAATGAATGGCAGCAGTGAACAAAAAGCTTCTTTCTCCTATGTTCCTTATCTCATAGTAATGTCAAACAACAGGAAAGCCTCTCCATCTCAACCAACCCCTCCCCCAAGAGGAAAAACCCAAACAACCTCATCCTCCAGGGTATCAAAGCAACATAAAAGGAAAACATAACAATTCTAACATTCAGAAAGATTCAGGACCTGGTTCAGGTACTCCAGACCAGGTGGCAAATTATGAGTGTGTGATGTTTGCTTCCAGAGACTTGTTGGTTCAACAGGAGTATTCTGTTGAGGAATGTCAGAAGAGCCAGGGAGGTAATCCTTAAAGATTAGTTTGGTTTGTCCCTGAGATTCTGCAGAAAAGAAAGAAAAAAAAAAAAAAAAAAAAAGACAAAAAACCCAGAAACATCAGGACCAAGGAGCTGCTAGCTTCTTGAATCAAAGCTGGAACATCATTCTGCATGTGACTGTATCAGTACTTCAGGGCAGGAGTGAGGACCCAAAAGGAATCTCCTGATGTCCCACACATGGAGCACTGATTATAAAACTGCCTTAAGATTTGCAAAAGGGAATCACTGCAAAGAGGAATCACTGCAGATGAAGGTAAATCAGGAGATGTGGTCTTGGAGGGCAACTGATCTGCTCTGACAGCTGGTGAGCACAGAGCCTGTGTGGCAAGGCTGGAGCTGGCCTGGACTCACACACAGGGTGGCCAGAAGCCCCTCAGCACAGGCTGCTCAGCTCTGCTCCCTGTGAGCTGCCCTGTGTGCCAGTGTACCCTGAGCTGCTGAGGGCTGGCTCCCAGCAAGATGTTTCCCAGCATCCTGAGGGCACCCATAATTTCTCTTAATTAGAGATAACCTTTCCAGGGATCTCAGATTCCCCAAGCTGGATATTACAACCCTGATATCAAAGTCTACACAGTCTCTAATAGTGTATTATTTATTATTATCTTAATGACTGGATCAGATATCATTATATTGTGTTTTCTGGTTTGCTACCACAAGTCCTTTAGGGCACAGTGATGGTGACTTGGCCAGTGCTGTGAAGGTAACGAGAGCATTTACCTGTAAACCCACACTGCTCCACAGGCACAGGCACCATCTCCCACAGCACAGCCACCACCTTAACCACTGGACTGCCAAAAACCTCCTGCTAGTATTTCCAGGTACATTGTTCCTTGGCCTTCAGCAACACTAGTTCTGCAGGAACCAGGAAGAGCAAACTGACGCTCTCCCCATCTAAATGGCAAATCCTTGTATTGAGCTGAGCCCCTCTGATTTGGCAGGAAAGCAGTCCCCAGACTGATCATTTTTATCTCATCCGTGACAATACTTAGACACAATGGGGTTTGAGGTCCAGAAGGAATTTTGGCTCTAAGTCTGAATCTCTTTTTTGCTGTTGTGGGTTTAAATGAGATCCTTTCTTATTATTTGAACTCACTGTGAAAGATTCATCATTCAATCACATTTTGATCTTAATTTGTCTTTGCAGCCACTGCTTTCTTTCAAAGTCTGAGACCACAGGAAGAAGTAACCCCTTTGAATTTGTTGCCGGCTTTTAAAAATGTATAACTAGGTAATAAATATTTTATGTGCTCTTCTGCATCATTTTACCTCACAGGGTTCTGTTACTGCCGTAACTCTTGTTGTTACATGAAATGCCATGAAGTAGCCCAGTGTTAGTGTTATTCTTGAATAATAAAGAGGAAAAAAAGACAACAAATTGCAGTTCTACCTGTCAAATTTTAAGCTATACAAAAAACAAACAGTAAATATATTAAATATTAATGACAATTTGAGCTAGTCTGACACTTTGTCTATTTTTGTGTATGATTCCCATTTCATTACTAGCTTGGAGAACCTTAAAAGTTAACATATGATACAGTGAGTATTCTGTAAAAACACAATTTGTAGAGTTGCATGTTCCTGAAAGAGGTGAATTGTCAAGTTTCTTCATACTAAAAACCATATTCCACACCATTAATATTCAACCATTTCTCCTAACTGATAAACATAAAAAATATGCAAAACCACATTTCTCTTATATGGCTAAAGCAAAACAAAATTTGAAACAAAAACCCCTATATTGCAAGAGTACAATAATGCTGTAAAACCTGCTTGCTCCTGTGTACCTTTTAGTGCTCTAATGCAGAATGTCTTGAGTGTTTTGAGGGCAAGAAAGAGGGATAAAAACTTTGGCAAACCTAGACAGACATTGCTGAAACTCCCTGGGCCAACACCTGCCTCTGCACATGCCAACAGAGTGACCTCTGTGGAGTTGCACTCAGGAGAAAAAGAGATTTCTATCCTTCTGCTTAGTTTAAGCATTTGAAAACCTGGAGAAACTGAATTGCAAAGGCTGCTTAGGTCAAATGCTGGATGTTTGCCCTTTGCCCTGCGCACTCAATGGCTACTGCTGTAGCCAGTGCGTGACAGACACACCCAGAGAGGAGTAATCTGATTAAATTCAGTTATTATTACTCTTCATATGGAGTTATCGGGTCTCTGGCCAGTTTTGAATGTGAAAAGCATTTGCTGATGTAGTAGTTTCAAAGTGAAATACGGAAGAACTGTGCAAAAATAGTGGCACCCTTGGCTCAGTACGCACTCTTGCCAGGCATCCTGTACTGACAGGTTTAAACATCAAGATACCAACACTAAATTTTCTGACTGAATGCAGATGCCAACATTTTATAATGTGTTTTATTCAAATAACATCCTACTATAGGTTTTAGTCTCCTTAGGAGCCTGCTGGATGCTGAAAAATTAAAGGAAAACAAAACAACTGTGCTTTGACTGATGTGGTTTTATCCTGAAACACTCATTTCATCAGGCTGCTGATTGCTGGAAACACATAAGACTGTAGTTTTCTCTAAACACGATCTAAAAATACAGTCTACAGATGCACTTACCTTGAGAAGCCATGAAGCTTTCTGAGTTACTTCTTCAAAGGAAAGCGGGTTAAAAGAAAAGGCTTTTCTTGTTGCCGCAAATAAAAAAGGCTCGCAGCGTGCACCGAAGTTCAGAAGGTGTCTGTTCCTCGCTGTCGGCCGGCGGGAGCGCTGCCCGAGCCGCCCGGGGCGGCGGCCGCGGAGCCAGCGCCGATCCGCCGGGGCAAGGAGGGAAAGGAGGTCAGCCAGCGCAGAGACAGAGCTGCAGTGCACCCACCGCCTAAACGAACGTGTTGGACCTCAAACCCTGCTTTACAGCACCTCTGTTTATTCTGAGAATACAAAGATTCTTGCTTTGGTTCAGTGTTTGTGTTTCCACTTCTTCAGGCTATCCAGAGGAGCTAATGAAGTTGTGGATAGCTCATCCCTAAAAGTGTTTAAAACCAGGCTGGATGGAGCTCTAAGCCCCCTGGTCTAGGGAAACCTATGCCTGTCCACATCAGGGGGTTCCCTTCCTACCCAGGTCGTTCCATGATTCTATGATTTCCCTACAGCTGACCCCAGTCAACATTTTCCACACACAAAGCAGAAAAAGCTGTCTTGGGTTTCTCATTGTATTCCATCCATGTAACATTAGCCAGAGGATGTCCTCCAAGGGATGTCATGCCTACACCCAGTCCCATAAAATCATCCTGTACATTCCCCCACCACCATGCCCCCTACCACTCACACCATGCAGGGCTCTGCTGATCCCAGCGAGGTGTTTGAACTGGATTTGGAGAAATAAAAGAGTCTGGCAGTGCTTTGCCCTAGACAAGCACTGTCCAAAACCGTGACATATATAATCACCCCCACTGCGCTGGGAGGAAAAGATGAGGAGAAGAAGGGAGAGTAACCTTCACTTACCAGCTCATATTCCTGCCTTGAGTGCCCAAGCTGCTGTGGAAATCATCAGGCAGATGTGATCTGCAGGCAGCTGTGATGCATGGCTGCAAGAATGGCAGAGCCTATGCACAGAGCCCAGCAGAGCAGAGGGAGGTGCTGGGGATCATCTTCTGTCCTCTTTGCTACTGCAAGTTACACTGGTATGAATCTGTCTTGAAGTATGGTTGAGCAGATTAAATTCCAGAGTTTACAGCTCAGGAAGATGCAGATGAGGATTCTCTGAAGGAAGAATACAGAAAACCCCAAATTATACAGAAGCTGATTTTTATAGACTATAGTAGCAAATGCAAGAGTCTCAGATCTACTTACTGATTTGGCTACATGAAATTTCCCAGGAGTTTATCACTGCCTGCTTGAGAACTCCCTGGGTGCCGTGGCAAGCACAGGCCAGCCCAGGAGCCAGACCCTGCTGTGCTCAACCTGGAAACAACCAGAGAAGTGACAGAGACAAGGATTTTGAAGACTGAAAAATGGGTACTGAACAAATCCTTCTGGATTAGGAGGAAGTTTGACATAACTGGAAATAAAAATTAAGAATGACCAAAAGCTTTTGCTTCCTTTCTCCCTGTCAAGGATGGGCTTCTTTGGAGCAGAGGCTCTAATCAAGAGAGCAGACACAAAGCCTAAAAAAAGAAAAAGTGCAGGGAACGCTCTGGATAAATATAGTGAATCTATATTTTAAAATTATAGATGAGAATTCAAATGAGATGGCACTCATGTATCTATAAAAATTAATAAAGACTTAATTTACCTCCCAGAGAATTACAGGGCAAAAAAAGTCCCAGTAATTCTGTCAATGCATAAAACAATCATAATACATTAAGAAAAGAACACTCTAAAAAAATATACTGAAAGAAGACATTTCAAACATTTGAAAAGTGTTTTTTAAGAAGTCCAAGTGATTCATTTACTGACCCAGAGGAGGACTCAGGCACAGCCTGTGCTGCTCTGGGAGCTGCTGCTGCCCTGCACAGGCTCTGCCCAAGAGCTGCCCTGGCAGCACAGGCAGGCTCCCCCTCCCTGCAGAAGCCAGGTTTCATTTTCCTGCCACTCATGAAATAAACATTTCCTTGAAATAGTTCTGCCTCAAATAATTAATTTTTCTGATATTATTTGCAAAATTGCAGTAAATAGGTAACAGAAAGATATACAACTTTAAGTACATTTTGTGGTTTTGGTTTTTTCTCACAAATTTTCACATATTTCACAATATCCCCTTTTACCCCATTCTTATTGTTTTATTCCAAAGCAATCATTTTAGTAGATTATATCAGTAGATTTCAGAAAGATTTGCAAACAATAATCTTGCACTGGCATAAGTTCTTACAAGTAAAACCACATATTTAATAATTTCTTTAATCTGAATTTTTGGTGTGCTATTTTTTAAAAATAAATACTCATAAAAATAAATACTAATATAGATCCAAATAGGCTGCTGCCATAATTCAAAGCATTCTCACTAAGACATCAGCCACATAAGACTTAATCATATTTATTCAGGCACAAAGACAGCCATTCTTTGGTGTCCTTTAGATATGCACAGGAGGAATACTCAAGAAATGAGGACAAACATGTAAAGAATTGTGTACTGCTACTTCTAACCATATTCTAAGGCCTTCAGGAAACAGAGCAGCAGCACTCAAAAGAGAATTTCACCAAGACACTGAATTGGCTGCCTCTGCCCCTTGAAGAAGAGAGTGGTATCACTGCCTACATTGACTCTACAGTCAGAGTCTCAGCACTAAAACAGAGTACACTGCCTTCTGCTGCATGAATATGCTGGGCATCTGAAACACAGTCACAGCTATTAAAAAAACTAAAAGAAAAAGAGGAAAAAAATAAGAAATTGAGTCTATATACATATATTCCTGCTACCTTAGAAGGCACAAGTTAGCATGGATCCATCAAAATCAATGAGCCTATCCAGATCAGGGCAAGCAGTGCTTGGCTGAAGGAGTTTATACATCTAGGACCTTCCTTTTTTCCTTAAAGAAAAATTGCATCTTTTCTATAACTACCATGTCCACAAAGGCCCAGAGATCCATCCCTGCTGAGCTGAGGTACAAGCATCACTGCAGTTAATGGTTATTACATAAATTACTGCAGGAAATTTATCCATGGACTAAGGCATCCTTGTCCTCGGCACGGAAACAGAACACGGATTTTCCTCCAGAAAGCATGCAGCAATAGTCAACCAGGTGGATCAAGAGAGCAAAAATGTCATATGGCTCAGCATAGGTGCCATTTCTCTGGAGCCTAATCATTCTTCCATTTTCTACAGGCACCACAGGAGGAGTATGGCAATGGTTTCACACAAAAAAAAAACCACCTTCACAAGAGAAAAACAGAAGACAGTAACAAATTTCAAAGAATTAGGAAAAGCTGTTTGATTTTTCGTCCTGCTCCCTGCTGTTCAGAAAACTGCTCTGTGAACCTGGTGTGAAGTCTTTGTCCCTGTACTCAGCAGGAGAAGATGGCACTCCCCTTTCCCCACTGTACCACTACGGACTCCTCCAGGTAAGAAGAAACTGCCTCTCCCCTTGTCCCCACAATCTCCATAAGTTCAGGAACGGGAGCTCAGCCCCTCCACAGCTGCCCTTCCTGAGCCCCATGCATCCAGGGATGCCCTGTGCCATGCAGCAGCAGGCTCAGAGCAGCACACAGCCATCAAGAAATGCACCTGAGCACCACCAGGCAGAGCTGAGCTTCCCTGCTGCTGAGAGGGGTCATCACCAATCACTGTTTGCATTCTAGATTTCCCTTCCTCGAAATATCAATTGTGACCAGCATTAAAATTCATTGTTATTGCCATTTTTTAAAATAGGAAATATTATAGCCTCCTTTCTTCCTTTTTCTTGTCTTCCCTTTAGCCCAGGGAGAAATGCTGAGAGTGATCATAACTATCAGACTGTGACCCTGTGCAATTACAAGCCCCAGGTTACATTATTTCACCCAGTATTGCTTTCTGCGCTGGAGAGGAAAAAAATAAAGCCCAAACAATTTCTTAAATCAGCCAGCACCTAGTAGGGTTCTCACCTTGAACTTTTGTTTGTGAGGCGTCTTGCTCCAGCGTGCGCCTCCCGGAGCTCCTCCCCTGCGGCCCCGCTGGAATTCCGCAGGCGGGTCCCGCCGCCGCTGCGGAGCCGCTCCCGAGGCAGCGCTGCCGGCCCGCTGCCACACAAGGTGCCTGTCGGGCACCAATTAACAGCGAAACGCAATCTGTCACACAGCAGCTCCCCAGCACCCTGATCTTTATTTTGCATTCAACTCCGCTGCGAGAAATGGGATCCAAATAGCAATCTCAAAGTGGTTGTGTAAGGGGAGAAACCTTTCGAGCTTCTGTGGTTAGAGATGGCACATGGTACTGAATACATATCAGGGGTTTTAATGCTACCACAGCAAGTATTGATGTGGATCAGAAACTAAATAAAGATGTCAGCAAAATAAATCCACTGGACATTCATAACGCAGCTTCCACACCAAATCTTCACACAGGAGAAAGAGAAGGCTTTGGCATGGGGTTTGTCTCTTTGAGGGGTTTTAGGGGAACAGGTGTGTTTGCTTTTTGTTTTGTCAAGGTTGTTTTTTTTTGTTTGTTTGTTTGGGTTTTTTTGTTTTGGTATTTTTGGTTTTTTTTGGAAATACATTTCCGTTGCACTGAGTTTTAAAGTTTTTATTAATGATCTCTAAAATCTTGTTCTTATGAAAATACAGCCTTCAAGTCGCTCAGGGCACTGTCACTAAGCTCATGCATATCCTGGTTTGCTACCAGTTCTGAAACAGCTGCACAAAGCAATTAGTACAAAAAACTGAATTCATCCCCAGACCCAAGTGTTTCAATTTTAATCACATTAAGCAGGTTTTAGAATAAAAAGCAGAGGAAGTGTGGCCATTAAGATTTATGTAAGCAGAATGTGATTTAAGCAAAAAATAAGGCCAGGAAGGAGCAGCATGGAAGACCTGAATATGTCTTGCACCAAAACCTGTACCAAAAGTCTCCACTGGTCATGAAGAAATTTCCAAATCGATCTCTCACTTCTGAATGATTTTGTTCTAAACAAGCGACACTTCGAGGGAATCTGTTATATCTATCCTGAAGGTGAATCTATCCTGAAGATCTATTCTGCTCCAGATAAATATCCTTTAATATTAATTGGGTTTGAGTGTGAGAAAGAATAACATTCTCTGTGGCAAGGGCACCCTGGAGGTCCACAGTATATTTGATTTGACTGTACATTGGAAACAAAGATATTTTAGGATACTTTTCTGCTTACTTTAGTAAACTCCCATTAATCTATTTTGAGAAGCTGAAATTCATTTCATCTGTTATTATTTTTACTTTTGCCTGAAACCAGCTGCCATGTTCAACTGAAATTTGCAAAACATCTCAAATTCTGTCTGCTGATTAAACACAAACTGAACAGTAACAGAACTGCATCTTGCCTGTCCTTACATGCAGTCAATGCCTCTGAACACTCCACAGGCTGAAAGCAAACAGCAGACATTCTTCCTGGGGAGTCAGAAGCTTTCACAGGACTAACCAAACTGCAACAGCTCAGCAGTCCCTAACAATTAAATGTAGTGCTTGTCCCTAATTAAATTTTACACAGTTAAGCCTATGATAAAATGGGATAAAGTGATCAGTATACACTGGTATATTAGTAAGATTATTTCTGTCTTCTAGTACATTGAATGACAGAAGTCTTGTATACAAATTGCAATTAACACTCTTGGTGATGATGGAGAACTTTTTTGCTGGCTTTGAAAATTCATCAAGCAAAATTAGAAGAATTGTGCTTTGCTGTAGAAGAAAAATGCTTTTCTCACACTTACCCCTCTCCTTTTCCCTTTCTCTTTGAAATGTCTAAATTGGAAGCGAGAGTACTGAAAAGTCACTGAAAACACCGAGGATATGTCAGGTGCTTTTCATTCTGTAAAAAAGTAAAAAACTTTGAAATTGAGGTTGGCACCCCCTGTCAGGTCAGCAGTGTGAGCTCCTGCCAAGGCAGGTCCAGGTGAGGTCTGGCAGCTTCACCCAAGAGCAGAGCACAGCAGCAGCAAACCTGCACAGAGAGGAGACACCCAGGGCTCCCCGGGCTCAGGAGCTCTGGGCTTTGGCCCTTGGGTGGCTCTGCAGCCAAACTCCACTGGCAGCTTTTGGTGTGCTCCTGGAGCACAGCTTGGTCCCAGCAGCAGGAATCAGTCTGCACACCCCAGGACTGAGCCAAAACTACTCTCCAGCACAGCAAGTGAGGATGACCAGGAGACTCCCCTGTGAACTAAATCACCAGCATGGACACACCCTGCCCACCACAGGATCTGCTGTCAGATCCCACCTTCCTCCATCAAAGACATTCAATTTAGATTTTTAACAGTCATTACAATGCCTGCCCAATGGTTCAGTTTTGCTAGTTCCATCTCTGGAAAATATAAGTCAACATGACTCTAGCAGGCTGTTGGAGTGACTCTCCACAGCTTACACAGAGCAGCTCAGACCTGGTGAACAGTTCTGTGCTCATTTAGAGCACAAGGGGATCATTCCTGACACTCACATGCAGGCCACATTCTAAGACTTTTAGAAATCCAAGCTTATTCATTGATCTTCTCCATATTTTCAGAAAACCATCATTCAATATTCTGATTCTAAATTCAAACTAAATAAAACTATTTTTTTTACTTTTTGAGGGAAGGAAAAAAAGAGAATTAGATAAGACATCCATGAGATTTAGTGGCATAATGGTAACTCTATTAGGACAGCAAAATTAATTTCAGTTTCCCTGAGGTATCTTATTTTAATTAACAAATCCATGATCCTGCTCTATTAATTAGCATACTGAAAGAATAATAAGTTTTAGATGAGCTTAGTTCTGATAAAGCTTTTCATCCCCTAAAAAATAACAAAAGGAATTAAGAATCTCAATCCAATTTGTCTTCTACATTTAGTATCAATGTGTTGAAATTCTACCCAATAATACAGCACAACTATTAGTGTTTTCTTTTAATTTTGAAAATGCATTTACTGCATTTAAGACATTCTACCTACTGAAGGGGTGGTAGTGGCCCACTAAGTAATCCTTGCAGGATTCCAGGTAATTTTATTTTTCATATTATTTCCTATTGATAACCAATAGGGGAAACATATGGAATTTATTACAATCCTTATCTACTGTGGATTTTCCAGAAAAATCATACAGTAACAGTTATCCATTAACATCCCAACTGGGTCAAATAGAATCCTAGGAACTTATCTGGGACACCAAGCTACACAGCACGTGTTTTGTACCTCAGTTTGCCTGGACCATTCAGTGGGCACTGAGCAGCCTCTTTACTACTGGTCCAATCGCTCATTTTTATAGACATGTTCATGCATTAGTCTGCTTAAAGCAGATCTGGAAACCTGATTCTTTTTTCCCTGGTTCCTCTCTTCCTGTATCACAGGTCAATTACTGGCAAAATTTTAAAAAGTAAAAAACCAACCAAAATCACAAGTTTTTCCATTTGTTCTTGATCCTGAAAGCAACAAATTTGTATTTTTGATTCCTGCAAATCACTTTGCAGATTGCCTGTTATATGAAATAAGAGAGAAGAGGGAAATACTAGCAAATCACCAGTGTGATTAGGTAAGCAAAAAAAGCTAAGGAGAAAACTTGTGCATACATGAAAATGTAGAGTTGCTCAGAACTTCAGAATTGCTTGTCCTGCAAAGACAGGCTGCTTCTTTGACCTAGCACCATCTGTAAAACAAATGAGAGCAAAAGTGAACACTAGGAGGTTGTGTGTGCACAATTTTTCTTATTAGTATGTCTTGACAGCATTTTGCTTTCAAACTCCCAGGCTGAACATTTTCAATGTTTTACAGATGTATAGAAGCCAAGACAGTTACTGTGTAACAGAAAGACAATTACCAAGAATAGGATCTGTAGAAATAGGTGAACAACTTAAAAGTATGTGCTGTAATGGAAAAGCCATGTGAACTTCTTTAACCAACCTGCCATGGCTGCACAGTTCCTCTCTCCTCAGCACTCACAGAGAGGGGAATGGCAGGAGCTGCTTTCTTCCCATAACAAGATGCTCTGGTAGGGATTTGGTCCTGCTGTCTCCCCATCTCAGCTCCCTTAGGATTGATCAGTTCTGTTGTATTTCCCACGAGATCCCAAAGTGACACCCTGGTGCTACCCTGCCTCTGATGTATGCAGGAAAATGACAGCTACTGTCTGAGATATTGTCTCTAAGGGCTTTACAACCATGGACAGTTCATTGTCATAGACAACAACTTCTTGCAAGGCTGTCTAAATACTTCAGCTTTGCTTGCTTTATTTTGATTTTCATCTCCTTTTCATCTCCATGTGGTCCATCGAGGAAGCCTAATTAGCATGTCCCTCTCATATCTTTGTTTTTTCTTCAGGTGCCTAATAGCAATTATTGACGGTATTTATTTCCTACTGTTTATGTCCCAGGCATGAAGGATGATTGTCAGCAGAATTATTAACATGCCTTATCATCACTTTATTGTGCATCTTTTTGAAAGGCTTTGTAATGTGTTTGGTAGTTTACTCAGAAAAATATAGAAGTTTAGAGAAACTTTCCCCTCTACAGAAGAAAACAGGGCAGTGCTTTCAGAGATTCACTGCTCTAAAATTTTATCTTCTCAGAAGAATCTGAATCATGGAAGACTGAGACCACAGAAGCAGGGAATATCCTTATTCCGTATTTTATGTTTTTTAATTAGTGTTTCAATATCTCAGGATTGATATTTTTGTTCTAGTGGGGACTGGCACAGATAGATTTTTTTAAGTAATTTTTCATTAATAGGAGTACTAAATTAATGCTTAATAATAGACTCACCGGCTCTCCTATTTCTTGAGCATCAGGTAACCAAATACAGAACTCCAAGTTTCAAATTTGTTCAAAACAATGGGAAGTTAAAAAAAAGAATCCCCCTCCTGCTAAACACACACACACACACCATTTTAATGTAGTAATTATACAATTTGAATACAGGCAGGGAGAAAGCCAGGGAGAGACTTAGCATGTCAAAACCAGAAAATGTATTAATTATAGCAGCAAGAAATGAGAATAATGAAATACTGGGAGAAATTCTACTCTTGTTTATTCCGGCACAATAGTTCGTTCTGGTGACTAGTATATGAGTGTGGCATATATATATATATATATATACACACAGAACTATACATTACATTTTATGAACTCCAACATTTGGTTAATGGTTACTAAATCTGGCATTTACAGAGACATTAGGAAGGATGGTATTTATTTGCAATTTTATTTCCCTCAGAGTGAAACATGGAATCCATACAGCTGTACAATGAAGATGATTAGAATTGCCAGAAATGAAGGCCTCCTGGGAAAAAAAAATATCAGTAGCATAGTTTAACTACATGAACCATAATTGCATTATTAGCTCTGCTGTGCTCTACCACAGGAAAGCTAATGACATGATTCTGAAGAAGCTTTATAGATTATGGAAAACTATATAACCTCTTGCTCTCCCATTGACAACCCAACTCATTTGAGATCCCTGTCATTAAGGGAAGGAAAACTTTCTCATTTTTCACAAACCCTGTGAATATGTCTTTTCATGGATTTTGAACTTTAACTGTATGTGTCCATGGACCCAGTAGCTGAAATAACAAATTACCATTTGTACAACCTTAGCCATCTCAATTTTAGCTGTGAAATGTATTTTCAGTCCCAGTCCAACACATAAATGCAGAAGGAGTGAGGAAGAGGCATTCCCTGCTCCAGGTATGGACTTGGCAGCACCTGGAAGGCAGCAAGAGGATTGTTATCACAATAATCACTGTATTATATAATTATATATTATTATTATCATCATCATCATATTATCATAAACTGACAGCAAAACGAAATGTCTGGGGTTTTTCAGAGTTCTAATTGTACTTACTGTTTAATCAGTATGCCTACAGTTTACTAGCAGGTGTCCATCTTAAAAGCAGAAGACCAAAGTAATTTTCATTATGTTCTGAAAATGTGCAACAGTTATTGCCAGTGAGTGACTCCCTCTTTGTCCCTCCCAGCCTCCAGGTTGCAAAGACATAAATATATGATAACCACGACTTTTTCAGTAATTACTGAAATAGAAATGTGTAATCAAGGTTATTTAGTCTTAAAACACAAAATGATCCAAGACAAAATTTTCAAACACTAGGCCTGGGAGAAATCTCCTCCATCACATGACACAAAGCCAACTTGCTCGAATGTTTCACTAGAACACATTTCACTAGAACATAGAATGTTTTCAGAACACATTTGCTCCAGGACTCCTTGGAGTCCCGCAACAACCCTCAGGGATTTTTTCTCACTTTATGTGTGCACTGATAGGCACCCGTGGGTCCCCCCGGAGTTCTCCACCATACAAGGATCAGTTTCTTTTTTCACTGGGAAGGCTTAAAAGTGAATTTATGAGCTCTGTGGGAACTGAAAGAGAACCAGCCTTGGGGTTTTTCCCAGTCCACAGCTCAAAGGTGGGCATAATTGATTTAATCCGGTTTTGGTCTTGGATCACTTCACCACTCTCCAGGACGGGGCTTGGACAGGCACGTTTGCTCCTCTCCTGCTCTGGGGCGCTGCTCCTGCCCTCACTGGCACCACGAGACCATCAAGGCACCGAGGGCACAAGAGGAAAGGCTTGCCTTTAAATGGGACCTAGGCTAGCAGGGTAAAAACCCAGCCCTTATTTATCAGCAAAGTGTCCTGTCATTATTTACTTTACACATTATCTCCTGCATAATTGCCTGCTGGGCTGATCCCCACTCTGCAAACCTGTTGTGCCCGGCGCTGCTGGAGGAGGCCAAAGGAGACCCTGCAGCGCGGGAATTGCCCTGCAGCGCGGGAATTGCCCAGCGGGCATTCGGCCGCATACCCCGCACACGGCCGGGAGAGCCTGACACGCACAAGTCCCGGAGCCGTGCCCCGTGATGTGCGTGTCCCCGGTGCCCGGCCCCGGTTGCCCGGCCCTGTCCCGGTGCCCGGCCCCGGTTGCCCGGCCCTGTCCCGGTGCCCGGCCCCGGTTGCCCGGCCCTCTCCCGGTGGGCCCCGTCCCCGGTGCCCGGCCCCGTCCCGGTGGGCCCTGTCCCGGTGCCCGGCCCGGCCCGGCGGGCCCTGTCCCCGGTTGTCCGGCCCTCTCCCGGTGGGCCCCGTCCCGGTGGGCCCTGTCCCCGGTGCCCGGCCCCGTCCGGGTGGGCCCTGTCCCCGGTGCCCGGCCCTGTCCCCGGTTGCCTGGCCCCGTCCGGGTGGGCCCTGTCCCCGGTGCCCGGCCCTGTCCCCGGTTGCCTGGCCCCGTCCGGGTGGGCCCTGTCCCCGGTGCCCGGCCCTGTCCCCGGTTGCCTGGCCCCGTCCCCGGTTCCCGGCCCTGTCCCGCTGGGCCCTGTCCCCGGTGCCCGGCCCTGTCCCCGGTGCCCGTCCCGGCCCACACGCGGGAGGATGTTGCCATCCAGCGGCCGCTCCCTCCATTACAGAGCGCTCCCCTCCGGGCCCGCCTCTCCCGGGGCCATTCCCACCCGGAGCCGGCCGCTGAGCCAGGGCAGCAGCTCAGCTGCTTCTGCATCGCTCAGAAACACTCCTGATCCCAAGTGCTTTCAATCTCCAGAAAGGAGGAGATTTAAAGCATCTAAATTAAAGGTGTCTGACCTATTTATTAATAAAATCCAACCAGGTATTTTTTCCTCTCTAGCTCAGGAGCATAACATATAATTCTGATTCTACAAAGAGAAGGTATGTAGGAAAGTATTGCCCTCAAAACTGTTGTACATACTGCCTTACAAACCATAGGGGGCATTATGTTACCATGGTTTGTTCTCATTTATCAATTTAAAATTATGTTCTGCTATTGTCGTATTCATCCCGCTCTCAAAATCCCTGTCTTTACACTAATGTAAGAAATAAATGCAGAAAAATATGTTCTACGTAGTCTGCTGTTTCAAAAGTCCTTTTCAGGACATTCAAAGCATGAGATATGCATGTTTTTATCTGTAACTTCATTTAGATCCATTCACATGCTCTGAAATGTGCAAGTTAATGTGTAAAGTGTCATAACTCTGTTACTGAGTGAATGTTCAAAGTAAGGGACTAACCTCCAAAAAGAGATGAAAAAGGTCATTTAACTCTCCTGGGCTCTGCACAGCATGAAAGTATTCCTTCATTGTTTACTTGAAAGGAATTGCAACTACAGGTTGCACAGACTACCAGGTCTCTAAACAGTGCCTTCCACAAACCTTTCCCAGTCTGTGCCCCAGTTCAGCTCCCACAGCCAGTGCCAGGTGTCCACAGAGAAAAGGTAAACTTCTCATGGCTACAGGTGCTCCCAAAGCACAATTTATAACCTTTGCATGCTTGCTGCAGTAGGAAGGTTTGAGGATCCTGTAAACAGCAGAAAGAAAGGTAAATTCAAAACTGGCTCATAATTTTTGCTTACAGGAATTATCTTTCAGGCAGCAAGAAGGAAGCCTTTAAAGCATAGAAATCACTGTGATTTAGCCCAAATTTAGGTTAAAAAGGCAGATATTCATTAGCAGACTTTGCGTTGAATCTAAATTTATTTTAAACTTTAGTCTGACAAGGAAAGGTTAATTGAAGAACAGATTCTCTTCTTGTTCCCTTAATAAAGAAATATAGAAAAAAAGAGGCAAATTTTGTAGGTTGTTTTAACAAACAATATTTAGACCACTTCATAATAAATACCAGCCTCTCAGGGTGAGATTTGATACCCTCTTGTATCAAGAGATCTGCCCAGTTCCTTGTTCAAAGAAAGGCTTGCCAAAACAAAAATCAGGAGCAATGGACAAAACCTAAATATTAGATTGTAAAATGGCACTGAGGCTTGGGTTTTGCAAGGGAAAAAATGAAATATCAGCCACTATCATTAAGAATGTTCAGAAAATTTCAAGTTTTTAGTATTCATAAATTCACTGCTTATTGTAGACTGTGATCCAGAGAAGAATGATAATATAATGAGAAAGGCAGGAACATTTTGTGGTGGAATGTATTTTTCTGAACCACTTCTAGGAACAAACTAACAATTTGATTCTAAGGTAGTTCTCCAGAACACAACTGTGTGATTAATTTTGAAAGAGTTGGCACTCCATCATGCCATCCAGTTTCTCTCCCACTCCTTTCAGCAGAGATCCCTCAGATGCAGAAAGGATGCACTAATACTTCTTGGTCTCACATCACATCTCAGCCACTAAATGCTGCCAAAAAACTTCTGCTGAAGAGAACAAAGCCAGCTGCACCTGTCTAACAGCAAACAGTGCCTGAAATCTCTAATAGAAGGTAGGTGTGGGTGCATGCTGACAGCAGTCACCATGGGTTTGGATAGCTCACAACACAGAACAGTGATGTAGCACTGAGCAGGCAGCAGAAGACAATCCCTAGTGCAGGAAGGGTGCAGCTCCAGGAGCACTGGGAAAGTGCTGCTTGTGCTGCACACAGTGGTTGAACAGGGCAGAGTTCAGTGCTCCTGACACCTACAGAAACACTGTCCAGAGAGAGAAAGGGAGACAGGACCATCTGATTTTACAATATTAGTAGAATACTTGCCTAATTACAGAGAGCCTGTGGCAGCTGCAGGAAGAGATTTGTCCTTAGGTTTCCCATTCCTCTGAATGGAAAGTATCAGGGGCAGCAGGGGTTCTTGGCTTCCCATATAATGGCACACACTTCAAGCAACTACCATGCCCTGGGCCCCAGTTTCAATTCTGGGGAAAGGATATGGTCTCACCTAGTGCCAGTTTTAGGGCTGTATTCTTTATTTTCAGAGATGTCATGGGACAAAGAGGAGATGAGCAAGAAACTCAAAGTTCCTAGGACTGTTGGCTATACAGATCTGGTTTCTGGAATTTTCCCTTATGATATATTCCCTATTGAGTGTTTTTTACATGAGATGGTAAAAGAGAGCTGTGCCATTTAAAATTCAGGACTCTAAAATACCAGGAAGTGCAAAGACAACTGTTGGTAGTTTGAAATAATAATACATGTCTACAAAAGCCTTCTTTGTTATTTTATTTATGCCTCAATTATATCACTTCTTAAAACACAATTTGGAAAGAAGGGCACAACTCAGTGCATATCCTTTCACCTCCTTCATGCATATGAGTACACAAAATTCACCTCAGGGTCAGAAATCAAATGGTTATTATGGCTTCAGAAGGAACATCACACATGCCGTGCTCTGTGGTATCTCACAATACAGTCTCTTCATCTCCTCAGTTACCATCCACTCTTTATTAATAAGCAGTGAGCTCAAACAGAACAAAGCTTTAATCCTATACTTCTTTTGAGCAGGATGGTATGCTGTCCTCACTTGTTACAGCCTTCTTTTAGTGGTATCCGCGTACCATATACTTACAGTGATATTTACTTTTTTTCCATTTCCATTTAAGAGTATATTTTACCACATTTTCCCTAGTGTATTTTAATCACTCGTTGAGCAATGCTATCACAGTCTGACTGCCTTGGTCTTCCCATACTTGGTGAGCTGCCAGAGCTTCTAGCAATAACAAAAGCCAGTTGAAGCCATTCCTATTATTCTGGCTGCCACTAGGAAAAGCTGGCAGACTCTGTCACTTTTACAGCTGGGTGGCATTTATGAGGTGTGTTTCATGTTTTCACAGCACTAACTTGCATCACAGGAAAGCACAAAACTTTAATTTTAATTGGAATGATCATAGGTATCATTCTTGCCACTGTGTATTACATTAAGTTAATGAACTCTGGGCGATACACTTGAACACAACGTCGCCATCAGCCCAATTCATTACCAACCTTATACCTCATTTACATGGGTTCCTGGGTTATTTTACTGGGGATGGGGAATACGCATCCACTGTTAGCAGCTCAACTTTTTTTCTCCCACTCATGAGTTATTACTTCTGACAGAAAATCTGAGGTGACAAGGGAACCAAAGAAGCAGAAAAAGAATATACAGTACCCTAAATCAGTACTGTACATTCAGGATTGGATGCTAAATATGAAGGAGCATGCAACAAAGTTTTGCAAAGGTGTTTGTTTTGGGGTTTTTTGTTGGGTTTTTTGTTTGTTTTGTTTGTTTTTGGGGGGTGGTTGCAGGGTAGGATTTGGTTTGGTTTTGGGGTTTCTAATCCTTTTAATTGTATATTTGTCATGGCAGAGTGAGGCAGCTTTTCCTACCATTCAACAGGACTCTGCAATTGTCCTTTCTGGCAGACTCCATGCACAGGAAGGAGGGAGGGCTCCTATCATGCAGCTTGTGGTTCTTGTTTCCCTGGCCCCCCTTCTCCTTAAAGCTCAACTTGATTTAAAAAGAAAATAATCACAGCTGGTTTAGAGTTAAAGATAGCTTGAAGGAAAATGGAGCATCTCAAAAAGAAAAAAGGAAAAACTGCAGAAAAGTCACGCTCCCTACAGCTTTGGCTGAACAATCACTTCTGTGAGTTGACTTAGGAATTCTCCCATCTCATTTTACTGTTGTGCCATATACAGGAAGCTAATTCTGAATGAGAACACACCTGTGTATCTTTATTTACTGTAGCTGAGGCTGTTAATGTTTTAGAGCTTGGTGTAAGGCCATTCCAGGGACAGGAGCAATGCTCTTTCTCTACCCGCTGCTTTTCCTTGGAGTTGTCAAACAGTCCACCTAGAAACTCTTTGCTCTTGCATAACTTATTTCTTTACTTCATGCATTTTTCTTTGCTGTTTTCTGAAGCCAAAAAAACAACAATGATTTTGCAGCTTTCATAATTTTTACATATGCTTGTAAAAAAGTGGGCATTGAAAAAATACAAGTGTGGAGAAACTCAAAGCTCCAAGGGCAATTTTTTCGAAAGAGCAGTTCTAGGAAAGCATGCACAAAGTATAAAAACCTCAAATTTCAAGGTCTCTTTCATCAGAAAGCCTGACTCAAGCCCATGGTGTGACAGAATTAGCAGGTAGCCCATGCAATACTTCTTAGTAAGTCTGTCTGGGAAGATGATGAGTAGAACATACAGATCCTGATAACAGCATGCATCTAGAAAATAGCTCACATTAACTAAAGCTGGCAACTGCAAATCAGCCAAAGAATATTTTGTTCCCAAAAACCAAGAATTTTCCTCCTAGTTTAGTCAGCTCAGGCATTGTCTTCTCATTTGCTCATAGCTATGTGATATCACCTTCTCCTCATTATCCATTAATACATTAAAAATGGACAATTGTAATTAAGATCATCAAAATTCCCATTACAGTACAGATCACATCTCTCTGTTGTAAGGATGAACAAACTACAAAACCCAGAAGCATTAAAAGACCTCAAGCTCTTATCACAACTCCCAAGCTATATGAAAGCTGAAAAATTTGTTGTGGGAGAAAATATATTCTCTGGTGGAAAGCAGTGCAGCCTGTAACATTGCAGTGTTCAGAGCATGGATCTGTGCCCATGCAGGAGGAACATTCCTGGTGCCCATTCCAGGGGTGCAAGGACTGATGCAGGAGGCGAGTGCTGTACCTTAAGATTCACATATCTATGTGAATGAACACCAGAGATACTGTGCCAATAACCAAATCTCAGCTGTTGTCAAGTGCTCTGTCATTCTGAAGGTGACTCAGGCAATCTTGAAGGATGAGATTTCAGTGTATTTTGACTTCTGCTAATCTTACCAGTGAGGAAATACCAATATTTAAGTCTCAAAAATTTCTTATCTATCTGCCCACTCTTGCCCCCTTTGCCAGTTTTCTACAAGGAGAAGATGAGAATATTACTTGGTTGTAAGAGAGTGGGTGGATAAGAGTAAAAAAAATATTAAAATGGATGTTGTGAATAATTAAAACCACTTTTCTATCTACTGAAGGAACAGAAAGCACAAAGATGAAAGTGAAGTCGCTTGTTTTATGAGTCGCCTGGCCAATCAATACCATCCGTCAGCAGCAACTGTATAAACACATCCCCTCAGCAAAGCCTTTGTAGAGCCACCTGCACCCTGATCCAGACTGAACCTCAGTGACATTTCAAACATTCTCACGAGAAGTTTTCTTCATTCAGTGAGTACAACATACTGCGTGGCTGAGCAAATTACTGCAACATATGCAGTGGTAGTTTAGGATTTTCAAGCACAGATTAGAGTTGGTGGGAGCTTTTCTAACTAGTGTTGCTTTTTAACATTTGAAACCCCATATTAATTTCCATCCATGTCCCAGACAGATTTGACAAAACTTCTGCACATTTTGCAGCTTGGCTCACAACTGGCAAATTCCCCAACCACTGTAAATCAGTTTAGCAGCACTGAACTTAATGGAGAGAGGTGAATTCAATCTAGCTGAGGATTTAGCTATTGCATTTTATAGCATAAAAAAAAAAAAAAAAGGCATCTTGAGAAGTTATTTATTATTGGTCTACCAGGTTTATTTGGTTTTGCAATGTTTGACAGAATCATAGGAGTGAATTGTCACTGCAGTAAGCAGGGGGTTATGCATACAATTCTCATTAACAGTAGTATTTTTCTGGGTATTTTGCAATGCCAATGCCACCTAATCAGTCCTAGCTTTCATGCTTCTGCATGCACAAAGCAGAAGGAATAGGACTTAAGGAAGGTGAAGTGAAATTACTATGCCAAAAAAAATCCCATCCTGATTTCATTACTGAACTTCACAATCCCCAAGCAATGTGAACCATGATACTTAATGACATTTTACACTGAATTCAAGGCAGTCATTACCTTAACCAGTCTGCTCTCAGTGTCCAGGTTTGCTCTATGGAATGTTTCCTTAATATAGACTTTAATATAAAAGGTCTATTTTGAAATTCTATTAAAAAGTCCATCTTTACATTAAAGTTCTGCCAAAAGAAAATTTATTTATTAAAGATACTGTTTATTTTTCTGTTTAGGCCTGAAATCAGCAGGTGTTTTTCGATTTCTTCAATTATGAAAAAACATAACCAACAACTGCTTTACCGCATGTGAATAAAAGGGGAAAACATTGCTTCAGTCTCCTCTTCAATTTTTTTTCAGGGTTCTATTTAATTTTGTTGCTCCATTCTCAAACTTGTAGTGGTTGTCTAGAATCAGGGTAATTCAGTGTACAAAGGAAGAACAGAAACGAGAGCTGTGGCAGGAGTGATGTAAGAAGTGTTTCCTGCTAGCATTTTTACTTTCCTCTCTGCCCAGTTGTATGCATGGATAGTGGTGCTATGGATTCACTAACATTTAACTACTTCTTCTTACACAGTATTGGCAAATTCCTCACCAAAACTTTTCAATTAATTGATTCTCAGGTACTAAATAGCATTGTCATTGATGGATCCTCAAAGGAGGTGACATTACAATACCAACAGTGACACTGAAACATAAAGGGGACAGAAACACAAGGAAAGAACACAGGCAGATCTACCAAGCTCTCATGTGAAACTTCCAGTAATTCTTTATCTCAGTCATGAGACAGCATTCATTAGTCAGTTCTCTCTCTGCCATCAAGACCAGGAGAAGGAAAAAAACAAGCACAACCAAATTGTGAAAACAGTAATTCAGAATCAATTTTGGCATAGAAAAAGGGAAAATTTCTTCACCTGCCCTGAAAATGAAATAAGCAGTGAAGTATGTCATTAAAATTCTTTAAATGAGCTCTGTTACTGTGATAGAAACTGCTGTAGTTTCATAAAGCAGACAAAATATTTGATAACATATCTTCTGCCTCCTAAAAAAGTGTAGTTTCACTGAAATTGAAATATTCCAAAAGCTTGCACAAAGTGGTATCTCATATATTTCCATGGGAAATATTGAAGGAGTAAAAGGGGTTGAAGCATAAAGAGCGTGACAGAAAATTTGTTTTTCCAGTAAAAGCCAAATGAATTAATTGTCAATACAGTGAGATTATGAAGCTCCACACAGACTAGTTAGGCAACTCTATGTGCCTTGCCTACACAAAACTTTTAGTGCAGTAACCACCTAATAATTCATTGATAGATGTGTCAAAAACCAAACAAAACAACCCAAAACAACTCCCCTATAGGCAGAATATGTTAAGTCTCCTCATAAATCAGTAATTATCTTTCTCAGTGCACTTCCCAGAATAGAACAGCATTACTGGAAGCAGTGGCTAAGCAAATACCTCACATTCCAGCCTCTTTCTGACCTTACCAAAAGTATAATACAGCATAACAGTTTGTTTGCTTTTTTTTTTTTTTTTTAAGAATTTTTTGCTTGCAAAAATATTGTGAAAATATTGTGGCTTATTCAAGTTTAGACAGCTTGTATTTTAGCTTGAGAGTCTTTGAGCAGGGGCCATCTCTTTATCCAGGGCTTTGTGTTCACCTGTGCCAGGTCACAGCAGCACACATGGAGAGCCTGGATTGTTCTGCTGTGGGCTTGGATGGCAGAAACAGCGCTGGCTCCAGAGGAATATTTTCCTCCAAAACCTCATCTTAAGCTCCTACTGCAGAGCTGAGGAGTGCTCAAAATCTTATGTTCTTCTAATGAAATAAAATAAGCATCAGGAAAAAGTGCTGAAATATATTTTTAAACTGGAATGAATTCAAAGGTGCTGCTGTCAAGATCATACACCACACAATACAAAAATGTGTCTTAGCTGATCACATCCCACTGTAGTAGAAAATAATTTTGAAAAGGCACCTTTTTCTGTCACCTTGTCTGACAAGCTTTATGTATTTTATTTGTATGCAAGTGAATGGCAGTTTATTGTGTCCCAGGGGATGAAGTATTAATGATCATTTGCTCCCTGCTGTGTGGCCTGTCATAATTTTGAAGAAAGACTGACAGAAGTAACAACCAATCAGTCTGGTAATACTCACCTAACAGTGGCCACTCAGTCCCTTTTAACCAAGGTCCTTTGCCAAATCCTTAGGTAATTTTCATTTTAAAAACACAATTTTTGATAGCATCTGCCAATTGCTAGATAGAAGCAAACTAAACAAACAGAATATTTCTTTTGTGCAGCTGTCAGACTTCTATCTCAGCAGGTGTTTTCTGGAAAAAAAGACTTCCAATCTGAAAGCCCATTTTGGTCAGCAAGAATCAATCTCTAAAACATTTGGCAATTTGTTATATCAATATCTTAACATGCTGAATTCCTTGCAGCATATAAGAATTAAATCCAGTTCTGACAAGTAAATAGAAGGCAGAATTTCTCAAAATGATAGTACAAAGTCAAGTGTCAAAAAATCCCACAGATTTATACAATGTGTTGTCATTCATTTCCCTCTTCTCTGCAATGCTGCCTGCTTCATTTTACCTCGAGGCTCATGGAAAAACCCAGATAAAGACAGTTGTTACCAACTCTGACATGGAAATAACCCTACATTTTATTAGTCATTTTATATCCTACAGCCTCGCGGTAGATGCACTCTGAGATATTAAAAAAAGTTTCAAGGAAATTATTTCTGAGTGTTTGCCGAGAACAAGGTACAGATGATTATGGAGAAGATTAGCAGATGTTGGTATCGACAGGCAGTTGCCACGTCCCCCACAAAAAGAGCTGTGCTCTTTTCCAAGCAACTGCTTTTCATTCCTGTTCACACTGAAACAATATGGAGTCCAAATATCCCTGCAATCTGTCTGAAAGCTAAATACTGATATAACTGATCTTGGTGAAAAACTGATATTGGGGAGGAGGGAAATTAAAAATGTGACTCTGTGTGTGTGTGTGTGTCAGTGACAGGTGCACATCAGCTTGAGGCAAACCCTGTGCCTCCTGGGTGACAGATAGGTTGTGACAAGGTGTGACACGGCTGAGGGACCCTACCTGGAGGAAGCAGCATCACCCACTCCCATCCCAGGGAGTGCTTCTGAGACCTAATGACAGCCAATATCACTCAGGTGTTGCAGCAATAACATTTTGATGGAAATTAAATAGATACATTGAATCAAAGGCATTTGTATAAATGGCATAAGAAAGGGAAAGAGACTTGTTTGCTGCCTGCTGTTCTTTATATGCAAATCTTAATATATTGCATGGCAACATACTTGCCTTCCATAGCCACATAAATGTTTTACTGTTTTATGAGATGTTTGCAATAAATGTGATTGATGATGATTTTTTTTTTCATAATTGCCTATTAGAAATACACTATTTTGGTGACAAATCCTTAAGGGATATCTCAGTTTCAAAATTGAAGAGAATGAGAAGTACCTGTGCTAGGAATGGGGTGGTGCTGCTAACAAATGTCAAAAGGCACATTCAATCTGCTGGTTAATTTTACTCATACATTTCTTTAAGCTTGTTAGCATCCTTTCCAGGTTTACTGAGTTTTGCATTTCAATCAGATACAAAGATGTATAAAAATACTGTTACCGTACCTTAGGGCAGGCAAATAGCTTTAAGCTACACACACAAATAGTCACAAGGGTGAATAGCTATAATTATATTGGAGTGCATCCAAGAAACCAGCTATTCTGTTTATACTTCTTGCCTCTTTGAATTTATGTGCACTTCAAGCAAACATACTGTAAACTGATTTTAATACTAAAAATGTTGACCTTAGTATTACAGCTTCTTGACTATTTTTCACAAGATTGCTCTTGTGCTGGAAAAGATGTAAATGTCTGGATAAAAATTTATAGCAGGAAAACTGGACCATTTGTAAAATAATCTTGGATATCACTAATAGTCACTTGAAATGCAGGAATGTTAAAGATCTTTGCCCTACAGATTTGAAGCCAAATCCTGTCCTGCGCAATTCTGAAATTGATGGAGGCGCACAAACAGAAGGAAACCAACTCTGTTATGCTGAGATACACAGGCATTTTGAAATCCTGGGTATCCATAGGTTTCTTCCAGCACAAGCCACATCAGAGCGTGGAGACAGCTGCATGAATGCTCTAAAGGTCATACATGGATTTGCACTCATTAGTGGCCCTTGTAATTTATTTGTCAGAGGTTTGGCTCCATTGTTTATATTAGACCTTTCACATACATTAAGTGGCAGGAAAGCAGGACTATAGCTGTTGGCATGAAAAATATGAATTATCTTCCCAGAGTATATGCAACTATATCCCTCTTATCCATATCCTGTCCACATAAAATCAAAGTAGCAGCATAGGCGAGCTTATGTTTGTGCTGCTGAATATGGTGCTGCTGAACCCACTCTCAGCCACAGCTTTGCTTTGGCTTCTGTGGGGACTTAGGGCTTTGGTTTTTGCAGCATTAAGACATGAACAATGTCTCTTTGTACCACTATGAGTTCCAGCAAAATTGCCAGGGATAGACTGTTGCTGATGAAAATGCATCATCCACTCATTACCAGTGCCCACAAAATATAAGTAACATATCAAGGAAATCAACTGGTAAATATAATACTCAATAAGTATGCAAATAATCACTTAGGACAGAAAAATCTTCTGCAACATTAACCGACAAAAAATTAATTTGTTATCATTTATCAAGTTTTCAGATACATACATGGTACAATGGACTTTTTTGAGTTAAATTATAGGAAACAAAAATAGCAATTTTAAGCTAGTAAATTAATGGAACCAAACCCAGGACTTTCGCATCTGTGAATTATTAGTCCCATATTTCCATAACAATACATTTTTTTCTTCTAGGTTAATTGAATTAAGAGGAAATTTGTCCAATTTTTTGCCAAATAAATTAGATTTAATATATTAACTTGGGAAGACATCAGAGGAAATTTACTGGGTTCATTAGGCTTAGGAAATTAAGTTACAGAAAATTGTGCTTCCTTGTAATGGACTTAAGCAGTAATATTTAGCAGTCTGCCAAAGATACACATTTCTCATACAAAACAGATATCTTATAATCTGAAAGAGCCACTACTTCACAGCACCTGCAGTCATGATTTGTAATGGAAAGATTATTCCTACTTCTAAAACATCTAGAGAACTCTACAGAATGGAAAACAATGTTAATTACAACCACAAAAAATGAACCACTTACCCATTATTAGGGGTAATGGCAAGGGGAGATTACTCTGAATAACCAAAAAACTTGGGTAACCTGCTGAAGACGCCCCAGACAGACACTCCAGACTGGGCAGTGGCTGCATTATCCCCTGCTCAGCTGTGCTCACCCTCAGCACCACCCAGGGAGGGCTGGGAGCTCCTAGTCCAGTGCCCAGCCTGGCCTCTCTGTGGCTTTTCCGAACTCACAGGAGGATTAATCTACAGCCCAGACAGAACTCCCATGATAATGGTATATACTGAGGTACAGAGGTGCAAATTCATGGCTTGGGAGGCTTGGGATATATTCTAGTGGAATGCCGCTGTATATGCAGGAAATGTAGGATAACACACACAACACTTCAAGGATGTGCTCCTACAACACCACCTTGAAGCATTTTTCAGTGATAAGTCAAACAAGGTGTTCACGCCATAATTCCACACAGAGAGAATCCCAGGCAGAACTATTTTATAGAAATTCCTTTGTGAATACATTATCTCCTATTAAAAAACAACCATGTGAAAGAAACTAGAACAGGTAGGAAAAAATCTTCATGTCTTGTAAGGAGGGAAGGACCAAACCCTTTTCCAAATGAGCTGAAGAAGGAACTCCTCCCCTCCTGTGGTTGTATCCATGGCTGTGACAGCCCAGAGCTATTCCTAATCTGGATCAGGCCAAGAAATAGAATATCCTGTGTGGTTACAGCCATTTCTGACAGCTCAGAGGGTAACAGGAGAGACATTAAAACCTCTCAATCTAATCCCCAACCTGAATAGGAGGAGAATTTAAGATGCTGAGTTCTCCTCCTGAGCAAGATGACAAAACCACCTGGGTTGTGACCTTTTAGGAGAGCACTGTCAAGTCTCATTAAATTCCATCCTAGAGGTACAAAGGTTTTCCAAAAAGTATCAGCACAACTGTACCACATTCCTACATGGTACAGTTGTGCTTGATGTTTGAAAAAATTACCTCTATGGCATGAAATTTTAAAAATGATTTAAAAATTCTGAAATAGAATGGCCTTCATATGAAACAGAAACTAAAAAGGTTTGTCATGATCACCCTTAATTCTAACAGGAAGGATATTGCTCAATATGAAATCCTCCCTACCAAAGCAATTTATTCTGTCCACGTGAAGATTGAGTGAGTGAGAGAATAAAGTGGCAGCCTCCTCATGATATCACATGTATTGTTAAAACTCATGTGAAATATAGTCTAGTTTGTAAGTAAATTTGGCCAAAATACTACAAATTAAAAACTTCTATTGGCAAAAAAAGTACCAAGGGTTACAACAGTATTTTCCTAATCTAAACACTAAGATAAATTGGGATCACACAATCACTAAAAATCTATCCAGAAAGAGCACTGCAGACTCCACAGAAAATCCTCAGTGGTTACTGCCTAAGTTCACCCACCCAACTTCAGTAACCAGTGTTGGTCCAAAAGCAGAGAAAGACACAACTTTTTCAGAGGGGAAAAATAAAACCAACTCCCAGTAATTGAGAGGCCTTATAGCAGACTTCTCAGTGGCCCTTGAATAACTGATAGCAAGGCTGCTCTGGAGCACTGTTGCAGAGATTGCCGCAAAAAGGAACTGAGCAAGACAGACCTGTACCACCGCACTTGGCTCGGTCTTTGCGGGCAAACACCCCTTTCTTCCAGGGATATAAGTGAAGTAACTGGAGTTGTTACTACTTCCCTGCTCTTTGCTTTCCTTTCTTCACACAAACTGCCTTTTGCATCTTATTGCTCTCCCAGTTAGAAAGCAGATAATTTGATTTGCAGAAGAATGCACAGAGGACTCCTTAAGAGGCTTATTCCAAACTACTGGCACTAAGAAAACACTTCCATGGGCAACCTCAGCTCCCAGAAAGGTTTGTGTGATCTTGCAAGTATCAAGCAAATAGCACTTCATCAGAGGTGCATAAGATGGCATTTAAAGAAGTAAATTGAGCCACAGGATTAAAATTCTTTTTTTTGTAATAACCAATAATTTGATGATTGAGACATTCTGGTATGTGATACTGGTGTAACTGCTAAACAACACATAAGAAATGTGGTTTGGGAGGCCACCTTTTTTCTTGTCTCCTTCAGCAGTGTTTCTAAATATTATTTTTGTATTTTTATTCTATTCTCATCACTGCCTTTAAGCATAGGCTGCTGGATGGAACCTCTGAAATATTTGATGATATCCAGAAGTATCTGCTTAAGGAGATGAACAAAAATGGGTGAGAATTTCTGGTTTTCTTTCAAATTCTGGTATTTGAGAACTAACATTTGAGAAGAATAAAATGAGAGGCAACAAAGGTAGTAGATTATCCCTTGTGGTTGTAGGCTCAACTCAGTCATATTCCACAGATATGCTTTTTTATTTTAAATAAATTGATTATGGCTAGAATGCACAAGGCTGGAAATATTTTTTATTTAAAACTACTTCATCCAGCAAATAACAAAATATTTTAGATTGATAAGAATGTAAAAGCAACTGTAACAAGGGAACAGAATTTTCTAGGAAGGCGAACAACTAAGTAGAAGTAAAGGCCAAACTCTGCTGTGAAGCTCTGCAATCCTCTTCTTCTATTTCTCTTAAAAGGTTCAAAAGAGTCAAGATAACACAAGCAGCTTAGCAACCAGGACTATCCTACTAGGATATCCTAGGATATTTGACCATCCTAGGGTAAGGATGCTGCTGCTAATTTCCTCCACTTCTTCTCCTGTGTCTAATGATTCCCTTCCCCATTTCAAAAGGACAAGGGTCTAAAACAAGTATCTGGACCACAAATAAACACCAAATAAGCACCAGGAGGCTTTGTGTGATGCCTTAGTGTCTTGTGCTCAGATAACAAATAACTGGCAAAGAAAAGCCCAAAAAAGAAAAAGGAAAACCAATACGGGGTGGCATTTTATAATGGGCTGTATTTTGGAACAAGGCAGGTACAAACTCTTAAACTGGAAGACTGTTTAAGTAAATTATGATGTGCATTGAACTGGCTCTTTGAAGAATAATTCCTATCCCATCTACCACAGAAGGAACAGGTCCCTTCCTGCTTCTCTGATCCCAGCTGAGAGACAAAGTGTTGTACCTTGCTTAAGACACTCAGTAAAGAACTCTTATTTTTTCAGCTAAAAACTCAAAAGAAGGTGCATGCTTACAAGTGCCAGTTGCACTGCTGAACTTTGTGAAAGGCTTGCTTGAAACTACTTAAAACACCAACTTCATCCCATATAAAATATCAGCTCTTCAGCATTTACTCCTAAAGCTTGTACAGCTGGGACTTTGACCTTAGTGGAGCAGATGGTGTACATGGCTTAGCATATATTTCCAGGATCCACAAAAATGAAAAGCACACTATCATATGAACTTTTTTATTATTACTCCATGTGGCATCAGTGGTTGGTTAGGGAGAAAAACAAGACCTAAAGATTCAAATTTTCTAGATGTTTTAGGGGTGTCCCAGAATATATACTGTAAAACCATTCTTCACGTTTGATGAATACACTTAGAAGTGACCATCTGGAAATTATCAAAATTCACAGGAACTAGAAAATATATACACAGTGTGGTTTCATTATTCCCCACACTCCCACATTAACTCCCATATTTAAAAAGACAAAATTGCCCATTTATTTATTTTTAAAATTCTTGAGCAGATTAACCTCTTAGAGATGATGACTAGAAGAAGAATATAATGAACCAAACCGGACAATAGGGCTTTTCTACTCTTGGCCATCTCCTTCCCCTCCTGTACCGTGTCCCTGTTACACAAACAAATGCCACTGTCCCCATGCCCTGGGTACAGGCTATCCCCAAATGCCACTGTCCCCATGCACTGGGTGCAGGCTATCCCCAAATGCCACTGTCCCCATGCCCTGGGTGCAGGCTCTCTCGCAAGACACCATCATCCTGGTGAGCTCAGTCTGACACTGCCTATGCAGCTCCAGCAATCTGTGGCCTAATGAAGGCTCTGCTGTTTCTTCCTCTAATTATCTCATCTTTATTGACGTGCAATGGGAGGCATGACTCAAACTCCCCACTCCAGCACTCTCCTAAATATTTTTTCTTTCTTCTGAGGTTTACAAAATATCTGGCACTATTGCAAAACATCAGCTAAACCAGTGAAAAGTATAATTTCAGTTTGAGGCTGTCTTTTACTGGAATGAAAAAAAGACCAACAGTTTTCACACAATTACCTTAGGCCTGTGGGGATTGGTTCATTAAAAAATAACTTTGTGGCTTCCATGGTTTGATGCCAGCAGAATCATTAAAATAATGTGTCTTATATTTCTTAATATGAGAATTCTCATTAACATGATACATCCACTATTACCATATTCATCTCAAATTCAGTGCCAACAATTTCCAGAGTGACTTCCCATATAAAAAGGGTGATTGGAGAACTAATAATTGAAACAGACATTAACGAAGACAGTTTGATTATTAATTACCAACCTGGGCACCTTCCTATGGTAGTTTAAGCATGAATTGATTTTCTACCTGTAATATTTTTTTTCTATGAAACTTTGAAAATAAATCAAGGGAAGCCAAAACAGCTACTGTGGGTCAAAGTGTATGAAAAAAGTTTTTTCCTACTTTTATATTACTCTTTAAAGGAAGACTGAGTATTTCAGGTAGTGTACACAGAGTAGCTTTGCTTAAGACACTGTCTCAAGGTTCTGTAAATTTTTAACAGTGCCCTTTATAAATGTTTCAGGGCTATAGAAATGAGACAGGCCTATAAGAAGTTTAATGGGTCCCTGTTTAGCTATTTGTAATGGGGATTTAACTGCTTTGTTTGTGAGCTTCAGCCAAGAAAACAGATTACCTTCATCAAGTACTAATACTCCAGAGTCAATCTAAACTCTGCTCAGCTATGGAAAGGTATCATGGGATGTCAGTAAGTGTTATAAACACTAATCCAGCAAACCTGTCAGCTGCTTTATAAAAAAAATATTATATCTAAATTCAAGCTCCAAGTTCAATACTGCTCTTCCATGTCCAAAGCCTTTAAAACATTGTGATGGATCATCAGAGGCACATTTCAAAACATTCCAGTCATAATTTAAACCCTTGCAGGGAAAGTGATGTTCTCTCAGCAGTAGCAAGATAAAGGCATGCATTAAAGATTAACTAAAATAACAATTTTAAGGCCTCAGAAATGACATCATATCCACCATTTCCATCAGAACAACTTCCTTCCCATATTTGTTGTGTCCAGCTCACAGAAATGAAGCTGTTGCCAGCAGAGTGTAGAACCACTGCTCAGCCTAGCCAGAGTATCCATGGACAAGTCTATCCAGGATTTATGGACACCACTCCCTGTGAGTCCCCTTGATGTTGCTACAATCAAATCTTAGCCACAGTACTTGGGAATTAAGAACAAAACTCTGCCTCAGCCTCCTCTCCAGATCTACTCACGCAAGGAAAAAGAGATTGTGCTTTGCTTCTCCACACCCTGGCCAAGCCAGAGCAGGCTGCAAGGAAAGCTGGGGCAGGATTCACTCAGAGCCTGTGCTCCAGAGGGGAGAGTGGGACAGAAACCCAGGAGCAGCACAAGCCAAGCCAGTTTTATCCACAGGACCCTTCCAGCAGCAATCATGTCACCCCTGCTTTTGCCTTGTGGACTACGAATTCCCATTTCTCCTTCAAAAGTTGTTTTTCCATAAACCAAGCAGAGAAATGGTTCATAGCCAGCAATCTCATCTCTTACTAGCACAGCTAATCCATCTGGGATGAGAGAGGAGCTCGGGGCAGGGCAGTTGCAGCACCTCTGCAGCCAGGACTGCTCCTGGCAGAAGGCACCATGGGCAGCCTTTGCTGAGGTGCTGCTGGGCCACGGGCTCAGCCGCTGGGGCAGCTGATCCAGCAAAACTCCTGAGGGTCTGCTCAGCTCCCCTTGTTTTCTCTTTGACTTCAGACAGACAGCAAATGTGTCCTGGTAGTCTTTTAGACCAGGGACAGAATCACTGTGTTTTGGCTGATGGAGCCCAGCCAAAGAAATTCTGCAGTGCTGCTGCACAAATATCCTTTCTTCAGAGCTTTCAATCTAGTACTTTTTATGACCATTAAAGGTAAAAAGAAAGAAAAGAAAAAAAAAAAAAAAAAAAAACTAGGGAAGTAACATCTCAAGGCTTTATCCTTCAGTTCCACCTCTTTGCCAAAAATAATTCTTTACTAAATATTTGTAATGACATTGTCATTTTCCTAAAAGAAGCTCCGTTCTCAAAAAGTTTGGGAAGCTATAGCAAGTTGCTGTAATATAACTGTCATACTTACTACATATTGTGTGCTTGGTAGTAAATATTCCTATGAAGAGGAATGTTTAGTGAAGAAAAAATCATAAGAGTTATACATGATTGGCATATGGAAAATATAAACAGAACACCATTTGCATAAGAGTACATTAGGAGAATTTCTTTTATGTTTATTCAACAAATGTTTCCTAAAAGGTTTTCCTCCAAACCAAGCAATTTAATTTTCTTTTTAATGTTATTCTCAGTGGTTATAAACTTAATTAGCTTCTTAAGCTTCACATTTATTTGCATTTGAGATAAATGTAATCTCTTCTTGGTATAACTTTTTGAAATCAAAATATGGACTAAAAAGGTGCAAGTTTGATTAGTGGAACAGATACTGTAGCAAGTAATCATAGCAATGAGATGTTAATTGGTGTCTGGGTGGTTCTATTCATAGCAACAATAGGCCATAATAACACCCGGTGTCCTCTACTGTTCAACAGTATTTTGCCTTCTCATTTATCATACTGACAATTATATTGTTCTCGAATTTCCTGCCTGTCTTAACAACAGAAAGGTATATAAAATGAGTCAGGCATCTGTGATTTTTTTGAGGCAGATGAAGTCAGAAGGAATGTGCTGTAGTTTAAGTCCTCTTTCTTTCTGGAAGTTAGCAGCCTGGAACAAGTCTATTATTTTTTCCCCAAATAAATTCTAAAATAATTATTTTAAAGCTGCATTTGGGTGCATTTTTTCCTCTCCTGAATATTGTGATCCATTATTATTGTGCTCTGTATATCCCCTAACAGACCTAGGGATTGCTGTGGTACTTCACCCAAGAGAAAAGGGATCAGGGATAGTCCTACTCCCCTTCAAAATAAGAACAGTGAGGGACAACATTTAGGGCATGACACAAAATCTCCATCCACCAGCCTAATCGCTACTACTTTTGCTTCTCTCTGGCTGTATTTTTTTTATTTGAGCAGAAAGATTTTCACTGTTGAGTTTCTCTGGTTAGAAACTCAATTAGTAGGACTCCTACATTTAGTTGATTTTCAGTTAGACATCAAACCATCATTTGTGCCTTAAAGCGTAAGCACATGGGCAGAACAGGTATCCATGCTTGATTTCTACCCAGTTTTGTGGGTCCAACAGCAACATCATTCATTCCCAGTAGTCCCAGGAGCATAGGAGGAACCTTTTGTCCATGGGTTCATGGGAGCAGACAGGTCAAATCATAGACAGGGCTCTGAGAGGGACAGAAAGATCAGGATGAAGAAATCCAACGGTCCAGGAAAGAAGCACCCATGCTGCAGTTGCTCCTTCATTGATATTGAATACTTTAAATTTTCACTCATTATTTTAAACTGAATGTTACTTTCTTTTCCTCCATTTCCATCTGCAGAGTTTCCAATTATGTGGTAAAATTTATGCTCAATTACTTTAATTCCTAGTTCCCCTTGTCTGATATTTGTACTATTTATCTCAAAAATGCAGATTTCTTCATTTAGGTAATTTCACTTCATTGACAGTTCTGTTTTTTTCTTCTTAGCAGAAGTCTGGGATTCACATTAACTTACCTTCCTTGCAATTTTCTGCTAATAGCATTTCCTTCAGTAAGCCACCCATACTTCTGGGTCAGGAGCCTTTTCCATTTCACTTCTGAATTTTGCTATTTAATTCATCTGAACATCTGCTAATTTTGAGTGGTACTTTATAAATAGCAAGTTATGGGGAAAAACAGCAATTCCTGAATCCCAGAAAAATACACATTTGGGAGAGAAGAACAGTCTTGCAGCCTATTTTAATTTCATGAAACAAAAGTCAACTTCACATTTAAGAAAAGAATCACCCACTTTATGCTCTAATGTGCATAGTGTTTGCTTAAGACATGCAGACCATGAAATCATACTATGGGCTGTGTAGGAACTCAGTGATGAAAACACAAGTTCCTTCTTTTTAATGGGACACATGATTTTGCTGGATTTAAATGTTTCCTTTCATTCTGGAAGTTCTGCTTTCATTCTATACACAGTAAGATACATCCAAAGCATTAACTGGCCCATTAGACAATGTGCCTTATTTGGCTGCCAGACAGGGAAAATGAGATTGCAATAGAAAAGTAGGAGAGGACAGAATTAATCTCAAAAAGTTTAGAGTAGATGAAGTCTGCTCATCAAGAATTCCATAAGTTGCCCTTGCAGTTCACTGCATGGCCATACTTCACAAACTCTTCCCACAAATACTTTGAAGTACTGTCCTTAATAAATAAACAACCCTATGTAGATAAATGAGGGTTCCTGCACAGAAATCCAGTGTCAAGACGCTGATGCTCTATCAGAAAAGCAACCTTCAGTGCTGCTGGAAGTATCAAGCTCAGAGACAATTCCTCTCTTTGACACTTTTATTTCTCTTCAATTAAAAAAAAAAAAATTGTGGGGGATTAACAGGTTTTAGATATTTTTGTCCAGGTTGTATATGAAGGATCCATACTCTCCTCACAGCTGCTCAGCTCTAACATATTCAAAACCCAGTGTCACCTGGAACATATAAAATCCTAAATCTCCTAAATAAAGGAACAATAGACCTAAGATAGTTTTCATCACTTCTGTGAACTGCCTGGAAGCAAACAACTCCAGCATGTAAAACAGGTTCCTGATCCTCTGAAACTGATTAACTAAAACAATTACAATCAATTAACAATCTTCAAAGTGTTGTTGCAATCCAAAGAATGAAATCAGCCAGATGACCTTTAGCATTAAGACATGCCAGAACATTTACATATTAAGTTCATATTTAAAAAAAGAAAATAACCTTCTATTACTCCAAGCCCTGATTCTAAGCTGATGTGAATAAATAAACATGAATATATTGAAACAACAGGGAGTTCAGAAGCTTCAACCAGCTGAGAATGCAGCACTCCAAATGCTTCAAGAGAAAAGTGTCTCAAAGGAATAACTAAGTATTTAATATCAAAAAAGTGAAAAACGAGACACTGAACTACAATTGCACTATGCAAAAATGTGGGGAAAATATTATGTAAATATTGCAAGACCATGAAAAGATAGACAACAGATTCAGCTTCTATACACCCAACGTTCCTCATCAGAAACCCTTAAGAATAGGCAGAGTTCCTTCATTTTAAGGACTGTGAATTAACTTTTAACTTTTTCCATATAAGCAATTTCTGAATAGTTTCTCACACACACACTCAGACTAAAGTGATCAGTTTGATTACAGCTGCTCTCAATAACTTACTGCTCTTCCATGATGATCTCTGTTGATAAATATGCTGACTAAATTTAATCTGATTTTTTTCTTTTTGTTTACTAAAATCAGATTTCTTAATAGTTTAGTTTAGCATAAACTTTTCTCAATATCAAAAAGTTAACTTTCTAAACTTTTTTCAAAAATACCTCCTTTCAAAATACTATAGACAATTTCTTTAGAAATTTGACACGCATTGTGTTGTCTTAAATACTATCCAACAAATACTATTTCCACTTGCTTCCACATTTTGTATACACTGTACAAGAGATTATAAAGGAGCCAGTGAATTATTTCAAGGTTACCAAGGCCCTCATATCCATCCTATCATTGCAGAGTACAAATTCCCACATAATTTATATTTCTGTGACTGATTATACAAGCCACCAGCACCTAAAAGTTATTCAGTTATTAACAATTTAAAAGTCTGGCTTAACTCACTGATAAGAGGCCAAAGCAGAGACACCCACCAGTACAGAAAGTGTTTTACATGGAAATTTCTGTGTCATTTTCAGCGTTAAAGTGAAAAAAAACAAAACATGGAGCTGGTTTCATTCATGCATGGAAAGATATTTTCTATGTCTAAATCTTGCAGAGCCACACCAGGGAATTTTAACTCAGATGTTGCATTGCTTGTCATTTACAACAGTGAATACTGCAGATTCATTAGAAAGAGGGTTAAAGAAAAATTTGAAAATAATAGCATCTCACTAGTTGGGTCAGAATGACCAATTTTACTTGCATGTCTGGTAACCTTCAGATACAAGCATCAGCATTCATTAGCTATTTCTGAAAAAAAGGATGTTTCTCCATTATAACAACATAGAACACATTTCATTGCTTCCTTGGAGAAAAGGGCATTCTTAGTCTTGCAATGTGAACAGTAGGAAAGACTTGCATAACTCAATCTTGCTTTATTTAAGAGGATGCTGGAGTTGAAAGATACTGGGTAACATGGGAAGAGTGATTCTGATTGCACACTGTCTCCAAAAATTCAGTATTTCACTCTGGATTAGATATATAATGTCATCCAAGACTTAGGAGAGTGATTGTGAAGAGGCAGGGCTGAATCAATACTGATTCAATACTGAATCAATACTGGAGGCTTCTGTATTTGTAGGTTAGACAATGTTTGTTCACAGTATAGTGGCAAAAATACCAATATTGCTCAGAGGATGGATATGTCAGTGCTGGCTGAAAAGATGCTTATTTCCTTCCCTTCCTACATTCAAAACCAAGAGCCTCACAAGTAGTATCTGCTGTTTTCCAGTTGTTTTCTTTCTTTGGGCATATATTAAGGATGTATCCGAGGTGTGTCTCATATTTCATACCTACATAAGCATATTACCCACCTACAGGCCAGTGCTGCCTTACAGCAGCAGCACTTATCTGTGTGATAGCAGGAACCAGTGCATCCCCCTAAAGGATTCGGCTGTTCTAGAGAGATGATTGCTGGTGCCTGCTCTCAGCCAGGAGCTGACAGCTCCAGCCCAGTAAGGACATCCCACAGGGCTAGTCTGGCCTTCTCAAGGCAGCCAGGAGGAGGGATCACTTTCCTAGGAGCACAGAGGGAAGAACCTTGTCCCTCCTGCAGGGTGCAGGAGGAGGTGGAGGACACTGGGCTCTGCACGCAGAGTGGCTCCAGGCAGGCAGCATGGGTCCCAGCCACAGAAAGGCACTCAGAGTTCAGGGGTCAACTGAGGGCCAATGCAGAGAGTATAAAATATATTACACTTTGCAAGAATCAGTTTCTATGTTGGAGCCAAAGAGGAGAACAAAGCTACAGTAACCAAGATCAATTTACTCTGAGTGGGGTACTCACAGGGGAGAAGGGATTGCAGTAATGTGCACTTGTATGCTGCAAGTATCCTATTAAACTAAGCCCAGTTGTCCCTTTGTAGTCAAACCATCCAGTTCTTGCACCTAACACCAACTGAGTTGCCTTAAGATGACCTTTTATTAGTTTAAAATCTCTTTCAAAGTATCACAAACACAAGAGAAATACACAGGCTGCCAAGCAGGGCTGAGCAAGGGAATGGTGGATCTGCCAAAGTATGTGACATAATTAGTAAACCCAGTGTTTACAGACCCAAGCTGCAAAATTCCAGCTCTCTTCTCCTCCTTAAGATATAGGAGTGGCATCTGCTGAAAGACACAATTGATCCAGTGTTTGGATATGATCAATGCATTGTGCAAAGGCACAATGGATACACGTGCATGAAGGTCGTGGAGGGAAAGCTTATGAACCAATCTTCAAGTGCTACAAAAGGTTTTGGCCATGTGAAGAAGACTGATTATGTGCAGTATAGTATTTCTCTATATCTCAGCAGAGATGTTGTAAAGGCTCCTCTTGGAACATTTCACACTTACAAAGTAAGCTCTTAAAAACATTGCCCATAAGATTTAAAATGTACAAAAATTACTTATCCCACAGGAAAAAAAAAAAAAAAAAGGATTTATGCCATTGCCTGCATATTTGGTATTGTTCCAAACAGTTAGACAATTTTATTGATTTTAGTGACATATGATCCAGTAATCCTTACTCTATAAGGAGATAAAAAGTAAATTAATAATGATTTAGAAAACCATCTTTGAAGATTCATGTCTCTTGGAGCTTTTAAAAATACTGATAAAATTTTGTATAGAAAGAACATCCCCTTCTATTAAAGAAAATATAAGTCTGTATGTTTCCAATATTAGCTTAAATTTGTGATGAAACATGAAAATGTTCCTGAACTCTCCTCAGAGTTAAAATTACTTGTGCTGAAGTTCAAACTTCACTCAATTAGAAGAAATATTTCAATTAGTGTACAAAAAAAATGTCATCAAGATTAATGACAAGCAAGTACTAAATATTTGTTATCAGGTTATCACTGCTCACAGTGCCTGTGCCTCCACATCTCTTGTCACTAACTGTTCAGTTTGCATCTTAAACTGTCCCTGCCCTTTTCAGTAAGATAAGGACACTTGCATGGTAAAATTTTTTCTGTCATTATCTTATTTAATAATTACTGAAGTTAATCTTATTCTATAGACATGTGCACATTTTTTGCACTTGTGTTAAGCTGAAAAGAATAAGGTGCAAAACCCTATGTGTGCCTTGTTGTTTGCATAGTATCACTTTCAATAAGGCCAAAAAATTATTTCCAGAGGGAAAATTCTACTACATATGACACATCTGTTGTAAGCTAAGTTTTCTGTGTAAGCTGCAACTACGACAATGAGGTTTCTTGAATTGCAATAAAAATTCCTCTCATTACAGACACTTCACGGGATGCAATTCGATGCAGTGCACACTTCTTTTGTCCTAAACATGTACATGCTTAAGTTGCACTAAACACAGAGGAAGCTGCTTTACAGGCTCACTGTGGTAACAGATAAATTCTGCCACTTCAGCACTGAGCTGGGAATTACCCACAGGCCTGCTGCTCCAACCTCAGGTCTTGGAGGCTGCATTATATTGCTTCGTGCCTTCCAGCACTTGCCCTCACTACTGCCTCATTTCAAAATAAACAATGGCATCTAGAAAGGCAGCAGACCCAAACTGTTTTCTCACACTGGTAATTCTCAGTACCAGCTCCTGGGGAAAGGAAACCTTCAGTGGAGAGAAGTAAAGAGAAGTCATCTTTGGGATGAGGAACCTGCAGAGAAGTTGCAGAGCTGTACTCTCTTCTCCTCTCTGGGCAGTTCATGTTTTAGGCCACTCCTCTGCCTCCTCCAAAATCACCACAACAGTTCGTGACAGATGAGAGACTAAAATATTTATTTATAGTTTTAACTAATTTATAGTCTGCAGTTGCATATGTCATATTATATTTTATGCAGTAAGGCACTTTGAACTGAAAATTAACATTTGACAGGGCCAGAGCTGCTGAAGTGACATGAATTAAAGCAGAGTTTCCTCAGCAAATCTAATTCAAGCTTCCACAACTTTTAGACAAGGACTTCTCAAACTGCTGGTACATTCCAGTACCCTAAAACACAGAGCACTTCAAGAAAAATTAATCATTATAAAAGACATTTACATGATATAAAAACACATTATTTTTGCTGGTATAAGAGCACAGTCAGCTGCTTCACCTCCAAGCACTTCACTAAGGAAGACATCTTACAGCGTTTGAAGCCCTTACAACAAAACACTCTGCCAACACAGAATGTCCCAATTTTCACCTTCTGGAGAGAAAATCAGGTCATCAAATCAACTTCTGAAGGTGATCTCAGCTGAGGGAAAGCCAACCCTCATACCCTATAAGTAGGAAAGACAAGGATCTGGAGCCAAGGGACTTTAGGGAAGCTCCAGCCCGAAGGATGCAGCAGCACAGCCCGGGGGCTCCTGCAGCCACCTCCCCTCCCCTCGCTGAGCCTGCAGCCTGGCAGCAGGACAGGGCTGGCAGAAAAGATCCCACCTGGTCTCCTCTGAGACTGCTCCGCTGGGAAAGCTGCTGCACAGGGGTTTTGTATCTTTGATGGACGAGGAGAGAGCAGAGTGTGGCATACGTTGTCAGAGGTCTGTGTTTGCCCACTTAATTCAGCTGTTTAGCACACTACTGAATCTGCCCAAAACAGTCATGCTTATGGAAGTAAAAGAAATCTATAGCACTTTACATCTCCCGGTTCATGGAACTGAGATCAGTCCTACTGAGTGAGCTAGAAAAACAAAACCTGAACGATTGCTTTGCATCTATAAAAAACTTTCTTATTTCATAATAGATAAACTAAATGCTTCTTGAGTAAAGAAAAATATGATAAAAACAATCTATTGCTAATTAAACCCACTATATAAAATTATGTTAGAATAAAGGCTATCACTTTTTTAATAAACTAAGAATAGCTATAATAAGCACACATATTTCTGATCATCTCAATGAATGAATAAAATGCAATAAAAATTTTAAGGAACGTGTTTTTCTATAGAAAGCTCTACACTCTTTTCTACCAACTACTCAGTTAATTCAGATAAGTCAAAGAAGTTTTCATTATATGAATAAATTGACAATTTTTTCAGCACCTGTATAATAATGCCATGTAAATTACAGGCACTAAATAGAAAGTACTACAAGGAACAGTGATGGTATCATATACCATAATTCCAACAGCTCCTAAATTGGGAAACAAAGGATAATCTATATTTTCTGGATTCCAATCTACTAAGATCATAATGTTATAAAGGTTTTGCAACTATTGCCTAAGATACAATTTTAAATTCTAATCTGCTCACATTTTTACTTCGGAATTCACCTCATTCATTGAAATGTTACCTCAGCATCTATTACGGCTTTGCCTTGAGCAAGGAATTATTGGGCTTTTTGTTTTATTTTGTTTTTCATTTTTACATTTAAAAGCTGTCTGCTACTAAAATGAAGCTATTTAATCCCTTGTCATCACATGGTCATAAAAATTGCAGGCAGACAGAAGTTAGCAGTGGCTGCTTCACAGGCCCCACAGCAATGCATGGTAACAGATTTTCAAAGCAGTTCAAAGAGTCCAGTTTCCATCTGTGTTTGGTGAAGGGTGCAAAAACCTTGGGGCCATCTGAAAACTCTGCTTCATCTCTAACACTTGGAATAACAAAGGTGTTATTTTTCAAAGCCACAGTCTCCCCTCCTGGGGTGGCTCTGGAGATACAGTTCAGGGAAGGTGGGAAACTTCAGAGTAGATATTCTCCTTCTAGACTTTGCCTCCTTCAGGGAGTTCTTTTGAGGATGGCACAATGGTGGCCTATATAACATGGGTTACTGCCAGCAGAGGCCAACAGTTAATGAACCCTATAGACAAATTCTTTCTTCTGATTTCAGTACAAAAATCTACAGGAAAACAGCCTCGACATTTCCCCTACACACCCTTCTCTTCAAGCCCAGGAGTGTTATTTGAACACAAGAAAGTAGAGGGTGCTCTACACCCATTGTACAACCCAAAATCGTGCAGTGCAACACAGGTATCCATTACACCCAGCTAAGCCAGCTCACAAAACAAAACTAAACAATATGAAAGCAGCAAGGATGAAAATGATCAGTTTGCTTTCCTCATGATAAATAGCCAGTTGCTAATCTGCACTTCATTGTCATACACAGGACAAGTGCTTCTCTGATGTTTATTTCCATTATGCAGCTGTACAAAGTCTTTAAAAAATGGAAAATAAAAGAAAAAAAACATCCCCAACAACTTGCTAGTTATTTGCTAGGCATTGTGTATAATCACCCTCTATTAAGCACTTGCTATTGCATTTCTTGTGAGCTGGTATTGCACAAACACACACCAGAGCAGAGATAAAGAGAACAAGTTGATCAAAAAACATCAGTATAACCATAGGGCAAAAGGCCCCATCAGGCAAAAGAGCCTGATAATCTCTTGAATTCTCCTTAAAAGAAGGTTTGTACAATAAAGGCTTTTGAACTAAAAAATTCTGTCTAGATGTTCACTTACATTCAAATCAAATTTTCAATATATTCACATTAACTTTAATGGGCATTGATCCAGTTCACTTCCAGACTAGCCAGTGTATTTGTGGCCAGGATAATTTCATGACACTGACAGAAGTGTACTCCTATTTAATGCAAAATTTCTCTTAGAGTCAGAGAGATGTTTTATATGGAGGGCGAATGGTTTTGAATTCTGTAGTCCTCTGGTATGCATATCTTAAAACATACATCCTCAAGAGAAATTGCTTGGTTTTCAAAGATGTATTTACCCCTAGGTAACTTACTTGGTGCTATCTACTACAGCAAGACTTTCTGACAGTTTTGAAGTTAACCTTCTTGACTGGCTCAGCTTCTGAAACTGGATATAGCTTCAATATGCCCTCCCATACTTCCCCTGAGACTCTCTTCCCTCTCCTAAAGACAACATGATCATTTTCTAGCCCTTTCACATTAATGTTATGCAAATCATTTCAGTGGAAATAAACCAACACAAAATCAGCATGAAGGAGCTCTGTTCCAAGGTCCCTGCCTCTTCTGCAGCGCTGGGATTGGTGGGTGGGAGTGCAGAGGATGGTTCCTTTTGGGGAGGAGGTGTAATGCACCATCTGTTCCCACTGCTGGTAGGCATCAAAGTGGTAGAGAGCACAACCACTGTACACTCACACCACCTTTTCAAGAGCTCACTGCTTATTTTCCACATTTTAATGAAATTCCATGCCTACCACTGCCCACAGGGTTCCACATTTATTCACAGGCATTTCTTTCTTTGTTGCAAGGCTCCAGGCCCCCTCTCTTTGTTCAAAGCTTCTGTCTCAGGGCAATCTCTACCCTGGCTCCCATCATGTTGCTTCCTTTTTGACATCATTGTAGGCAAGAGTCAAGAAAAAGGATAGTCTCAAATCTTATAGTAAAGATATATTCCTCTGAGATCAAGGATTATTTCTTCATAGTTTTATCATTACCTCTATGCCTTGACTAATGTTTAAATCAGAGTCAGAAGGATCAAGTTCCAATAAAAAAAATAGTTTCTTCCTTTTGATTTGTGCTTTGTTGCCTTTATATTAATTATTCTATTGTCCTGAGTAATTTAAAATTGAAATTCAGTGAGCAGTGGGTTACATTAATGCTGATATCTGAATAAAAATGGTTGGTTTTGGCAGAAGACTTTCCAAGGCACTGTAAGATTTAGAAGGCACATGGAGGATGGCACAACTTGGCTTAGCAGAAGGTAGGGCTATCCTTTCTGCTTTTTTAGAACTCCTTGGTGTTATGGCACATAATATTTGATCTCTAGGAATTGCTGGGGAATGGGAAGCAGAGACATTTTTGGTGGGAAGGGGAGCACTTTGAAGTCATGCATTGTTCTGTCTCTTCTAGCTCCTGCACACTTCCCATCACCATGGTAACTGCCTGCTTTAGTGAAAGAGGAAATCTGCCTGGAATTTGGTTTTGAGAGTCATGCATGTACTGTTACAACAATGATTTCTGACTAAATTTTTAATCTCATGACATGATCAAGTTATGGTAAACTATTCAAACTTGCAGCAGCTGAGGAGTGAACCCCTGACAAAGATTTTTGCACTATGTGCAGGTTGAAAAGAAGTCATTGTTTCAAACATCACAATAAAATAATATGTATTAACCTAGAGAAACTTTCCATAGATTTTTTTTTTTATCTTGTGCTGTTAACCACCAACAATAGCCAGACCTGAAAATTGGCATTTAAAGTTTAAATCTACAGTTTGTCAAAAAATATTATTATGGCATTGCAATCATTGCTTTCTTTGATTGCAATATATTCTCCAAATGTTATCTATTACATTATATATTTGAACCCACAGACTCCAGACATGCTTTGTAGTTGTAAATAAATTGTTAAATCACATGAAAGTGCTAAGTGAAGACAAAACAGCATTTCCTAGTAAGTGTGTAAAATATAAGGTGACCAAGAGCTGTTATTTTCAAAAGGGAAAGATGATAAAAATCAAATTATCAGGGCTACTTTGGCATGGGAACACCTTAAACTGATTGTGAAAATACTAATCCCTGCCCAGTGGCACTGCATAGTCTTAGAGTTGATACTGTAAACTCATTTTTCACCTGATGCTACACCTAAAATTCAGCTCAGTTGAAAAATGTTTCTGTCCCTAACACAGTGCTTCATGTAACACAGAAAACTTGGGCCAAAACACTTTTTACCAAGTCCAGACTAGGACATTAATAAAAATACACCAGTTTAAGCTTTCTTTTACATTGTGTTACTAGGTATAACCATAAAAGTATGAAACCAACTTTTGTTTAACGTAAGGTATATCATCTACAAGACAAATCATTTTATGTTGCAGCAGCTGTACATATGATAGTAAATTGTCTCCACACATTAAGCCTTTAGACATTTCTTGTAAAGGCAAACAGAACCAAACCACCATGCTCCACATTCCTCTTGGTGCCTCCTATACCACGAAAAGTTAAAGTTCTGAAGTGGATTTCTCACAATCCCTCCCTGTGCATATGTAACCAAACACGTACCCAAGCAAAAAGGAGCATCCATACCTTGCACTGAGCCATTATCTATCATAGGGCAACACCAATCTAAGAGACACTACAGAGCAAATTGGAAATGCCTAAATTGAGAAGTCAGATCTTCACCCTTTACAGAAAATCACAAAATTTCTTACGCAAAGTTACACATGATTTAGCTTAATTTAGATATCTGCCCAGAAACTGGCTTGAGGCTGAAGCTGACACAGACAAATGCTTCCATAAAATCCAACGAGCATTTTCCAGCTTCTCTGGCTACTGTGGCTGCAGCTCACACAGGCTGGGCTGAGCTGGTTGTGGTTATGCAGCTCTGACACCACCTGGATGGGGACAGCCATCAGCAAACTCTGTCTGTGATGCCAAGTCTTCAAACTGCTGGTCCATATTGAGGTAACACCAAAGATTCTCGGCTGGTAACACTAAGGAATTTACCTATTAGAACCTCAGTCATGTATATAAAATTAGTTCACTGTAGGCATGACTTTAACTTCATTACCCGTGTTAAGGCAAAAAGGCCAAGACAGCACTACTAAAAACTTTTCTCCCCTTTAAACCCAACTCACAATTACTAGAGAGCAAACTAAAGATTTTTAATTAGTAAGAAAGTCAGCTACACATTAATAACTACTTAAATAGTCTCTTGAAGGAGATAGGTCTCACCACAAGGCAGAAAAACAAAAAAGTAAGTATTTAGCCAGTATTCACATTTCCTCCTTAGTGCTTTTCCTCATAATTTTCAATGTACAAAGCAGGAAAACGAAGCATAGTAAAATTTGACCTTAATAACTAAGCATAGGGAAAACATTCAGAGCACTTTTAAGTCAGACTACTGGTTGCAACACAAACATAAGCCTATTCATTTATTACAAAATATTAATACAGCAATATAAGTAGGTAATTTATAATCAAATGAATTACAAAGAAATATTTTCACAGCTTTTTACCTAAATAACCTCTTTGCATATCCATGTGTGGCGTAATTTGATCAGAATGGATTAAAGTGCATAGTGTGTTTATTTATTACTCTTTCTTTTCTTCATGGATTACAACTTCATCACTCAATAAAGGGCAATCCCTTTAAAACAGACTACTTACATGTCTTAAGAACATTTCCATCAGAAACATAAATTAGGATCTACGTATAGCTTAGTCTTTGTGACAAGGCACACAGACTCAGACCTAGAGATTCAGATGAACAAATTATACTTAAATTTCAATCTCCAGACATCCTCAGACACGTGGTTTGGGGAATTTTATCGATGGTTTTGTACCCGCTGTGCAGGGCACAGAGAGAGAGCAAGGATTTCCTCCCCTGCTGACAGGTGAGTGGTGGTGCCCTGTGTCCTACCTGAGCAGGCAGCGAGCTGCAGGAGCCCAGGGGAGCCCAGCTGTGCCTGTGGCCAGGCTGAGCCGTGCTGCAGCTCCTCCCAGCCCACCCAGCCAGGGTCAGCCTGCACAGCCCTGTGTCCAGGCACACAAATGTCCAGGCAGGGCACAGAGCGCAGGGCACTGCCTGCAGGGACTGCAGAGAGCAAGAGACCTTCACCAGTCCTCAGTCAGAACCATCTCCACACTTAAATGTTTTCACAAAGGGGGCTACCCTGCCTGTCACATATGATTTTGGCTGCAAAGATGATTATTGCAGCCTTCCAGCAAGTTTTCTGGAAGCCATCACTATTAGAGATTAATGTACAAAGGTGGGAGCTGTTTACACCACACCACAATACATTTTAATTGGCTATTGATAGCCCAGATATGAATGAAAACAGTCCTCACAAAAAGGTACACTTACATTGAATGCATCCCTTTGCCTTGATTTGGCAAATTAATTTATCTCTATTTCCTATTTCATCAGTGCAGCCTAAAGGGAAGTCTTTGTGCTTGGCTGCTAGATATTCCCCTCCTGCTCAAATGAACTCAAAAATCTGGTTTCCATCCATGCCATGAGAAGATCAGCTAAAGAAGATTTAAGTGATTAGCAAATCACCCCATCTGGTAGGAGGGCTCCATGTGTGTCCTTCGTGCCCCGACACCTGATGCTCCTCTGGCCCAAACTCCGCAGTGCAGCCGGGGCCGCAGAGGGACTCACCCTGACCCAAGGAGAGCCCATACTAAGCTTGCCTCAGCCTGGGCTTGTGCCTGCTTCAGTAACTGTGAGCACACGCTGAAGCTTTGCCTCTGTCTGTCCCAGCCACAGAGAGAGAGAACTGATCTGGCCAGTTTGCCTTTATCAAGGGGAGTGCAAGTGGCTGGCACAGATCTTCACTTAAACAATCTGCACAGACCTCTTTCACAGGATTCTCAGCTGGATGGACCTGTGGGGTTTCCCAATACACTTAATTCCACTAAAAATAATAATCCCCTGTAATAGGCTCATGGCTTGAGCTAGAGCCATTAATCTGACTCCCCTCTCCCACCCTAATTCTGACCAGCAGTCAGGGAATCTCCATCCTTCCCCATCCCTGAGCTACAGATTGTGTCAATAGGAATTAAGCAGGCACCTGTGATACCACCTGCTGCAATCCATTTAATTCTTGGTCACAAAACCATTTTGGTCTTTCTATAGTTTATTCAGTGCAAGAAGAGAAAGAGGGGAGGACAGGCATTTACTATAAATGTAGTGGATTTCCAATTCCTGAAATGTAGTATGTGAAATTAATAACAAAATTAATAATATATCTACTTACAGCGGATGGATTTTGTATAAGTTTTTCTAAAGGAACATCATAAAATTCTGAAAATGAAAGGGCATAAGAATGTGCAAGGGCAGATGGGAGTCAAAAAACAGGAGAAAGTATTCTTAATAGAGTTTTATCTCTGTATTAGCTATCTAAATTCCTAGGCAAAGGAATGACATTCTACTGAGGAGCAAAAGTGGCTGGAAAAAAAATGCTTTGCTCACAAAAAAGAGGAAGTTTTCCATTTTCAAATGTAATATAAATCTACATTTAACCTGGACCAACACAAGGTCAGTAGCCAAAAGGTAGTGTACAGACATTACAGTGCTTTACATACTTTCTAGGGTTTGAATCTCCACTCACACAATTTTTAGCAGATATTTTAAGACACTAAAATGCTGTAGATCAGCATAAGAAAAATTACTGTGAAAGAATAGCAGGAAAAAATAAGAATGAGTGAGGTTTTGCTGAGTGAAAATTCCCTTTGATTTTACTAATCTATTCAAATTCTAAGTAATTTTGTAAAAGGAAAAAAAAAAATCAAGTATTACCAGTATTACAATTGCCTGTCAGAATACAGAAGTTGCTAAACCTTTTCATCATAGCTAAGGAGATAGAATATTATAATTTCTTGTGTCTACCTCTTGCACTAAGCCCATCTCCACAAAGCCTGCACCCTGTCACCAGCCACCCTCTTATCTCTTAGAGCTCTCATTGGAGCAGAAGAGAGACTCTTCTGAGAAAAACTGCAAAAGACAAAGCTCTGCTTTAGGGTAGCCTCCATAGCTGATGCCTTTACATTAATTCAATGAACTCAGATTTTTCCATTTATAAAACTATGATTGGATGGCCCCTACTTGGCTCCTATCCAAGGCAACAGAGCTTTGGGTGTTCTTCTCTGGGACTTCAGAAACAGTTTGCATCCATTTGGACTTTGAGCAAGTTTTTAGTCGTCTCACCCCTCGCATATTCAGGGAAGGCTTGCACTGCTTCCCATGTTTCTTGTTGGAGAATGTGCAGAAGGCACAGAGCAGCTGTGCCCAGGTGATTCTGTGAGTGGCTCTGCTCTGCTGAGTTACAGACCAGTGCTGATTCAGCTCAGCACCTTTCCAAGGAATTGAGATGTTCTGATGGAGGGAGGTATTGCTCAAGAATAGGGCCCTGTTAAAGGCTGCTGCTCTCAGCATGGATCTCTTTGGGGATTACAAGGTCTGTTTACATGGTCAGTCTGAGATGGATAAGCTGTAAATTCCAAGCAGAAATGCTGATTTTTGCTTTTTGGTGCCTGAGAAGGCTGATTTTTGAGGGCAGCAAGGTTGTTCCATCCTGGTTTGTTCCATCTTTGTCTTCAGCAAGTTTTGTTGCCAGGGGGAACACTAAGGCAGTGAAACATCATTTTTGCTGTGTACAATGTGCTTTTTAATGGTTTTATTCCATTTTGCTTATGAAACTCAGAAGCCAACTATTGATTCTACCAAGACCATGTGAGTGAAGATTAAAGCATTCCAACATGCTTGTCTACAGGTGTGCCATAGTGAATTATGATCTTCGCATAATTCATAGAATGAAAAAGTTGCACCAAGAAACCAACTGTTAATCAGTGGATAGGTACAGGAGATCAATCTTTGATTCGTGTATTCACAAATCCTGTTTACTTGGCCACATTAGAGAACAGACGGGTGTTCTGGAATGGATTCTTAGAAATGATGGATGTAATTGTCAAAACTGCCAAGGTCAATGTATAATGTTCAAAAAAGAACCAACTCATTTCAAGCACCTTCCATTTATCATTCATGCAATTTGACCCCCAGTTCTCTTTGTAATAACATACTATGAGGGAACAACTGCTGTGTTCATTCCTATATACTCCTGTGGACTTTCAAATATCATGCAGGTCACAGCCTTTCCAAAAGACTGAGGACATTTGTATATAACTTTTTCCACCCTGAAGTATGTGGAAGCTATTACATTAAATCTGACTTTAATAAGAATATGTTTGTTTCCTATAGAATTTTTATCCTGCAATGCTATACACATTTGAAAGAAGCTTGTTCCAGAATTTCATGGTTTTTCCATTTAAAAAATGTAGATTGATTAATAATAAGTTTTGAAAAACATACCTAAATAATTTGCTTTTCAGAACTAAGATGTCTCCTCCATTGATGATGTATCTTAGTTGCTTAACATCATGCTGTGGAATATAAGCCAAACCTAAATAATGAGGGTTAGAGAAAAACTGTCCCTGTGGACAGTTAACTCCATAACTCAGCCATTTCTTTTAAATACCAGCCTTGATTACAGCCAGGATACTGAGTCAAGGGGAATGGTATGATAGTTTGCATTTGTATCTAGGCCTAAGTGTCTGGAAGTAATTCAAAGTAGTTTAATTTTCAGATTTAAAGGAAAAGAGAAGTGTACATTTTAGCTTTTTTAGGGTTTAAATGTGGTATTTTAGAATGCCAGAATCTCTATTTTTTGGTGTCACTTTTCATAAAGACAAGGGGAAGACCTATGCTTCTGTTGACTTTTGGTTACCAACATGTACATTTTTTTTTATTTTTGAAGTTTGCAGCTTTTACCACTCTATTTTCACAAACAGTGGTACAGGTGAGTGGAGAGAACCTGAAAATAGATACCCAGCAGGCCATTTTCTCTCAGAAAAAAAAAGAGGATAGGACCATGTTTCACCATTGCAGAGGTTCACAATTATTTTTTAAATTGAATAGATTCATAACATACATGAATACTACAACCTTATTCCCTACCCTACCCTGGGGCATGATGATAACCACATTAAGTTTACTTCTCAAAAAATCTAACACATAAGACTGGATCATATTCCATTGAAGAATTTATAAACCAATATAAATCTGAGGATCTGTCTCAAAAATTGTACAAGTCACTAAGCATAACTGAATAGCAAATCAAGATTTGGCACCAAAGAGCTTTATGAAGAAGGTGAAGAGGGCTGGGACCAGCAGGCATATGAACAGCTTAAATCATATGCTTTAATCCCATTGTTTTTACAGATTCAATAAGAAAGCTTGTGGATGTGAAGAAATGCCATTTCTGCACTAAGACAGCATTCCTAAAACATAAGCTTAAAGAAAAAATATTTACTAAATTTTCCCTTTTCTTCTTACACCATTATCTTTTCATGGAAAAGTAACAGGCTGCCACACACTTCTGTTGGGTGGCATATTTCTCCCAAATAAACAAGTTAATTTCTCCTCAAGCTCATGACATTGCAATCGAGTGGGGAGGTAATTTGCATAATTTCTTCATTTCTCATATAACACTGAAATAAGGCAGTTACTTGTAGGTGTAAAAACTGTGACATCACCCTGAAGGGCAACAGAAAGGTACACAGAGAAGCAATCATGTCTGAAAAAGCAGAGTAATTTTTGTCTAACTTTTGCATCTTCAGCTAAACCGTAATCTTAGTAACAGAGCTGTCTACTTAAGGAGCACTTTCTCTAAAAATACTCTATAAAATAGGGGGGGAAAAATCTGTGATATCTAGACCAGAAAATATCCAGAAAAATTAAGTGACGACTTCTGCTTACACGATCAAAATGTTCTTTGTGGTGAGAAAAAAAATAAATAAAAATAAAATTAAAAGATTCTGTTCAGAAGGTGCTTCAGAAATATAACATAGAAGAGTGGGCAGTGCAGAAGAGCTCCACATTCCCTCACAGACACATATCTGCTGCAGGCTGGCTGAAAGGCAGGCTGCCGTGGGATGTCAGTGTGGTCTTCCTGTCGGACCCGGGAGTTTCTCAGACTTGACGGAACATGACCTGTTCCATCCCTTGGTGAAGAGCCAGCACAGAGCCAGCCCTGCCCAGGAAGGGCAACTGGGGCCAGCGTGTGTCTGGAGCAGCAGTGACACGCTGGCACACGGGGACATCTGCCAGGCAGTGCGGCGGTGTGGGGCTGGCCAGGCCCAGCAGGGACACGCACGGCGCCAGCGAGCAGTGGGCAACGCTCAGCTGAGCTCACACCTCCACCCGCTCGCTCTCAATGAACTAACGGGATAAAAACTTGCCACTTTGAGGATATATTTCATTTGTGGTCACTACAAAGGGAGATGACTTAATCTGATTAATTTTAAAGTCCTTTGCTCTCCATTGCTTTTTTCAGCCAACTTGATATTCAGGTAATAAATCCACTGTGGAGACAAAAGAATGCTTTGTAAGCAGCATCAGCTTTGAAGTATTACCCCTGCTGCAGGTGAAGTTTGGGTAATGCTGCTTTTGTACATAAATCTCGGTCAACAAGTCAGACACAGATCCTTAAAAATACCTATGAAAAAACATACAAATTAGTGCTCCTGAAGAAGCTACTCATTACACACTTTCAGTGCATCATGACATCAGGCTACTGCAAGTCTTCGCCTGTTCATGTGGAATTTATCAAGAAGAGCCAGTGGCAGCAACTAATCAGTAACCACAAATATCAGGGACACCCAGAGGCAAGATTGCACCCCTGCAGATATGCTACAAAACACTGGATAACAGGCACACTAATGATGAAGGCTCATGCTTAGGTACTAGATATGACCCACTTACTTGCCTTCAAATTAGATCACGTAAGCTTGGGGTGCAAACCCACAGAGGTATTTCATTAGAAGGGCTGCACAGTTCCAGGTGCCAGCCTTACACCACGAGGACAGAGCTGTGCATTGCTCGGGCCATCAGCACCCTTCACGCACAGGCAGTGGTGTCAAAAGTTATCACTTGCAGATGAGAACTGTGAAAGATGTGAACACAAGTGTCAAGTTCTCTCTCTGGAGCACAGTGCTCATCCACTGAACGTGCATATATTGCTTTACCTCAGAGACTCAGTATTTGTGAACAGAAGCTGCTTTCACATCTCACCTTCTCTACGTCTGTTGGGGCTTCCATTGAGCAATTACTATGCATTTTTTATAGAAGAGGGAGTTTTATTGTTGGTGGACCCTGCATCAACCAACACAGCACTCAGTCCTTGGAAAAGGGTAGGTGAATTTACGATTGGGATATTAATCTGGGACATGTGAGGGCCCTACCCTGAAATACCTGTCTTACTGTGCAGCTATGAGAGGCTGTGTAGAACTCTGCTCAAAAACTGAAATTTCTGCATCTCACAGGGCTATGGAGTCTTAACAACTCTGAAGAGCGCGGACACATCCTTTAAGATGAGAGGTTTTACTTCCCAACATAACATACAGGAAAATATTGTTATTATAGGGCCTCCCTGAATGCTTTGACTGTAAAGATTTTTATGGGACAATGATTACAGCCCAGAGTGAGAGTTTAATTCATGCATTGCCACAGAAAGGTATTGAAGAAGAGTCACTGAAAGAATTAACGAGGTGACTGTCATTAATGACCTGAGCTCAATGAGCAGAGTACACACCCTCAGCTGTCTCCCTACCAGCACAGAGCTGACTGCAGCTGCACACCTACATTACTGATGCAATGCAGAAAAGCAAGATCATTTTGTTCATCAGAAAAAAAGCTTCTGTCAGATATCAAACTTGTCCTTTTCACAGGTTAAGTCATCCTACCCTTAAAACATATACAAGATGCTCTAGTAATCTGAATGCATGATTCCTTCTGAGTCACCTGACATTCCCAGCACTTCTGATTTGCAATAAGAACAGTTCTCAAAATGTAGAAATTACTGTTTTATAACAATCTAGTTATATCACAGTAGTGCGTGCTTTTATATTTCTCTTATATAAATACAGTGGATAATATGCCTCTCTTGTATATGCCAGAAGTGAATCCATCTTCACTGTTCTTTCATATCTTGGTTAATAAAGAGACTAATTATATTTCTGCTTCCATTTTTTGCTAACACTGTCAGATAATGAAGTATGTATTACTTTAGGCTTCTGCAAAACAAACCAAAGGGACAGTAATGTCAGAATGGAAAATGGAAGAAGAAAGTCAGCTTTGAAGTCTACCTGTACATCTCTGCACTGCCAGATCTGAGCTCATTTTGAAATCAAAGAACGATCACACAAAATTCGAAGCAATCAGACATATATTGCTACATGGAGACTTCACATCAAGTTCTTTCTTTTTAGCATGGAAAAGTGAAAACCGTGATGTTTTTAGATTAGGAGTACAAGCAAATTAGTCACATCTAGCATATAAATAATGTTTTCGGCATAACAGTGAAGCAAAACACTTTGAAAACTTATTAAAATGTAGGTATTTTCTCCTGAACATTTAGTAGGAAAACCTGTCATTTTTATACAGCAGTGGTAACCAATTTTAAAATATTCACAGATGTGCTCTAAAGTTAATTTCACCAGGATGATTATGAATGCTTTACTCAGCTGTTCCACAAATATTAGAACAACACAAACCAAATCAAGTCCTAAATTATCATACCTGTCCTTCATGCAGAGATTTTGGTTTTGCCTAGCATGCCTTGAATCTTGCTTTGTTAAATGTGACTGAAGCTGAAGAGCTAAAAGCTTTATAGATGTTCAACCAATGGAACAACAAACACCACAGTTTTATTTAGTAAGACCTGACATCCTGGGAAGGGGAGACCTTCAGCTGTTTGTAAGCTTCTCGTGAAAATGCCTGGGCATTAACACTTGGGACAGCTGACCCCAGTGGAAAGGGAAATAACCTGAATGGGGCACATCTGACAACATGACAGTGTGAACAGAGACAGTGAAATAGAAGACTGTACAAGTGTCAGACATGTTTGGTTCAATACTTGTTTCCTGGAACACTGTGGATGTTAAAATTTGGCAATCTGTTAATAAAGACAAAAACTCGCTAATGTTATGTAACCCAATAAAATACTGGGTTAACAGCATCCCATTCAGGGCAAGACAAACAAAGCTGCTGTCAATATTCCTTTTAATTAACCCAATAGTATTAGCTGCTTATGACTTCATTCCCCTCAGTCCCAGTGGGCAACCTGAAAGGCAATTCTCACTATTACTTAGCTCCCGTGGCGTAATCCACAAGCGGCTGTCAGCTTGCCATGGCTGGTGACCTCTGACCCAATCACTTGCTTCCTTTTAACATTACTACCTTTGCACATTTAATGAACTTTGTACATGGCTAAAAAGATGTCAGCACAGCGAAACGATGGTGCCTGCTGTGAAGGCTCCATTGTTTCTATAAGTCTAATTGACCTTTCACATCACAGAAAACGAGAAAAAAAAAATCAATATAGTTACTTAGTCACCAGCCCAATGCTATCTTTTATAATTAATATGCTAACCACATTGCTTTTGGAACACTGACACCCAAACATCCCTCGATGTACAAAAATGAATTCTCATTAATAACCATTATATTAATCACTTTTGCCCAGAACTGGAACCTGACTGCGAAATCCCCCGGTGGAAATTGCTATAATCGTTCAAACTACAGGAATGAATTTTTTTCGGCATAATTACTGCTGTCTTCTATTGAAAAATATCCATTAGATGGCAGCTTTTAGTTACGTAAATCGAGCTGATTAATTTTTAATTTTTCCCATTTATATGACTTTGCACAAGTAAAGACAATTTAAACGATTAGCTAAACAATTATTAAAGCAACTTGCAGTGGTTCAAATATTCATTTAGTTACTAGAAAAGCCATACATCATTAACTTCCAATTAAAAATCTGGGAAATGGTAAATGCTGATACAATAAAAAATACGCTTATCTCCTTGTCAATAAAGCAGTATATTGCTGTAAAAATATTGCTTTCATTTCAGCTGAAAGCAGGAGGTTCATCCAGTACCAGGCTTCTCCAGCTATCTCACGAGCGAGGAAGAAGAGATCCTGTTACGTGTCTGAAAATCATTGGGAAGAGGCATCCAATGGCAGCACAGCACTTCTGTGCCATTCACTCCAGTGCTCCTGCCTCTCATCCCACGTCCCAGACCAGGCTGGCACAGAATGCTGAGCTCAGAATATGCCAGAAGAATTATCTTTCCAATAAAACCACCCTGCAAAAAGCCAGCCACTTCTTTATGCAATAGCCCAGTGGCTAGATTGATTTATTCCAAAATACAAGGGGATTAATTTCAAATCTTACTCTCTGCCTCCTTACAATGGCTATGGCTGAGTTGGGTCTCAGCTGAGTTGCCTAAAAACTTTCATCTGAATAACACCATGAATAATCAGGACCTGCTTCACTGAAATCAGAGCTAGCAAACAGTGGAAGGAAAAGAGCTGTGATGCTAATGCTAAGCAATGAGCCTCATCTCTAACATCAAGTCAGCAGCTGTATTCTATATGGACTTGAAGATATTGTACTGAATTCCAGTACAATATTCTGCCAGTGTGGCGATCAAAATCTTCACATACATACACACACAGTATCGGCCCTACTACAGCTGCATATTTAATTTTGTACCTTTCTGGGCCCAGCTGTTTCAAATATTCTAATGAGGTATTAAAATGTCTTTTTCTGAGGCAATAACAAGCCAGCTTTGTGTGGTATAGGTCGGATGATCCAAACTAATGTTTTTCTTATACCCTACACAAATTTATTAGGAATTCTGCTTTAAAAAGCAGTTTTCACCTTGATTAAGTATAATCAGAAATTGTAATTGATATTACGCTCATGTGAGTGCTTGCTGTGTAAAACTTTAAATCTTCTCTAATTGTATTATCACTGATATTAGTTCATTTGGACTTGTCATAAGACAAGTCAACATTTCCTTCAACTGAAGAGAAAATAGAAATGCTGAGATTTAGAAGTGGTGATCTCCAGCCTATTATCATATCTTCCTAAATATATAGCAGGCTGCATCTGTATTCAGCTCCATTTTCCTTCCATACATCCTCAAAACAACACTCTGGATCAGTTTATAAATTGTAACACACACTCATATTTGCATTTTTACACAGGTATTGTGACACCAGTTTGCAAACTGAGCCTGAGGCTGGGTGTGAAAAAAAAAACCAGATTTATGTGAATTTTAAAAAGTCTTTCAGAGAAGTCTGCCAGAAAAATTGGAAGAGATTGAATGAAGCACAGGTCTTTAGCATCCCAGTTTCCCATTTTAAACACACCTATGCTTTCCTCTAGGATATCGGTGTCTCTACAGCAATGATCATTTTAAGGCTATTTTTAACAGTTAACTGTCTCTTCTTGATATCAAAACTTATCCTAAACATTCGGCTTTGCTGTTTTAATGTTCAGGATATTTGGCTTTTAGGGAAAAGAATATGATTTAAAGACACTTTTTTTTTTTTCCTTTTAATAATAATTGGAGGGGTTACAAGTCCATTGAATATGGTTCTTTGGAAGATTATTGTTATCAACATCCAAAGGGGAACATCTCCACAAAGAGAACAGAGAGTATAAGCCACTACTGTGTCAATTAAATCTTGGCATTCATTCATTATGCCTTATGTCCTTTTCCTGCCTCTTTCTTCCTTGGTGGTCTTCTGGTATTTTTCTTAATACCAGCAGCCAAAAAAGAAAAAAAGAAAAGATACTAAAGGCAATTTCTTTAGTATAGTAACAGACAGACTTTTTTGTAGTTTAATATTTGAAACTGCAGCCCTTGTAACTTAGAGGGGCCACCACTCCAGTATTTACACAGATGTTAGAGAAGGCAGCCTGGAACCATCCACCTCCGCCCCTGCGGTCACCTTTGCCTCTGAGCAGTCTTTGGGAGGTACATTAATAACATTTGTATTAGATACCCATTTCTGAGCTACAATATTTTTATTTCGCATTGTCTGTGTGGAATGTAACTCAATATATATCCTTGATGCAGGGAAATGTTTACATAGTATTTTATGATTAGTTCAGTTGGAGACCACTGTGTTTCACAGGTTAGTAACAAAGGCAGAAAGCAGGAAAGATGTAATTATGGAGTTCCAAAAGAACTGCACACAAAAAGTCAGGAATACATTTAAAAGGGATAATAAACAGTCAGCTACAAAGAAGAGATAAAATTGATTCAATCTTTAAATCTTTCTTATTGAAGTTAAAGTAAAATATCTTCAGGAAAGCCCGAGTAAAGATAAAGAGGCTGAAATTGCAGAGTCATTTTATTTTTTAAAAGTAAATCATAATTGCTTAGTTATACAATTGAGCAATAAATTTTGTCTCTCCCTGACCATCTTGCTTTGGCTTTTTGAAGTGCTCCAAATAAGCAATAGTACAGTTAGTAAAAAGTATGACAGGGACTTGCCTAACATTTCCTTTGATTCTACCTTTTAATTTGCTCCTCTCCTTCTATGGGACACAATGAAAATGGCAGAGGGTTTATTCCATAGGACCTTCCCGCCTCTTTCATCTCAGCTTTGCTTTCCAAGCTCCTGCAGGTGCCCGTGCCCTGCTGGCAGGGCGAGTGCAGGTCTCCCACTGGGAATTTTACTCAGCCAGGTGTCCTGCTGCCCTGCTGAGCCACAAACACTGAGCAGAACCTGCCAGGGAAATGTTTGCATTGTGGCTTTGCCTTCGAATCAAAAGGTGTTAAAGATGTCATTGAAGAGCTTAGAATAGTGACTAAGCAATTTCTATACTTCAGTCTCTCAAGGCCTAACTTAGTCATATGGCCTCCTGCAGGTATGCCTAATAACTCCAGCCCCAGTGCCTATATCTTTTCACACCTTTTTACCAAGAAGGAAGCATTGTCTTTGATTGTCCATCAGCCCTAATCCTTTCTCAGCATGAAGCTTGTTAGCATAATTGGAGAGAAGAAACCAAAAAGGTACATTATGTGCATGTGTTTCTCTTTCAGCGAGGGAGGCTGTTTGGATAAAAGACCACTGTATTTATTGCACTAATCCAGCACCTACAGGTTCTCTTAACAGAAGAAAGTCTGTACCTTTTCAGGTTGTGATTTAATGCAAGTGATGAAAATCACACACACAGTTCTGCGATTGACAGTCGCCATCCTCATGAAAGATTAGCACAAGTGTCTGTCTCTAATATTAGGCTCTCTATCCAAAAATAACTGTGGGAAGTGACTGGCATCCCTGAACTCTACCTCAGCTTCCTGGTCAGTTAAACTATAAAACTCATTGCAAAGAAATTAGTGAAGACTGTTTTTAGGCTTTTTTTCCAAGAACAAAAAATATTTTTAATATCTTACCCAGGACACTGGAGGCTGAGAATAAATAGGAAAGTAATGAGCCATAAAAACTTCCAAAGCAGTTTCCCTCTTCTACCATCTTAGTCTTTAATGACAAGAAGTTAAAGAACTATAAGCAACAATAAGAGAAAGCCAACCATCCATCAAAGGTGCTCGGTATTGGGATTTACTTCATATTTCAGTCTTCATCTGTCATGAATAACAAGACACAAATGCCAGGATAAGTACAATTTATCATTGATTACACACTCTGTCAAACTAGGAGAAGAATCTTTGGTATTTCTATTTGCATGACCCAGGATTTCCACACAGCAAGATTAGGATGACCAGCAGCAGTGAGGTATTTGCTTCTCTCTCATGTAATACATCCAGTATGACAATTCACACTAATTCAGTCTTCATCAGACTTCCCACCTTTCCTTTCTGTAACACCCAGCCACCCAGTTACCTTGGTTTTTAATCACTTCTGACCTCATAACCCCAAAGTTTTTCCTCTATTCCATCGCCATAACACTTATAACATGCTAAGAGACCGCTTTCTTAAGGAAGATGAAAGATAAGCAACAACCTATCCAGATTTTTAGTTATTCCTTTTATCAGAAGATACTGGTAGCCCTAGCATTCAAGATTCAGGAAAGGGGAAGGTGAAGCAGATAGAACTCAAGACAAAAAAAAAAAAAAACAAAAACGAAAAAGAAAAAGAAAAAAATTAAACTAAACAACAATAAAAATCCACACACCATAAAATGATGCAAAATAAACATTTTTTTAACTCTGAACATAAAAGGGAGAACATGATGAAATGAAAAACAGGGTTCCTGCCATACATTGAGTAATCTCTTTGCTATTTTTGACACCAGAAACATAGGATTTAAAGGATTTTGAAGCACAGACACAGAATACTCAGTTTTCAGCCACAATATCAGTCAGTTTTCCATAGCTGTAGATACATACATGTACAGAAAATGAAACCTTGATCTTATCCTGGCAAATGAGCCCAGCACAATTACCCAGGTAACCTGGCCATCTACAGTGGGAGCAGAATTCCTGTCCTAGATCCTTCATAAATCATTGCCAAAGTCTGCCTGGGGATTAAACATTTACTGAAATAACTGATGTGATTGCAAACCACCTCGAGCAGTGTCCTCAGGTGAACGCACTTTTCCCACAAAGGAGTACCTTAGACTCCAGGAGAATAGCCCACTACACATTTTTGCAGAGCCAGAAGATGCATTTCCTTAATGGTTTTCCAGGACACTATCAATATTAAATAAATATCAGTCATTACATGTAAATACATATAACAGTTTTAGCATAACAGTTTCTTCCCTCTGCAGGAAAGAAAAGGAAAATCCATCAAAGAACGGTGCATGGGGAAATCAAATATCAAATGCTTCCTGCTTCCAAGAAGAGATGTAATATTCTGTGAATGACTGACCTGGCTCTGACCTTGATCGTGGTAAGAGATTTGTTTTGGTAGTCTGCTGTAGCCAGCAACCTGCAGAGCAGTTTGGGAATCCTACCAGAGGGAGTTCTCAATGCTGTAGTTAAGAAGCACATTTGTTTATGTGGAGATACTACTGCAGATATGGTATTGCAATAATATATTTCAAATTGTTTGAAAAATACATTAAAAGAATGCTAGATAATTAAATACATAAACATGAAAGGTTTTTCTTGAAGATAACATAAGGTGAGATGTAGCACTCATCACAGTGATTTCTGTAACAAATGCAGCATTAGAACAATGTTAGTAGATTTAATTATAGCCAGACAACAAACTCAAATAAATTTTCTCAATTTATGCACTACTGACTCTGGGTATCACAAAAGATTGGAGAAAAGTTCAGACCTCTGTATAAAGCAGCAAGCACAGACATTACATCCATATAAAGCACATGAAAATATAGAGAAACTGAACAAAGCACCAACACTTTCATGTTTATCACAGACACAAGCCCTTTTTTTTTCTGCATTTAACTTGGTTTTTCTTGCCATAAAAAAAGTCAAAGATTGTTCAAACTTCTGAATAAATATGAAACTTACTAATTAGACACTGAAAACTGCCACCTGTGTTTCTTCATACCTAAATCTTTGTACAATTTGAATAAATATGGAACTTACTAATTAGACACTGAAAACTGTTGCATCTAAGCAGCTTTCAGGCCACCTAAGCGTGTTTCTTCATACCTAAATCTTTGTGTAATTTGTTTCCTTCTCAAACCCAGGTTTTTTTTAGGTGGCCTGACATAAATAAAAGTTGAAAAAAAGATAAAAGTGCATCCTCCAGTAATTGTCCACCCAATATTTACTGCTTATTATTCCATATTGCTGCAGCCTTCCTGTTCTTAGAGAGGGCTTACAAAAAAAGAGGGAGAACTACATTTTCCTCAGGTGGATAGTGATAGGACAAGGGGGGTAGTTTTAAATTAAAGAATGTAGGTTTAGATTGTCTATCAGGAAGAAATTCTTTAGTGGTGAGGCCATCCCTTTAGTGAGGCCACATCCCTGGGAGTGTTCAAGGGCAGGATGGATGGGGATTTGAGCAACATGATCTAGTGGAAGGTTCCCTGCCCATGGTAGTGGGTTAACTGAATGATTTTTAAGATTCCTTCCAACCCAGGCCATTCTAGAATTCTATGATTATATATGTTTTATATACATATATATTATACATAGATTTATAGATCATTTAGGTTGGAAGAGACCTCTAAGATTGAGTCCAACCACTGAGCCAGCATTGCCAAGTCTACCACTGAACCCTGTCCCTAAGCATCACATCCACACAAATGTATTTACTTATTACAGGGAGGCAAAACTCGCAGCTGGATAACACATGGTGTCTTTAACAGACTAGAGAACCAAGAACAAAAAAATACCCAAAAAATATGCTTCTTGGAAAACTAGAGAAGAAACAGATAACCAACACTAAAGTCTGTGGAAACCTGTGAGTCTGAACAGGTGGAAGACCAGCAAATTCAAGGATTCTCAGGTAAATTCCAGTAATTAAACAGAACATCCAGCCTACAAGGCCAGTTTGATGCCATGGTACCATGGGATATTCAGTGCTTTAGCAGAAGCCCTCTGCCCTGCAATCACCCTGCTGCACAGGGCACTGGTGCAAACGCTGTCCCAACAACACTGAAGAGTTGTCTCTAAAAATGCTCTGCCAAGCCTACAGTGGGGTATTTTCTCACCACCAAAATCACCAAATTGTGCAGGGGGCCAGTGAAGAGAGGGACTGCCAGGTAGGATGAGCACAGGGCACAAACTGCTGGCTGGGCAAGGGATGTTCCCTGTGGAACAGGAGGAGCCTCCAGCAGTGTTTTTATGTGGGGAAGACATAGGACACACCCTGAATGCTTCCAGCAGCCAAAGGCAGCACATCCCTAATTGGCAAATTCCACTTTCAGACATGGCATAAAGCAGCTAACTAGAAGGCTGAGCATGAAATGAAAAAATATTTCCCTGAATAGAAAGAAACCAGGAGAAAAAGAACATTTTGCATTTTTTGTACAGGTATGAAAGGGCTTTGCTAACCAGAAAAGCTCTGTGGTATCAGAAAATAAAGGTGTGAACCTTACCTCAGCATGAAAGTAATTATGGATAAGCCATAATATGTTCACAACTCCAGTGTGATGGTGTTTATATCTCAGGTGTAGCGCGAGTTTAACTTTAGTGGCTTGGTGATTAAATTTAAGGTATATATGAATAATACATGGGGAATAAAGTGGGGCATTTTATAGACAAAAGAAGTGAAATAACCAGTTGGAGATGTTGTTACAGGACTCTGAAAGTGCAAGCTTCCAGATGTTTATGTTCCCGAGCTTAAAAGATTAATGAGAACACTAAAGATTTATACCCAGCCCCTGGAGCAGAATACAAGTGGGGTTTTCTAGGCATGAATCTCACCACTTCCTGAACGAGGCAATTTTCCAGGTTCAGTGTGGTTGAAGCTAATTTGCCTGGAATTACCTGGACTCAAAGCCATTTAAATTCAGTCTTGACAGAACCTCAAGGGAAACTTGCTGTGCTGGCACATAAGACATTTGAACCTTTGGAGCAAATTCATGGCATAAATAACAGTTTTCTGTGTTTTGAATTCTTGGTTTAGCAATGATTAAATATTCTGCACTGCCCATCGAGCTCTAAAGCTGCTTCCAGAGCAGAGAGAAAACACACAGAAGACAGTATCTCAACACATGACCTGTTACTGCTTGTACTTCACAAACTTTATTTTGATGTTATTTTGTCATCTGCCACAACTTGGTCTTGAAGGACAGAATGAAGAAAATCAACCCAGCTCCATCATCCAATACCAGAAAACTAGCTTCTCATCATGGTAACTCCACTTGATTTGGAACACTGTGCAGCATTTATCCAAAGTTGTGTGAAAATGCAGGAACTGATGCATTCCTACCCTTGCCCAACTGGAAGCCTTCATTTCCACATCTCCACTACGTTTACAGTAGCCACATAAAACATTTTACAGCAATTATTTTTTTTCTTGTCTGAGTGTTTCATCTTTCAAAAATATAGGGTTTTTTGCTTCTGGAAAACTGGTTTCAGGGAATCAGCCAGCAAACTTTTGAAGGTCCACACTTGCCTGTTCTTAGTCATGATGAATAACCTCCACTCTGCCAAACAGCCTTCTCACTAAACCAGCTTACAGCTCCTCAGAATCCCTGAGATGAGAGAATTTGGGAGGCACAGGGATGACCACTTCAACAGGCTAACCTGGCAACAGGAACTGTCTCCTTCACAAACATTTCTTCCTTATTTCCAACTCTCTTTGAAACAGAACCATTTTCATTTACCCAAGCATGAGTTTGTGACCAAAAATCCATGTAAATCACTTACCACTTCCAGGCAGCTCCCCCAGTTCCTAAGCCAAAGGAATACAAGGAAAGCCTTCAAATCAGCAGTTTTCTCACTAATACTTAGAATTGCCTTCTTCCTTTGCTCCTGCAACTAGTCAGGCAAGCCCAGCCTCCAGAACTTAGTAGCCCCAGCCAGGGTGGGGGTGTCCCTCAGCTGCACAGGGTTAGTGCTGCTGTTAACCCTTCACAGCTGGCACAGTGACAGCCCAAACCTTCTCCATCCCGGTTCAGAAATAAATAAATTTCATTCTGAACATGAAATGTGGTATGGATTACCTGAGAATTTTTTGGGCACTGCCATAGCTGACTGTCATTAGTCTATTAACTTAAAGTTTATTGAAAAAAAACCCTATTGTAAATTCAATGCCCTGAATTTATTTTTGCCTACATAAGGACGCCTTGCTGAGAAGTAGCAGTAAGTTTTGATAGCCAAAAGACCTGATCAGAGCATTAAGGTCAAAACTGTGTGTGTATGATTTTTATATGTGGACTGACTTGCAGAGATGTTAAGTAGAAGTGAACTCTCAGAAAACTCTTATGACATTGCACAAATTAGCAAAACTTGCATAAGTGTAGGGGAATTTATGGATCAGAATCAGAGTTTAGGATGCATGACATTTTTGAAAGCTCTCTTTGCCCCAGAGTGTTTAAGACATTTCTGTTCTCCAAGGAGTACAGAGTTTGGATGGTGCTTTTGGTAAGAAGCAGCAGGTAAGTATTTTTATTAACCATGGTGCTTGCAAAAGCTATTCCAGACCCTTTGCTTTCACTCAGCTTGGTGGCACTGCTCCCCCAGTTTGTGTTGGTTGGAGCAGTGCAGCAGCAGCCCCCAGTGGGTTGCATGTCGTGTGTGCGTGCCAGCAACTCTCCACAGTCCCCTCCTCGCTGAGACTGAGGGGCTCGGTGACATTTGATGCAAATGCTCAGAGAAGCAGAGAAGTGTAACAGAGTTCAAATCCAGCACAGTACACTTGTATCTCACAGCACCTCTGTGAGAAAGCAGGCTTGGCTCACTTAGACTAACCAAGTAGCTCCAAAACAGGATGAGTTTTGCTGTATCAAAGCTGTCTCCTGCAGAGCTTTTTGGTATACCCACATTATGCTCTAAACACCTGGTTCCATTGGCTTTATTTTATTAAGGAGACCAAAATAGCCCTTTGGAAATCTGACTGTTACCAAAAAAAGTATTTCCACATGTTCAGTTCAATGGGCACAACCTGAGTGGACTGAGAAGACCCCAGCTGGAGCGGACTGGCTTTAAGATAACTTATCTCTTTAAGATAACTTATCTGTCCTCTACCCCTTGCCATGGAAACACAGCCAGGCAAGCCAGGAGGTGAGCACACACACAGCCATCATAGATCTGGATGGTTTATTGGCTCAGGCCCTGTGTGACAGGAGACCAGCTGTACTTGCCTGCTCCTGAGAGCAGTGTCAGTGTGGCTGCAGCTGGGCAGTTGGTCCTGAGCTGTCCCTGCACCCATGGCACAAATAACTCAAATTTGGCTGACTGAAAGCTGACCACATCAGCCTTTAAACCCCCTTTCTCCTTATGTGAACAGAAAATATGCAGCAGCCATAAGATAAAGGAATAATTTCCTGCAGATCTCCTTTCTACTTACTAACAGGCATCTATTCTTTTACAATGCAAATAGAATAATAGTATTTCTTACTTTTATGTTAATAATGTTTAACTTACTAACTTCTTCTGAAGGTATTTGCTGCCAAGCACCAGGAAATCAGAGGAAGCCCATCATCTAAAATGAGTCTAACATGACTGCTTTTAAAAGCAGGCTTACTAAAGATACAGTGTGGAATCAGTGGATGAATGCATAGATGTACACACGTGCACAAAGTCAAGCTAGATGATCATTGAGGTGGTTCATCTGGTTTTACAGAGCACGTATGAATTCACTAGTTATTTCTTCTTGGAATATGGTCCTGCCTTACAACCCCCACCCCAGTGTAGAGACTTCTTTTACAAACTTTGTGACAAATCCTGAATGAATAATTTCTCTGCCTGGAGCGGATGGCCGTGGCAGCAGCGAGGAGTCCCAGGGCACACCCGTGCTGGCACAGCTCCGGGTGCCAGCTGCCGTGGGCTCCTGGATCCAGTGCCAGCCAGAGCCTGCCCGGGGCAGCAGCAAACCCTGCCTGGATTTGGGCAGCCAAAGGGAGCCCTGCTCGGGCCAGCCCTGCCAGCCCCATCCTCACAGCTCCATCACACTGCCCTCCCACAGCACAGACATTCTCTGTGCTCACAGCCTGGCCTGAGAGATGTCAGTCATTTGATTTACAGCAGTTAAACTCAGGGACTAACTTAGGAAATGGGAAATAGATTACTCCCTGGAAAAATGTTTGATAATACTTTAGCTATATTAAAACATTAGTCCAATGCTTAAGTTTAAGAAGTGATAAGGTAATTTTAGAAAACACTCAAACCCCTGGAACAGGCTGAGTCTGTCTGAGTTCCTTCATATCTCTCATGCAGTGGATATAGTAACTCCCTGATTTAAAAACACCAGTTACATGGTCAATATAATATAAACTTTAAAGACATTCCACTGTAAGCTTGATCTCTACCTTTCATATGCTGCATTTATGTTCTCATTTGCAAACTATTAGCAGCAGTTTTATCTGATAGGCTGGATTACATTTGGAAAATCACCCTGGTGATTAAGTTGCTCTTACTTAAGTATTCAGAACCAAAACATGCTTGTGATTATCATGGTAATTTTTTTCTCTCTGTGATGCTAATTTGTGACAGGATGGTACTGATATTTGTTAAAATTGATTAAAAATAGTAATTATGTGAAAAAATCTGAATATTGTTTGCCTAGAAAAATGAGAACAATGTAAGGCTTTTCTTTACCTATTAAAATAAAATTATAGCAGTTGTTAATATTTGACTTTTTCAGTTCTGTGTAGTTTAGGTCTACTTGACAAAGCATACTTGAGACTGTTATGGGATTTTAGATTATAAGCAGGACATCTATGATTAAAGTATATTCTTTAAAAGGTTTTTTTGCTTTTAGTTATCTTTCACTTTCATCTGATGAAGGATAAGAGATAAAACAGGCTTTTGTTGTTTACTGTACATCTGGAGTATAAAAAAAGTGTTATCTGAGGAAAGGATATTCCATGAAACACTATGTCAGACACATTTGCAGCCAAAATTCCAGAAATAGCAAGATGTTGGATAATTAAAATGTCTTCCAGGTCTAAACCATAGGGAGCTGGAGTTTTAATCATGTAGAGTATATTCATGAGAAGTTTCCTCTTTTATCTACATGATCAGATTTTGATGCTTTCTATTAGGAAGAAATAAGATCCTGCTCTGGAGCACAAACGTTGTTACATTCCCTTTGTATTGGCAGCATTCACGGAATCAAACGCTTCTGTAGAAATCCGTTTTTTTGTTTACCTTTGCCTTAAGAAGGATGTGCAAAAAAAGTTCAAGCTCAGTTTGTCCTCAGCCATCCCTTTGGGTTTGACCCACCTGGGATGCAGCTGAGCAGGGAAACCCTTCTGCACACAGCTGCTGCCCCTGCCAGAACAGCCCTGGAGAGCAGCAGCCAAGGACCCAAGCCTTGTTTTACTGAGAACCCCAGATCATCCTTTAAAGGCTTAATAAAGTGCCTGCTGCAATAACAAGGTAAATGTAAAGGGGACATTTCTGCTGCGAGGCCTTCACTGGGCTGCAGGAAAACTGCAATGAGCTTAGTGGAGGAAAAATAAGATTAGCCATTTTTTCATAGCTAGGATGCTTTCACGGCTAAAGCACTTCACTAATCTTATTTTCTAATTCTACCACACCTTTTATTAACTTATTTTTCATCTTGTAGCCCCCCCCACAACCATAACATTTAAATAATGATACACTGGTATCTGTACCATCTTAGTCTACCCCTAGTCAGATCTAGTTATTGAGCAGTATTTTAACAGCTACGGTAATTTTAAGGAACAATTTAGATCTAGGCTACGTTAAGAGAAAGGAAAACACATCAGTGCCAAATTAGGCTCTGATGAGGCTCTTGATCACTTTCCTTTCTCCTGACAAAAACAGAAGGTGCTAGTAATGCTGTGAAGGTCTGTGTCCCTGATGAACAGATGTTAATAACAAAGAGCATCTTCCCCATGTTAAATAGCCAAAAGAAGAGATATTGCAGCCATTGATAATGATGCCCATATATCATGCATGCTAAATCATGACTAAATAATTAAAATCTGTGCATGATACTTGTTTCAGGCAAGTAAAGCAGATCACAGTTTTAGTGGTCAGAGGAAATGAAATGCAGCTTTGCAGAAGTGATTGTCATTGAGCACACAGAGCACTATAAAATGCACAAAGAAAATTAAACTAGGGAAAAGGCAATTGACTGTGAGCAGCTTATTCAGGACTGAGGGCTGGCAAATCACTGGCTGTTCGCCTTCTGGTTATTTTGACGAATTGTTTGAATATGCATTAACGTGGAGAGAGTGAAAAGAGATGAGCAGAAAGTTCTCCCAGGGTAAGGTTGGTGGCTGGGTGTTCCCTCTTGCCGGTGGCAGGGCCTTCTCTTGTCACTGCACAGGCTCTCCACCCTTCTTGGCCACAGGAAATCATGGATGGATAGACTGAGGATATTTTCTGCAGTGGGGGAAATAGCTGAATAGAGGCACCTCTAGCCTGTTAACAAACACTACACGCTGTATTCTCCATAGTCTCCACTTTACCAGCTCTGCTTGTGCTGGCAGGAGCACTGGGATGATGGTGTTGCCCCAAACTCGCCCAAGAGCACGTCACCCAGCTGCCACGTTCCCTTCTCGTGCTGTGCCTGTGACCTGCAGGGCCCCTCCCCAGCAGATCTCTCCCCTGCACACATCTGTGTGCAGAAGTGGGGGAAGGCTCCATTTCCTGAGGCCTGCCCATGTGCTGTGGCCAGCTGAACTCGTGGAGACCCATGCAGAGAGCAGCTTATCTCACGTCTCATAAAATGAGGGCTACAAAGCCACTGCAGCTTTGGTAGCTGCCACACAGACCTTTCCTTCAAAGCACAGAGAAGAAAAAAAACCCAAAACAACCTATTATTCAAAACATGAAAGAAGAATTGGTTGAAATTAAATTTTTCCTCCTACCCATTTATAGAAACAGATTAAGAGACTTTGGAGGAATAAGAGAAAGTATCTGTTTCATGGAAGGTATATCCACCAGAAGTATTAAAATTGAAGTTAAGTGTAGCTTTTTGCACAAATTAATTTAAAACAGATTTCACTTGATAAATTTGCATAAGCACATACACAAAACTTTGAGAATAATGCTATATTCCTATAGCAATTGGAATACTTTAGAGAATGAATTAGCAACTCAGCTAACAATCACTAGCAATAATTAGCAACTTAGCATACAATAAATGGATATTCCCAAGGAGGACCATGAACTCACCCATGCTGCTTTGCTGAGACTGGTGCTCTTTGACAATCCAAATTCAGAGGGGTGGAGGGAACCAAACACACTTGTCTGTCATGATATCATGACAATCTATTCCTATTTTCTACCAGTTATAAATTTTATTAGCATCTACATTACATGAAACTTTATTTTCAAATTTAAAATTGTAGAGAAGTGTTTCCCTCATTTTCCAATCAGCTGGTAATATAGCAATACTGAGAAGAGTAAGTTGTCTTTTCCAGATGCAGTTGTGGTGTCCTGATATTAATTGCAGAATAAACACAATGATACAAACAATTTACTTTCCATAATCCTAATTTTCATATTGTATTTTTCTATTATACCAATTCTTTTAGTTTTAAAGAGCCACAGTAGCAAACAACATATACATACATACTTTATTTTGATGTCTTTAAGCATGGCACTCTTTTCTTTGCACATGGACCCCAAAGACCTTGTGCTGATCAATGTCAATGTATTTCAGTTAGCAAAGGAAAGTTTTAATTTTGCAATTGTTTTAGTAAGTGTAGATTTTGTCAAAGGCATGAACACGTAGGCATTTGTCAGAGTCTTTTGGGAATCTGCTCTTTATTCTGTTTCTTGCTCCATCTCCTGTAATCTTACATGGTTTGGAGTGCTGCAGGTTAATGATGTAATTTAATCAAAGATTATTCTTTCTTAGCAGCCACGGTAATAGTCAAAGATTATGGCAATGGAGTTGTTAAAAGGACTTGAAATAATGGCAAGAGATCAACATCACTTCAAAAGTGCTCCTACGTGTTCTGACTCTGAAAGTGGAGATCCACTGTTTGCATCTTTGTGAAAAGCCAAAAATGGTTTTTAAAAATTTGAATTGAAATACACCTGTGGCAAATCAGGCAGCCCTTGGTGAGAGGAGAAAAAAATGGGACATGGTTTAGATCTATTTTATGTCACTGAAAGTACATCCTTTGGCTTGGAGAGAATCCTAACCAAGTGACATCAAGAGTCTTCCAGCCAAAATGAAACAACAGAAATAACAGAGTCTATTCTTCATCTCTGTTATTGTGAGGATTTTATATTCTAGACTTATACTTTCCTTAATCCTGGTAGGTTTTTGGTTTTTTATTTTTTTGTTTTGGTTTTTTTTTTTCCTTTTAATGAGCAATAATTATTGTAAGTTTTAGTTAGTAGTACAAGATGGAGGCTTCGCTTTATATTCTGGCCAAGATCTGAAGTTATTTCCTTTAGATGTATTTTTGTAGTTTCCTCTGTAAAATAAACACTTGAAAAATGAAGTGTGTTAACTTTATATTTCTTCTTAGAAGCCTGAAGAATGACTCTCGTGTTGGACTGACCGTTGAAGGTGAATCTGGAAAGCACAGAGGATAAAAGTAAACCAAAATCCATATATTTCAGATTGCAGTTCTAAGCAGTTATCTTTTTGTTCTAGAGGTTTCTGTATGGGAGCTAAAAAGAGGGGAAATGCACAAAAAAAAAAAACCAACTCTATAACACATTTTAGCATCATAAAGCAGTTGTTTAGGGTACAATAACAACTGTAAATCTCCAAACACAGTAAATAAAGTGGTGAAAAGTATTTTAGCAAAAGGCTATTTTAACAACCAGGAAAATGCTCTTAATTGTAGCAAAAGGAATCTTTTAAACTAACATGACAAGGTACAGGCAAAAATTAATATTGTACACTAATGTTCTTTTTAGTGAGCAGCTTAGGTTGATTTATTCATTTAGGTAATTATGTACCATAATATTAGTAATTCAGAGTGAAATTGAATTAGGAAACACAGAATAAATTGAAACTGTAGTCATATTTCTTTCTCACTGTGTAAGGAACAGAGATGTATTGATGTAAGTTCTAAGTGTACAGCATAAGTTAAATTCCCTAGACTGCAATTTGATCAAAAAGCATTAGACATTTACTTAGGCTATAATAGGTCCTTGCCATTGGATGGCAGTAAAATTCTACATCAATCACTAGAACCAAAGTGAACCTAGGAAAACAATGGGATTTTTCCTTTTTTATTTAAGAGTAGAAAGCTGAGGGGGATGGTGTTGCCTTAAATGCTGTGATAAGCACTAATATTGAAATATGTTCCTTTTCCTATGTTAGGAGCATTTTAGAAATACTAAACTCAATTTTCTATTATGTGGAAAATAATTTATTTCTTCTTGAAAAGTAAATCTGAGCATATTGAAAAGACAATGCAAATTTATTCTGTTTATTGCTACCAATCTATCAGAGGTTTATAAATATATATATATAGTGTACTTTTTTTTACTCAACAAGATTTGTTATATTTTGCACACTATGGAAATTATTTTATAAATAATCGGCCTTCTGTGGTAGCATTGTAGAAGATTAATTATTTTCTTTTGCATCCATTATTTCTGAAAATGCTATGACCAGAAGAATTCCCTTTTTTAATAAGGAGGAAATCCATCCTTTCTGTGTGCACATGATGCCAGTACCTGTACTGGAAACACTCTGCACAGACAGAGCCTTTTTGTGCAGCAGTCTCCCAGCACGGGCCTTGTTCCACCACCTTTGTTCAGACCACACCAGCACCAGCAGCCATTCAGGTGCCTGCAAATCTGCTCTGCCAAGCAATTAAGTTTCTACAAGGTGATCAGCACCGAAGAGTCACAAGCCATTACAACAAAAGCAATCAGTTTAGCTCTATGCCTTGTCCTTGTCTAGTAATGTCAAGATTTAGACCAAAAATAAGCACTTTTTTAAAAATTAATATTATAACAAACAACAAATAAGGAGCAGCTACCATGTTCTTAAAATATTCTTTATATAAACTGCACATTAAGCAAGGAGAAAAAAAATATTATCAGGCAAATCATCCTGCAATGTTCATTTTCCACTTCCTATTTTGGGAAGCTCCACATGTAAATTAGTTTCACTTTTAAATGTGCAAGTCCTGATCAGTGAAAATCAATAGTAATATTACAAATATAGTGACTATCACAGTAATTACACTAGTTTTTTACTGGACCTATTTAATTCCAAAAATAGATTTCATGTGTTTAGCAAATATAGAGAATTATATTTTAACAGGACTGAACTAAATAGAGCAAGAAATGTGTTTAGCATATGGTCTCAAATGAAAAAATACAAATTCTTATGTCTTCATTTAATGTTTTCTAAAAAAGTTATAAATTTAGTAGCTTGAATTACAGTCTAAATAGCAATAAAATAAGTCAACTGTTTTCCACAGTGTAGTCAGGGTGGTCTAAAAGAAGCTAAAGGCTATTAATCAGGATTTCCTGGGATCAAACCACAGACTCCATAGCAATTTATTCACTCACTTTATATTTAGAGTCTGTTAAAACTTTATAGCTTTTCAAAGATTATATTTGGCATTAAAATTTGGAAATCATTTAACAAAAACTGTTATGGAAAAAAAAAAAAAAAAAAGAGAGAGAAACTAGCTTATCACAAACTCATTCTTTGGAAAGAATGTGTGAAATATACTCGATGGACCCATACTAATCTGGGGTTTATGACAGTGACTGTGAAGTGAAGCGGTGCCATAAACCTGGTGGTACAGTCAGTTTCGCTCACAAGGACTTGTAATTACAATGCTCCTGAACTGAACTAAGAAATCCCCCACAGAAATATTTCTCCCCCATGTTAAGGCCATGATCCCACAGCTATGCCATCAGCTTTGGGGGTCTGAGCAGTACCAGCTAAGACAGCTGAATTACTCATGTATTTAAGATAATCATATACTGGCAGGATCAAAAGTGTAAGGTTTTGTAGTTGAAATCCCCCTAGACTTAGTGCCTGGGACTAAATCTTCTGAGGTCCAGACACTATAAATTCACATCTATTTAGTGAGCCTGAGCAGCCAGCAATTGGCTGTTAGTATTCTTCTCACATCTGTATTTAGCCCAAGTGTCATTAAGACTCATAAGCAGAATTTCTGGAGGTGTTCAGAATTCTTAATCTATCAGAATTTGATATTTTCAGCATCTGCCAGTGGGATTGGTGCAATGTAGGATCAGACTGCAGCTGAAATAAAATTTACAGTGCTCTGATATGTAAAACAAATCTGTCAGAAGTCATGTTCTTCTAGAGCCATGTATTAAGTCTACAATTCCGTATGAGGAAGAAACTAAACAAATTGCTGCACTATAACCACATTTGGTGACACAAAGAAGCCCATGTAATATCTACTTTCTACTGCCGTGCAGACACTGCTACCCACAATCTGGCCTTACTTCAGCCGTACACCAAACTAATTCTACTCTTCTTTTGAGCTCCTCATTTGCTATGATGTAAAAAGGCCTGTGGTGTTGGTGTGAACATTCCAGGAAGTTTTACCCTAATCTTTGGAAGTGTGCTTTAGATTTTGAAATAGAAAATTATTCAATTTGTGCTTTTATAAATTTTAAACAAAAGTGGATCACCGGATATGCACAAGTGGATTAAAAAATAATAGTAGCACAAATTAAGACAAAAATAACTTCTAAGGTCATTTTTTGTACACAGTGAGCAACTGCACATAATTGTGCTGAACTTGATAACAGAATCCGCTTTTTGGTGAAAAACTATACCATATAGACTTCAATTTCAAAAATATAAGCATCTTTATTAAAAATCAAGGCTCAAGTAACTCAAGAAACACTAAGATTAGACCCATGGTCAAACAGCAACAGGCTTAGACTGGCTGATGTTAATGACTGGTGTGGCAGCTTGTTGATTAGTTACTATTCTGCTTTACAAGTGTAAGAACTTGGGGCAATGTCCAGACATTCAAACCACTCTGTGTGTTCTGTGGACAGGAGTTGTGGGGAAGAAAAAAGATGTTGGGAGAGTCATAGGAAAACAATAGTAAGACATCCTATAAAACAAATTAAAGAGTCGGAGTCAGATGAGCTGTGGACATCTGACTAATAAAGGGTGGGTAGCGTGGGACTGGGGAAAGTGGGCAGAGAATAAAGCAGTAAGGCAGAAGTTGTAGAGTCAATAAAGTGGACAAGCAGAGCGTTGAAATGTCAGTGAGTCAGAGCAGTGGGAGGCAGCTGGATTCAGGTGCTGAGCTCAGGGAACTGTGGCAACACCAGAGAAAAATGTTCTGGATGCCAGAATTCAGTGCTATCATCAGAGGGCAGGGCTGCTGTTAGGGGGGTGCTGAGGGTTTCTGGGGGCACTCCAGCTTCTCCCAGGTCCTGGCAGACCTTCCTTCCAGAGAAAGGGAGATAATACCTGAATTTTCACAAATTCTCAAACATTGCCTTCCTACCATAAAACCAGCCTATTTGTTACTCAAAATCCTTCTTAGTCTAAGTAATTTCAGATCAACATCACTGTTCTAATGACAAACTTTAACTAAGGACATTAGATCTAAAGGAGACTTCAGTTATGTTTCTCAGGTCTTAGATCTTGAAAAAGGTAACAAATGTAAAGCCTATTTTCCTATGAAAATAGGAAGACCCATAGCTGGATGCAGTAGACACTTTTCATGGAGACCCAGAGAACTGAAACCTACACTTCATGATTACTAAATTGCTATATTGATTTATAACATACCACTTTTATTCCGTGATGAGTAACCTGTAATGTCAGTAGCTCAAACTTCAGGCACATCAAAATAGAAAGATCTCGTAGGTGACAAATATCTGAAGAGAGAATTGAGTAAGCAATAACCAGCAGAGAAAGTCTGTTCCTTGCTCCTAATTTTTCATTTTGTGGGAGTCATTAATACAGTTCTAATGCCCAGAACTGGTCTTAGTCTTACAGATGTCTATTGTCTATGTGAAATTGCACAGAATGTCTATGTTGAGAATGCACAGAAATGTACACAAGCAGAAGGACTGAAGTGCTGACCCAACTCCGACACTGCAATCAGCTGCTCTTCCCACATAATGAGATATCCATCAGACTGTAGCAATTTGCAATTTTTTGCACAAATTGAAATAATTTCCTAGTCTCTTTTATACTTGCTCATACCCTAAACATTCCCCTGAGGGAATCAAGAGGCTAAAACTTTAATCTTATATTATTTAGTTGGGTTGTACAGTTGATATGACTTTATAAATGTTAATTATTAGTATCTCATTTTATCTGTTGCAGCATTTGTGCATGCAGAAGACTTCCAAAACACAGACAATTTTTGTTGACTCTCAGAGGGGAAGTATGAAGGATCTGTACTTCCAAACAGGTTGCTCCGTGCTCCTACAGGATGTACATTCCTTCTGTCAAGTAACAGGCACAAAATTATGCCAAGAAGTCATTAGCTGTAAAACAAGTAGCAGGAACCAGGTGCTAAAAATAGATTTTGAAGACAATCAAGTAATTTAGAAACTATGATACTTTTATTTGATACAACTCATTACAAATAGTAAAAAAACTTGTCAGGAATCCAGTAACTCAAGAATCAACAACTCTGCCCAGAAACAGGAAAATGCAAATTGTCTACAAGAGCACTCACTAGAAGCATTTCTCTCAGCTATTAACTAGAATCAGCTACAGGTTGTCTCCAAAGGATGTCTCCAGCGGAGCAGTTGTGGTGGGGAGGAGCAGAGCCCAGCTCCTTGCCCTGCCAGGCTGCCCTCTGGCTGGGTGTGCCCAAACCACCAGGTGTGACTGCAGATACCTGCAGATACCTGCAGCACCACACAGCCCTCTTAGTGGGGATTAAGCACATCTATTAGACCTCTGGTTGCCAATGGATGTTTTAGTTTCCTGAGCACAGACTTTCATATATAGACAAGCCCCAAGTTAATTTCAAGTCATGATTAGTTTTTGACAACATTTAAGATCTCTGAATTGGTGTTTATTTTGAGGCTCTTGATATGCAAATCATTTATGCTAAATTCTGCAGCTTTGACTCAGTTTAGATTATCAGCGTTTACCTGCAAACATTTGAATAAACACAAGTGAGACCATCCTTTAACAACCCTTTTAAGATCAAAGAGTCAGTATTCTGCCTTTGAGGCTTGTCAGTTTAAAACCTACACTAACAATTAAAGGATTCCTCCCCCTCCTCTCTGCTGTCTTCCTCCCTCCCAAAACCAGGAATGAAAAGATTCCACCCTGCAAGAAATGTCCAGTGTTATATGAGAACTTCTCATTAATGAGTAAACATGCACTGTTCTGAAATATTATTTCACTGCTCTTCTGCTTAATGGGCTCCATCCTGCATGGCTAAAATCTCAGGATTAAAAAAAAAAAGGGCTCTGGTGAGATCTGAGCTTCCATTGAGAATTCCATTTATTTTGTGCTATTTCATTAGGAATACCATAAGATTTTTTTCCCACCATAGTTAATGTCAGAATGCCATAGGAGAAACACAGTATCCTTAATGTATACACATTAAGTATATACACATTAAGTATATACACATTAATGTATACTTAATGTATACACTGTATACACAGTATACAATACTTAAGCACATAAGTATTAATGTGTATTATTGTACTACTAACATCCCTCAATCAATAAAATGGAGTTTTGTGCTTCTTGGCTAGGAAGAATAGGACATTGTATTTTTCATAGGCATACAAAACATTTGCAAATCTGTGGAAAAATAACTAAAGAAAGACTGAGTGTCTTGAAACACATTTTTATTACTCAACAGTGGCATTTCTGAGCTAACATCCATGTCCTCACTAGGATAGAGAGATTGTAAAGAGGACAGGAGTAGCCTTCTGCTCTCTAGTAAAAACTATCTTTTGGTTGTTTTCAGAAACAAGATTACACTAAGCATCGATTTTGAAGAATTTGTTTTCCATTTTTAAAAAAAGAATATGTTTTCTATCTGAAAATATTTCAGAGCAGAATTGGGTTATTGGCTGCTCCACACTCTGACAGTGTCTTGACTGACAGGCATCTTCAGCCACATTCAGCAATTGGAATAGCTGCAGAACACTTCAGAGTATTCAGTTTGTCTTACAAAAACTGTGATGCCATTTTTCTCTTCAAAAAGTAGCCCTGCCACCTATGGGGTGGATGGAGCTACAAATGCTCCTGGTCCTGAGGTTGTGCTTCAGCAGCAGCAGCCTGTGGCCACCTGCACCACCAACCTCCTCTCATTCTGAAAGGGTAACTCTGAAGGATCACGTCCATACAATGATATTTTCTTGCCACCACAAAACCAGAAAATACCATTTTCTGTGTGATTCCTATGACCCTGGATAGGTAAAGTATAAAAAACAGGCCATCCTCTAGATGTCCTATAGCAAAAACTATAAGTTTGCATGTAGAGAAGGCTATAAGAAGTATAAAATGGGAAATAATCTGCATGAATGAATACAACTTGAACTCATAATGGATTCTGATTCACACTAGGTTTGACTTGTGGTTCACTGCTTTGCACAATCCTATCACAGGACCTTTCATAATTTCTCCCAGTGTTCTGATAATAGACAAAGCCAAAAATCTGTTGATAAAGCATAAATACATTTATATATCTACGTTTTCTGACAATTTTTTGTGAAAACATCAGTATTTTGACTAGTTATCATTATTTCTTGTACACACACAAACAAATTTTCATTTGAGGATGTGTTCTATAGTGATTAGTCAGAAGTCAGACAGCAGTTTAATATCTTTGTTATTATGGACAGCTAAGATAAAAATCTGATAATTCATTTGGGAAAAACAGTACATGAGTAGCTGCAAACAAAGGTTAAAAAACATACATAGTATATCTCCTGACTGTATAAACTTGGTTTGTTGTCTGTCTGCTTCTCTTCCCCCCTTGCAGTGAGGTCTTTCCACAGACTCTTTAGTGTACTCAGTAGTACTCAGTGTGCTACTTCTGTGAAAATCCAGTCAGTATTGGACTTTTTAAACACTGTAATCTCGATTAGTTATACCAGAAACTGAAGTGTCATGAAGTAAATTAAAGCCCCCCACCTTAGTTGCCAAAAAGTACCTTGCTATTTTCAGGCCTCTGTAATGCTGGGTGTTTGTAAATAAATCAGTTCTGTCTTTGAAAGAGAAGTTACACAGTCCAGTTGCTTCCACAGTTCTTATTGGAGGAATTAAAAATACAAAGCAGGTTTTCCTCCTGCAAAGGAAACATTTGTTTGAGAAAAACTTGCAATTGCATAAGTGGGATGTTATCAAAATATCGCAAAATATGTGAACTAAAGAGATATTGGATATTAGCAAAACACATCAAAATATTCCACCTGTGATCAAAAGTTCAAAACAACCTCTATCTAAACAATAACTGCATTTATTGTGGGTATCATTCTATAGACTGAAAAAGATAAGAGACTATGTGAAATGGATTGACATTTTTATAGGAAGGGAAAAAAATCCAGAGAGAAGCAAAAATTCATATCTTAGAAATAAAGCAGAAAGTTATATAATTCTCAAGCAGTCTTTGAAATCCTTGCCCAGAATGGCAGTGATGGAGCCCTTCAGAGGGAATAATAGGAGTTCAGTCTTGGAAAGGCTTTATAACTCCTGTGTTTCCCTGTTGCATAATGTTCATTAGGACTTACACATTTTCTAGAGAAGGCAGCTCAACCATTTCTCTTCATTTTGGCTAAGGAAATGAGAGGTAGCTCAAGTGAATACTAGAGCTACATTTGCATGGGATTCTTCTATTTTTGTTTTAATAAAATTGCCAAATAAATCAGGTGTTTCATGCCTTCACATTTGGAAAGAGGACAAGATCCTAGTATGAAGTAACATAAGCAAAAAGCGAAAGAAAAAAAGGCAATAGGAAAGGTTAGGAGAAAAAGAGGTCACAGTAAGTCTTGCAGTTACCATGATGTCTCTTTATTTACACAGTTATTTATATATGTATTTATTCATACATGATATCCAGTAAGTTATCCGAAGAACAAAGTTGAGGAAATGTGAAATTATATCTGAAACAGATTGTTACAAAATAAAGGCAAACTGAAGACAAGATGCTCAGACAAGAGAAATGAGAGAGTGTAGGGAGGAGAAAGCAGAAGATCAGAGGGTTGAAAACAACTGGCCTAGTGACAAGGGACAGTGCTGAGAGAGTTTGGTCACAGAGTGAAAAAGTTCTCTGAGAAGACAGGGTGTAGGCTCAGCAAATCAAAAACTCCTGAATGGCTGGTAAAACACCAGTGCTGAAGCTTTTGTGGAAACCTGAGGTTTGGAGAAATCAAGAAAAATGTGGGGATTTTTCTTGGAAGACCTTCTGGGGAGATGCAGAAGGAAAAGGTAACATATTGTCCCAGGAGTAATATTCTAATCATTCCATCCCCCACTGCATCTGCAGCCCCATACAGGGTATCTACGGAGTTCTTGGAGATGGCCAAGAGAAACACTTTTGTAAGCCATGGTCTTTTCCTTATTGGGCAGACCTAGAAATGATGCTGCCTTTGAAAGGTATAAATGGGACAGAATGAGATCAAAGTCGTTACAACTCGTGCATTCTCTTGTAATTTTTTGTCACAGCAAAATAACATTTATTTAATAAATATATATATAATAAATATATTCTATTATAAAATGGAAATAAAACAGCTACTTAAAAAATAAAATATTACGGTAATTCATAAAATTATGCAGAAATTAATTCACAGAATAATCTGCACAGTAAGAAATCCAAAATTTTATTTATAGAACTGGTATCTGGCAACATCACTGTCTTTAACTACAATTACTTTATGAGGCAAATCCCAGCATTTCTAAATGTGAAGAAGGGATTTAATATTAATAATTTTTAGACATCTAGGGCTAATCACAGAAGTCTTTGATATAGAACCACAGAAGGGAGAGAGCTGCTCCACCTCCTTGACTGCAAAAGCAGCCCAGCTCAATGGGTTAGAACTTCACTGGTTAAATCAGCTGCACAAACCCATGGGGAAATCCTCTGGCCAGCCCTCAGTCAGCTCTCATGCCTCCTTTGCTGGGTTTGGTGGCAGTAGGTGACACCCCTGTGTGACATTCACATTCTCTGGACAAAGAGACATAATCCTGTCTCAGGAGAACCACAGAGAGAAGAAGAGAAAACAATCTTTATCTCTGCTCCTTTGTTTTCCCCATGTGGAATGTGGTGTGGAGATTGTTTACCAGAAGTGACTGTTGGATTGGATTCTGGTGAAGGTTGTTTGGGTTCAGTGACCAACTGGATCCAGCTGTGGCTCGGACTCAGCAGAGAGGCACGAGTTCCAGTTAGGTAAGTAAGAAGTATGTAGAATAGTATAGTATCTCTTTAAACAGTATATTAATGTATAGTTTTAATAAAGCTATCCTTCAGCCTTCTGATCTGGAGCCAGACACCCCTGAGCTGGGGTTTGCTGCATTTTTTACTGTACCCCTGCAGGTCCCTGTGTGGCCCTGCCCTGCCCAGGGTATCGGCGTGAGAGCCGGGCAGGGCCGGGCACTGCCCAGCTCTGGGGCCGCAGCCTGCGGGCAGGGACATTCCCACCCTATGGGCCACCTCTGGCAGGGACATTCCCACCCCATGGGCCATCTCTGGCAGGGACATTCCCAGCCCATGGGCCACCTCTGGCAGGGACATTCCCACCCCATGGGCCACCTCTGGCAGGGACATTCCCAGCCCATGGGCCAGGTGTGGCAGGGACATTCCCACCCTATGGGCCACCTCTGGCAGGGACATTCCCACCCCATGGGCCATCTCTGGCAGGGACATTCCCAGCCCATGGGCCACCTCTGGCAGGGACATTCCCACCCCATGGGCCACCTCTGGCAGGGACATTCCCAGCCCATGGGCCACCTCTGGCAGGGACATTCCCAGCCCATGGGCCACACATAGCAGGGACATTCCCACCCCATGGGCCACCTCTGGCAGGGACATTCCCAGCCCGTGGCCCACCTCTGGCAGGGACATGAGGGGCCCTGCAGGCAATACCCCAACCACCAGCACCCACCAAGGCTCTGCCAAGCTGGGAAAAGTCCCAGAAGTCCCAGGACAAAAGGGGAACCACAGCAAATACTGCCTAAAATCTATTGATATCTCTGCTAACATTATTGGCACTGGTTCTACTGACAAATGTTTACCATGATTAAGGAACAAGTAATAAACTTATTGCTTCAATAAGATTTTTTTTTAACACTATAACAATATATATCAAAAATATAAAAATCATCATATTAGTACTGCCCTAGCATCCAAAATATGCTAATACTGCCCAGAAATCCCCTTTAGAGCATTCAGTGGAAAAAAATTAAGTAGATATGAATGTGGATTGCCTAAGATATATTTTTGAAAACAAAAGACTTAATTAATGGGGCTGTGACACAGAAGAAAAAAAAAAACAGAAGTTGCTCTTGTTTGTGTGTTCCTACTTGGAAAGCTGTTGGGAAATTTTTGACATTATTCTAAAGGGAATACAAATGTGTCTGTTTTAATGTTTATAACTATGTCTGCTTTGTGAAACAAAGATGTCTATGTAGCAGCAAAGTGAATTCCAAACAGAAAAGACAAACTTCTACTGAGAGCTGACGTTAAAAAATAATGGATAGAAATATTTCCATGAAGCTTGGCAGGAATATGTACACTGTAGATGAACAACTGTTTTAACAAATGTTCAATAGAAATATCCAGAATCCAAGCAGGAAATAGCATAACTGCTGATGTCTGATTCCATTAGGATCAGAACCAATGCACTGCTAAATTATCACAGGATATTTTATGAACTGTTATTGATGATTTAGTGGCAGGCTAGGTTATGTAGCTTACAAGCTGTCACCTTTAAGGTGAAGCCAAAAGCGAGTCCAAGGATCTATTCTAAAGGAAAATGTAACAATTATTATAGCATGTGTGTCAGCAAAGTTCATATGATTCATTGTCCTTCTGGTAATAGGAAAGCTGTCAGTGGGTGCTCTTGGGCATGGTTCAGCTAACTATATAAAGAATGTTCTCTTAAACATTCACCTACAGCTTGGGATTCAGAGGTTGCTTGTCTGATTAAATGGAAAGGAGGTAATTTAAAAGCATCTTCCTTTCCAAATATGTTACTGTCAATTGGCTTTGGTTCAGAGGTTTCCAATCTGAAGTGCATGAGGCAGCTGCAGAAGAACTCTATTAATATTCCTGCATAAAATGTTTTCTTAGCCCAGGTCAGCTCCCCTATGCACTTTTGATGTATTAGAATTTTAATGTTCAACTGAATTGACAAGTGATGGGTTTTACAATCAATGTGCACAAAGGACATGCCATTCCCAAGCAAGCTCAAGATTTATTAAATATAATGATAAAGAGGAGCATGTCAGGTGGAGGCTACTGTGCAGTGTTTTGCTCCTCTGTAGTTCATATATTGTGCAAGTTACATCTGTGATATCTGGTTTAAAACCGGGCTGCAGCTCAGCTCTGTTTCAGTAAATGAAAGCTTTGAATCGTTAAAATGCAGAGTGTCAACCTGAGTGCTTAAGAGAGGGAAAAAATAAATCTGTGGCATATTTTCCTTAATGTTTTGCCACAGGTTCGTTTCTGAACTCACAGCACAGATGTTTTAAATATGATACAACCTATTTGTTCCAATGTTCAATGCTAATTCTTTGGGAAATATGTACTAAATTAGGGAAGTTATGTTTTCTTGTGATGAAGTAGCTCAGTCCCACCAGCGTTTGCAGGAACTTTCTCGCTACTTTGTGCTGGTGTTTTTTTCTTTAATGGGTAATGTTGGAATGAAGTGGCAGGGCCTTTCAGAGAAAGGCTAACTTACAGTAGTTTTTGTATAATGCTCTACAGATGTAGATGTTCCCCAGATGTGAACAGACTAGAAACTTAGTTTTGTCTCTGGGTGTTCATTCACCATATAAATCTCCCAACACATTCTTATCTGCTATGTAAATAAGATGTGGAATTCCAATAGTGTCTCAGCCTTCTACAGCAGATGGTATAGTGAGATTTACCACACCATTACATTTAATGGGATTGAATTCATTTGGATTTCTTGATGTTCACTCTGTCCTTCTCTGAGCAGCAGTGTTGCCAATGTTCCTGATTATATATGATTTGAGAGAGTGCTTAAAGATGAAAAAACCCTTTATCTTAGAAATACGAGTATTTTCTGTCAAATTTTAAAGTGTGTATATATTGCATTTCAGAGGATTTATAAGCCCTATGAGAACAGGATATTTAATGAATATTCAACAAAGAACTTGAAGTCATTACATTTAAAGATTTTTGTAAATATCAGCTATCCAGTTAACTGTTTTAGTACTAGCATCATTATATATTCATTTGGAAAGAAATGAGTTTTTTACCTCATCACATCATCAGTGCAGAGAGAGAGAAAACAACAAGAATCTGTGTTAAGAAAAAAAAAGAATATTTTAAGAATAGATTTGAAATAGAAGTTTTTGATTTTCATTTCAAAGTAAAATTGGCTCACCATATGCAATAATGACACTAAATTAATAAATAATATTCAAAATTGAAGTGCAAACTGACACTGCTAAAACATAATTAAAAATGACAGCGTAAAACACTGTCAAATTCTTGTTGTGCATTTTATTTTCAAAAAATGCTATTGCAAGTGCCTTGATCTGCTTGTTCCACAAATTGCTGTGTACCCAAAATGACATTTAAATGTATACAGATATCATATGTAGTTAGCCATTAGATGATGCTTTATTTTGTCTGCTTAGCATTCTATCATTTCTTCAATATGTTATGTGGCCTAAAAATTTACTCAAACCAGTCTTATGAATTTTGTCATGCTATTTCTATCATTCCTCATAGACCACCAAGATAACAGGGCAGTCAAATAAGAAAAAAATATATTTTTTTTATAATGTAACCTGCAGATTTCAGAGTTTTTCTGCCTTGAAAGCACCCAGCCATTCTAGTTACATTAAAGTCATTTCTAACACCAGGCTTCAGGCTCAAGAGACCTGAACTGTTTCATAAATTATTTTATAAATTGTAAACCAGTCATCTGATTAGCAATAACACACTGTACTACAGTGCCAAGCAAGGGTAGCAATAATGCTGAATCTACATGCATGAATGAAAAAGCTTTAATTAGCACAGTGAATGGAAAATATCTCACTTTTCTCAATAGAGGCAATACCAGCTCTACAGCTGATCTGATTGACACCCAGAATTCCTATCCCATTGGGCACTAAAACTTCTTTTATTTAGAAGATAGATGAAAAATGAAGGGTCAAACTTCTGAAACTATTGGACCAACTGTGAAAAGCTCTGAAATACTGATTTTTTTTTTTTTTTTTAAAATCTAAATAGTATAGAATCAAGGGATAAAGAGATGTTTCCACAAAGCCACCAAGCTCAAAGTGAACAGAGCTATAACCACACTAAGTGCTCTGGGCTGGAGCTCCCAGGAAGAGGCTGGAGGGGACTGGAGGTGCCTTTGCCCAGCTCCCCCCATCCTGCACACTTACAGACAAAACCAAAGTGCAAAATCCAAACTCTCCTATTAAATGCTGGGTTTATGAGAGACAGAGTTTCAATGGAGAAATATTCTGCTGGAGACCTAAGCAAGCTGCAGTTTATGGCAGAGCATCCTCCCCCAGCATCCCCTCACAGGTGAGCAGGATTTCCCAGCACACAGGTTTTGCTGGCAGTCATGGGAAGGCACAGCAAGAGATGTTCCAACTGTTGAACAGGCATCGTACATTGCTTGCTGACTCTGAACACTAACAAAATTTAAAAATTAGGAAATCCTTTTGCTTTACTGTGACTTTCTGTACAATAAAAACAATAAAGAATCTAAAAGAAAATCGCGGAAGACACAGTATGGCAGCCCCGGTTCATCTCTGCCATAGTTTGTAATTGGAGTGAAAGTAAGAGCATCAGAGATCTTTCACTTCAGTGAGACATCACTGACAAACCTTTTCCCCTTCAAAGACAGCACCTTCTGATGCAGCAGCCCTACCTTTCCACACCATCTGTGAATTGCTTCTTCACTCCCTGGCTTTGATGGCAATTAGATCAGACTGTCAGGATATCTCATTTTTCTATTCCTCAGCCATAGCTCTTGTTGCTTCTACCAAGGCTATTAACGCTACACAATATATTAATGATAGATCTACATTGGTGTTAGGGAAATGAGCTACAGGAGCTTGCTGTAGGCCCTGAGGAATTTTCCTACTTTCTTTGATTTATTAATGATAAAGAGTGGCTTTAAGGCTGGTTCTGTTTGCGAGAAAAATAAAGTAACAAAAAGTCTTGTGGTTGGTTTCTCATGGTTTAAAAAAAAAAAAACAAAAAGAGCCCCAAAAAAGTTCAAGCACCTGTTATTTTCCAAGTATTTTTGTAGGCAAGGTGGAAAAGTTAAGGGGAGAAGCAATTGCCATGCAAAACCCCCAAACTCATCCATATACTAATCCTGTTATTTGCATGTATATGAACTCCAAAGCCTTCTGAAGCATTTTTAAGAGTTTTTAGACAGAGAAGCCCCCAAAAAGAAAAACTGTCCCAAGTTAATTCAATTTTGCTTTAATATTGAATGTCTAATGGCTCAAACTGTTTTAAGCTCCTCATGAGATGGACCAAGAGATCATTGTTTCATTCTAAATAAACACTCATGGTTTAAATTTGTATTTAGATCAGGTTATTTGAAAGCCTGTAAGAATAGATTTTCTGTAAGATACTGGTGGTGCTTTTGGACTATCAGAGGAGCTCTGTTATTTAATGTGTCCTTTCCAGTCCTAGTAATATGAAAAGCACAGGAGAAAAAAGTTCATTATGTGTTCAGACAGCAAAGTATTTGAGTTCTGACTTCTACTAAAAGAGTAACAAATTCATCTGTAAAAGGTCTGCTCTGCTCTTTATTTTTTTTTTTTAATATGGTTTGGAATCTCCCAAGCAGGGGTGAGGCAATGACAGCAGCAGAGAATTAAAGAGTAAACTTAGGTAAAAGAGTGATAAATCAGAATTTCATTTCTGTCTAGCTAATGCATCATTTATTCACATAGATGTGTCAAATTTTGTAAAGCACTACAGGATACATTAATGAGCCAGGGCAGGACAAACATTACATGAAAAATACTGATACTCAGGTGAATTATGAAATAGTAAATTAAATGGCTTTCATTTACTTGCTTGGGGGTTGTTCCTAGAGAAGTAAACAAAAACAAAAACAAACAAACAAACCAAAAAAAAAAAAAAAAAAATCTGTCTACACAGCCAGCAAAACCAGGCCAAGGAGCAGAAAGCAAGGTACCCCAGATATAGAAAAATAGTTATTCTCCTTTCTCTATGCAATCCCAGGATAAAATAAACATATCCAGGCTTCCTGAAGTGCCTTCCTGACTCCCCACCAGTGGTTATTCATACTAGCCAAGTTACCTGTGTAACTTGGAGCTGTCTAGACAAGTTTTTATTTTAAAAAAATATATCCCAAATGAAAATTTAATCTCCTCTTTCCATGTTCTCTATTTCCTTTAAAGTTTGGCATGCATTTTCACTGAAATTATTCTGAAAAAAAACCCACAGTATTTAATTTAGCACTTAATTTAAAAATGGATATTAATCTCTGTGTATTTTTAATTTCTCATTTAGGTTATTCTAGAATTTTATAGGTTTTGGGTGTAATAAAATGATGCCATTAACTTAAGTGAGTTTTTTATGCACTGGGCATATCTTCAACAGCCATCACAGAACTGCTACCCCAGTCCAGCTTCACTATTACACAAGACTTGAAGACTCCCCACTTTGGGTAGGAAAAACTACCAGAGTCTTCCACTGGAGTACTTATGACAGCAACTCCAGATGGGAAAACATTCTGAAATTATGGAGAGCTTGTTTCTACATCTTTGATCACACTGAGTAACTTCTTGCTCTACAGATGGTGCCACTGACATCAGCAGCTCCTGCTGTAGAGTCAGGTGCTAGACAATATGAAATTGAGGCCTAAACCTGGCCATAAACACAGTTCTAGCACCTGAAGACTATTCTTTTATAATGCAAAAGGAAACACATATATTATTCCTTTTTTATTTGATAGTCACAATTTTTATATTAATTTTTTTTAATGTTATCACTAAAGGGAAAATTTCAGCTACTACTTCTGTTATACATTTGTGATAGCAACTCTAAATTTCACATTACTCATGCAGTTATGAACAAGATAAATTTGAGTCATGGACCAAACCTAGAAGCTTGTAAATCAAAAAGCACCACAGGTACTCTGTGTTCTTGTTAGTCAGTCCCTAGGATTTAGATAGGAAAAAAAAATTTAAAACATGAAAATAATATACTGTTAAAGTTGATTAGCTGGCTGTAGTCTCCTAGATACAGAAGATTTCCTCCTTTTGCACAGCAGGTGTATGCATGACTTATGCAGGCAAAGCTCAATTTTGTAAAGGTTAAATTTGATCAAATTGATTAAATACAGATCTTTCTTCCATTCTATCAGTATCACATTTATGCTTACTGGTTTCCAAAAGCCATAGTCATTTCCTGTTTTCCAAAAGCCATAGTCATTTCCTTACTTTACAGGGTCTGATTGTTAAGTATCTAAAATTTCAAATAAAGAAACAATCTTTTTACCTGTAACTTGAGAGTGCATTAAATAACCCCCTGTAAAACTGTTCCTGTTCACCTGTGACAGAGAAATTAAGTAAACATTTCTTTTAGCCTCTGTGGTTGGCACACTGGTGCTCAGGCCAGATAAAATGATTACTTCAAGTAAAAGTACTTTTATCAAGACAGAAGAACAAAGTTTCCAAAATTGTCACACACTAGGAGAAATAAATTCAATCATTCTTTTCAGGCAAAACTGAAAACACAAGTCTGGGTTGGGCAAAAGTTTAAAAATCAAGCTAAGAGCTACGTGTATGATTAGTAACATTGATTTTGACAGGGATTCTTATAAAGCTGGCAAATGTTTAAAAATCCTGCTAAGCACACATTCATGAGTGTTGCACACAACTAGGAAAAAACTAGCCCTGTTTCTGGGAAAATTAATGCATTAAATTTCTATTTCAAGTATCTGGTGGTCGATAATGTTCAACACCTTGTGGAAGTTACTCAGTCTAGGGACAAGAGTGCTCATTTACACCTGGGCTGCTGGCTGGTGGTGGGCAGGGTTTCAGTTCCTGACCATGAAAAACCTTTGCATCATCCAGGAATTATAATGGAATTTATTCAGGGTCATTAACTACGCAGAGACAGCTGTGAGCAGTAGTAAGATTTACTTAGCATGAGGATATAAAAATTAACCAATCTCCTAGATTATAGATACAAATCTGTGCTTTGAATCTGTACAGATCAATGCTAAATTAATCATTACTATTCTGCATGAAGCAGAAAAAAGAAGTCAGTGAAAGCTGATCCTGCTACCTTGTCATTACACTCTCTATTAACACAAGTTCATCCAAAATTGCAAATCATTACAGCTTTTCCAGCATCTGCCACACTCCACTACTGTCCCTGGAGCACTCAGAGAGTCAAATATGTTTACTAAAGCATAAAACTACTAGCACCACTCATCCATGGTTACACAGACACATCTGAACATTACTTTAAAAGTGTCATAGACCTTATATTTATTGTTCTGAATAAACATTAGTCTCATGAGCAGGGAAGCACCAAAGACCAGAGCCTGGTAATTACTTGGAGGATAGGTACACTGCCATTAGCTGCAATGAAAGCTTCTCTGTCTTTCCATGTCACTGGATTTCGGTGCTAGGAAACATTTTCTTACATCAGACAGGAGAATTTAACTCCCTGCTTCTTCAGTCTCATGTACTTAGGAAATAAGGCCATAATGTTGCTGGATGTTTGACTGGTTTTTGACACAAATTGCACCAGACACAGTACATGGATAATTAGCAGTGCATACAGGCTCTGGTTTTAATCCAAGCCTTTTAACATGTCTCAAAAACCAATATTAGGATTACCTGAAATATTTCACGATATTTTAATTTTTACAAAAACTGTGACCTCTCCTACATTGTGGATAAAACCTTTATTATTTTTTCAATGAAATTTTGGGAGTTTAATCTGTTTTGTTATTTTGATCTTAAAAGCTAAATATTTTAACAAGATTAATATTGTTGTATTAAGCATTTTTATTAAAACTGAGCACATATTTAAAGACAAGAAAAAAAATAGGCACTGAGCTCTAGCAGTGCAATTTTCTGTGAATAAAGGTTCAACTGTGTATTTAATATCAACACCCTATAAACATCAAGAAAATGCAAAATTGTTACTTATACTATCATATTTCTAATTAGAAGGGACAGGAATCTTTTCAAAGGGACTTTCATGCATTATAAACTAAAAATTGTATCAGCAGCAGCATAAGGTCAAGGAAATCAGAATGAAGTGTGACACTGAGATGTTTCTGTAAAATGCTGTTTGAAGGGCTGTGACCCAGGGAGAAGGATACATGTTCACCCAAGACACTAAAATGTGCCCATGCTTCCTGTACTTACTAGACAGCAGAGGAGTTTTTTCTGTAACACAAACCCAACAACTTACTAACCCACAGCCTTTATGACTGCCAAAAATTGGAGCTACTTCTACTGCTATTCAAAATTTAAGTGTTGAAGTCATTCCAGTCTTTCATTGATGTGCTACAGTAAACTGAGAGAGAGAGAGATGAAGAAAAGCAAAACTGGCAATATCAGAATTTTCCACTATTTTTCTGAAAGCCCCAGAACCAGAAGCCAATGTGTGCTTTGGCAGAGTAAAACTTCCAGGCTGACGGGAATTGGGATTATTCTGGTTTACATCAGCTACTGGCCTGACCCAGGGCCTTTGGCACTGTCCTGGTTGGATGGGCTGGGAGCTGGGGAGCAGCTTCATCCCCCTGCAAAGAGCTCCGGGATGGAAGGTGGGGCTGGAGGCTCCACACGCTGACAGAGATCGAGGCAGTGTGCCATAAGGCTTTTTACAACTCATCTCTCAGCCTCACAGAAGGCAATAGGCAACCCTTTTTTTCTTCAGTAAAAATCTGCCTTTATGCATTGCTCATATTCAGCTCACAATCAGATGCTATGCAGATCAGTGCCCAAAATATCAATCCAGCCAAATGTTTGCCAGAGCTTTAGGGAAACCTTACGGTCTCAGAACTATTTGCATTCTGAGTTGAATGTGCTTTAATTTCTATCTACTAGCATCTGCTATTGTTTTCACAATCTTTTAGATGGGTTACTTGGATTATTAGCAAGTAACAACTGTGATTTGACTCTTTTTTTCCACTTTTCCCTCCCCCAGTATGGAAAGGCAGCAGACTTTGGATGAAACTCTGCTACAAATTGGTCCATCCTGTTCATTTGACTAGATATTTTGTTTTTTAAGTCTGAGGTTTGCTTTCTAGTGTCCACCCATGCCTCAGAACAATATAATCTAAGTGCCACAGAGGTAACAACTCTTAAATTATATTCCAGCTGTATTTGATCTTAGCCTGTGTTGACACCTTCCTTCCCAGTCTGTATTCATGTCCTTAGTCACTCAGAGCCTTTTCTTCCCAGCCCAAAAGCACATTATTCTGTAAAAGACCTTTCACTGATATATCCTCCTTGCTCTGCAACTTTTATTGCCCAAGCCTTTCATTATCAAATGCCAATCTCTCCTATTTATCAACTGGAACCATAGAAAATTGCTAGATTTTCTCTTTTTCTTTCCAGACCTGTACTTCAGATCTTCCTGGGCAGACCAAGCTGGGAAACGAGGTGATGGCAAAAACAGTCATGGTGAATTGCATTCAACTACAAAAGCAGCAGGCAACAGCTGTGGTCTTTGAACAACAAAGAGCTTAGAACATTCACCTTTTTAATTTATCTAATAAAAATGGATGATACTGGTGTGGGATGGATTCTAGCTGCTTTAGGCTGGTGTTTGGATGAGCAACAACTCAAAGATCCTCAGGAGTCCTCGCCTAAGAGAGTGCTGATTCTCCCTCTGGTTTGCTTTCCAATACTTGGGAAGCACTAATGAGTGTTTTAAATCAAAGAGCATCTCAAATATTAATGATGTTTCAGTGTGCCTCCTATTTAACGTAAAGCTGCACATAGCACTTTTCAGCTGATTCTATTTTTTAAATAGATTTTGCTCTCTAACTGGCCTTAGCAGGAGACCTCCGAGTGGCATTAACATATTAAGGGTGCTTAGCTCCCTGCCTGCATCCCAGCCACCCAATGAGGAACAGTTATGGCTGAGCTTGGGCAAATTCCTTTCAGGACTCATATACAAACACCTTTTACATCCTTTGGTTCAGCACATCTTTGCATTTTATATTTTTATAGGGATTGGCTGTCAGAAGAGACATATCACATCTCATTGTTTATATATAGCACCATTACAAAGACTTCATGTTTAGCTGCAGTTCACTAGGCGTGTTTTCCTTTTGGGGAGTAGTTTGTGCCAAAATGAGAGGAAATAGCATTTCCTCTGAGAGTAATGACCAGCTGGTGCTTTTGCCCTGGTGTTTATGGGATGTAATAGGCACAGTGGCACATTTGGAACTGGTTGGAGAGAAAACTAAATGCTTTCTTTTATCTTTATCACCCCCTCTCCCAAGAAGGCTTTTCAGTTTCTGTGGTTTATACCAGTTTTAGAAAAGGGTATAAAAATAAAGCTGCAGCACTTTGCCACAACGTAGTCAGATATTACAATGTACTCTACGTAAAGATGGACTGGTTTTATCTACTGGAACCAGAAAAACTAAGATAATAAAATATTTTTAAAACTTCTCCAAATAGCTCTTGGAAGAATAAAAGCAAAGGGGGTACATCTGGAAATCATATTTGGAGAAGAACCAGTGGAATTGCCAAAACCTGTACATCTGCTCTTCTGGCCATTGTCTGACCTTAACTTGCATATTCATGGCTGGCATTCTCATACCAAGAAATTTTAAGCCAGTGTCAGGAGAACAGTAGAAGAACTTTAAAGTACCTATTTCTCCTCCATTGCATTCACCAGTTCTTCAACCAGTGTAAATTGGTATAGCTCCATTAACGTGCTAGTGCTATGCAACTCTTTGAAAACAACACAAACCCATTGAAACAGAACCAGGATCTGCTCCTTTATTCACAGCACTTCAGACTGACTGATTAGACCATTATGGATTGTGAATAGGGGTAGCAAACACTGTTCCACAGATAATGTCCTCTTCATCAGCCATACTAATTGGTATTTATGGTGATCTCATAAACACTGCATAAACTAATGATCCACACTTGATAGCATTTCAGTAGCCAAAATGTATTTGTTTGTGTTGGAATAATGCAGTGAAACAGATAATTATCTACCCTTCTGGTAACAGTGCTCTTTGTGGATCACCATTAATCCAAAGACTTATATCATTCTCAAGTAGTGATGTCACACTAGTGATTTTAGCAGTGAGGTTATGGGCAAGCAAGGAGCAGCAGTCTTGCAAGGAGACTTTAGAAGGGTGCTATTTAGGTATCATTTGGCTAAAAAGTCTAAGCACAAGCTTATGGAACTATCTTTTTAAAGAGTTCAAGGTCACAGTAAGCTTTAAAACTGGTTAATAACTCAGCGTTGTCTAAAACTTGCCACCTAAATACAGATTTAGGCAGGTTCTTTGGTTAACTTTAATTTTTATCAAAATACAACCTTCCACAAAAGCAAGTTAGAACTGGGATATGGATCCAGGACACTTAGATGTGAATTTAAAATCCTACCGAAAGAACCTAGTCTGAAAAAAACCCAAGTTTTATCAGGGGAAATATATCATGGTCAGAATCTTTGTCATGGGAACTTCCAAATGGGTTACAGCCTCTCTGAATGTTCACAGCATCCATGAGACAAGAAAACTCCACACAAGCCAGGAGGTTTTTCACTTGGGTCATATTAAACTCTGACAGGCATTAAACTTGGTTTCAGGCTGTGCTGCCAATCGAAGGTTCAGACTGAGCAGACTCGACTTAAGACATGTGAAACACTTTAGGCACAGTCCAACACGGCACTTCTGAGAGGCTTCTAAAAGGAAGGAGATGATGTGAGGAGGTGCCTTGGACATGTCATGGAACATCAAGCTCCTTTGTCAGTGACACCAAGAGAAGAGCTCCTCACTGTAGCTTGGATCCCTGTCAGCCTCACCACAGGCCAGCTCAGTTAGCTCACAAGGCAGTTCTGGTATTTTCCTCACATTGCCTTACCTCTCCCACACATTCCTCTTCTGGACACAGCCCCCAGGGTAAACTACCTGACCTTGAAATAGCACTGCCCTTTTTCCTTTCTTTTTCTTGCTGCTCTGACACCAAACTTCCTGTATTATCCCAAAATTACTCTGACTCACCTTGCCTTGCTGCCACCAACATCCTTCTTGGACATCTGCTTAACCTCCTATTGCATTTACCTTGGATTTACCTTCATTGCAGGATGTGATGATCTGCTTTCAAAAAGCTCTGCTGCTGAAGGCTGTGGGGAAAACCTCATTCAATGTATGAAGACATACAGAACCATATTTACAGCCATATATCTCAACTATATTCTGATGGGGCAGGAATATATTGTGCACAGATTGCTGAAAAGAGAATTTATTTTGATTATCAGCATGAGACAGTACATTACAACCTTTCTTTTGCTTTTCTCTTTCCTTTGCATTTGAATGTTTTAAGTAAACTAAAATAAAATTCAAATCAAGTCTGGATCACCTCACTCAGTCCTGAAAAACACTGTATGCTGCAAAACTGGATCAATTTTGAAATTGTCTGCTATTTTAATATTCACTTTAGGAGCAATCTGGATTGTACTTACTCTTTAAAAAGTCTCTTACCAGAGAAAAAGGGGCTACAGTATGATTTGCATTTTTTAATCTGAGTTATGACCATTACACAAATTTCCAGAAGAGGCCAGGTGCTCCATCCTGATCTTTTCTACTTTGCACTGTTCTAGGGGCTAAGAAGCTCCAGAGGTCTTCTTCCTTGCAACAAGGAATGTATCTCTGGAAAAGCATCCCAGAGAAAAATGCAACACATAAGGCTTGCAGTCCCCAGACTGCGTGGTTAAATAGCATTTAGGAATCAAAACAGACAAGCAACTAGTACGAACATTTGTACAATCCCTCTGAGACTGCAGAGAGGTTTTCTAACATTAGCAACCTCCTTAGGAGATTTTCTGCTTCATAAATGCTTTTCACACAATTCTGCCCCTTCCCTCAAGCTCCTTCCATTTTAGTGAGCCCTTGTTCTGCTGCTCAGAAGCTCTAAGATGGTCACAAGTTTTGTGTTACCTGACACAGGACTAAGAGCCTGTGACAGCACATTTGAAACTGTTGGTAATTCATACTAAATATTATTCAGTCGATCTGATGGAATCTGTCAAATTCCCACCTATTGTCATTAAAATCTACATCTTCTAGCACAATCAGTGGTTTGGGGTTTCTTGTTCCACCCCATTATTTGTCCATGTTTGACATAGCTTCAGTGGGGTGAAAAGGGAAAGGGGCTTATTAAGCTACTGAAAAAATTACTGTGAAAATCTTGCCACCAATAACCTCTGCCAATTTTCCCTGCCCAGGAACAGATTATTGACTTCTTACAGCAAAGACATAGGAATTCATCTTGTTGGAATGAAAATACAGCACACCTCAAAACCTCTGCCATTTTGCTCCATTTAAGGTAGAATTTTTTTAATAGTATAAAATCTGGAGCTTTATTTTACATATAATAAATCATCTTGACCTGCTGCATCAACCACCCAGCAGGTGGTGGACCCAGCAGGTTCTCCTGGAAGAACTTAGCACATGCCTCAGTATTCTCATGAATACAGCGTGGTCAGTTTGAGCTCTGGATACAGGATTAAAATGTTCAGCCATATTTCAAGCTGCACCTTTGGGCGCCCTGGCCTGTGTGTCTGCCCTGCTGCAGTCCCCTCTCTGCTTCAGACCAGCTGCTGAGTTTTTCCCTGTTTACTTCACAGAGACTCTCTTATGTCTTACAGCAAGCATTGAGAAAACTCATTTTCAGCCTGGTAGGGTGTTGATCCTGACTAACAGTAAATGTTTTACACTTCTGGGTTGTGCTTATCCTGATAGTGGAGTTTCCATGCTCATGGGAAAGTATGTTCAAAGCAACCACCAGAGGAGGGTTACACAGCCAGCAGCTCACTCTGAGGTGCACATCAGATTTGTTCCAAAACCCCAGAGGCCATTTCAGCTACCTGGGAATAGAAGAAAACAGGAGCTTCTCACCAGCCTGGCCACAGCCTTGCTGAAACAGCTGAAGAGGAAGGTGCATAAGCTAAAGTTGTTCAAAAGTTGATTTTTTACTTGATGTGTGGAGAAACTATGAAAGGCCTGCCGGTGTGGTGTACATGGAAAGGCTACCCTGATGGAAGTTGTGCTGCTCATATCCAGAGCTCTCCAAATGGCTGGCAGTGAGTTGGCTGCAGCCCCACAGCACAGGTCTCTGTCTCCTGGGTTACAATCTGTACTGGTTGCACATATGGTTTCACATACAATGACAAACCAAGCCCCAGTAACTCCCAAGAAGACTCCTAAATGGCACATGCTTATCAGCTCATTCCTGTCTCATTTCTAATCTTTTTAAAACCAAAAATAACCTTTCCCCTGATTCACCAGCCATAAACTCACTGGAATGTTCTACAGTGAGTCAATCAGTTTGTCATGCCAAGATCAGTAAGTGATATTTTATAATTACACATTTAAGGACTGGAATGATCTTTTGCATCTTTATTTACTTCTATTAGAAAATGTCTCAGCAGACTTAGCCATTAACATTTTCTGCTTTCTCAAGGAAAAGATAATTTATCCTCTTAAGGATATTAGACTCCTGTGTATTGTTTTTCCCCATTTGGTATCCTTGATTCCCCCTTCTGAACACTTGAGTGCTTGCAATCAGCACACAATGACACTTACTAATAACAACTGAACTACAACACCCCCCATAATGTTGTTCTAATACCATATATAACACCATGTAACACCAGTGATGTGGAGCAGCTTCACTGTGCAGAGATTTGAGTCTCTCCATACCTACATCTGTTTTCTTTTCCTCTGGTACGTCTGCTGTGGAGCGTGACCCCTGCTGAGCACAATGAGACCCAAAATCATGTCTTTTGCTGTAGTTTTGAGCCCCAGTTCAAATTCTGGTGCTTGGCTTTAATTTCTCAGAAACTGACAGATGCTGGATCCGCACAACGGCGCACAGAAAGCTGTGTTTCATGTTCTGCTGTCTTTGCTATGTTTATTATGTTCTCCTGGAGGTGGCAAACAAACAAATTCTGTAGCACACCTCCTTTTCACATTATATGCCACATGACCAGCAACAAGAAATACATTAAGCACATATGGGAAAAGGGAGAAGAAATGTTATCTGGTTAATCTGTATAACAGACCTCTAAATTTCAGTGCTGCTTTACTTTCTTCAGACAGCAACAGATAGAAAAACATTCACTGATCGAGTTATCCTTTCTTTTTTTCCTGCTACATTTAGAAGTTACTAGTAACAGACATATACATAAATACAATGAGAGAGGAATCGGTTCTTCATGAATTCAAACTTTGTGCACTCCTGGGATCCCTGAGCTCTGCAATTCCTTCTTCCTCTGCACCTTCCCAGAGCAGAAAAAAGTCCAATCCAAGCAGACTTTCCCCAAGAATAAGAAGAGAAATATATAAATCCCTATCCCTCAGAGAGAGGATATTTTGCATTCATAACAATTATTTTTTCTTCTCTATTTAATTTACAGGTCTACTTAATAAGCCTTGAAGCCCTCTGTTGGCATTGTAGAGCTCTGTAGGCCACTTTCCTTCAGACAAGCACTGTCCACTAGTGTTAGAGATACACTAGTGAGCTAAACAAACTTTTAACACCCAGAATGACTGTGCCATATATCTCCAGAGAGACACAACAGGTGTTTTACAAGTATTGGACCTGCCCAGCCACGCACCTGAAGAGTAAATCCTCAGTGATGTGGTTCACTGCTCCTTCCCCAGGCACGGAGGCAGCTGAGCACTTCACCAAGATAAGCATCAAGGCACCTCAGACCTTCACTCTTTCATTATGGGCTTGGAATTCCTGAGGCTGGGGGCAGAGCAAGCCCTCCCCTGAGCCCCATTCTATGCCCCATCCACCAGATCTCAGTCCTTCCTTGCTTAAGAGGAAACAATTTGCTTTTGGGTAGGTTGCCTTCCTAAAGGGCAGGCTGGGGAAAAGACCTGGGGAAAGCCTAGAAGGTCTTTGATAGATTTAGCTAAATGCCCTTCATAAGAACAATTTAATATTGTTAAAAGTATAACTAACAATAACCACCTTATGTGCAATTGCATTCTATGCAATGAAAAACTATGCTAAGGTGATGTGTAAGGTTTATTCAGTTTGCTTGGAAAAATAGAAAACTTCCATTAATAACAGTAATAAAGCTTCTGCTCTCTTTATTTTCTAAAGAGTTTGATTAGCTGGCTTTTTTCCAAGATTCTAAAATGAGAATTCTTACTTTTCTTGTGTGGTAACTTTCATCACTTTTTCTCTACTCCACCCTCTACTCCCAACATCCTTTGCTTCTGAAGAAGTTTAGACAGGAAATAAATCTTAAAGCATAACTGTTTTTCTTTGTTCAGGGAAAGAAAAATTTGGGGAAAAAATTGTATTAAGGTGATTTTTGACTATAAATGTTCAAAACATTTTGACAGCTCTATTTTTATTTATGTAGCATTGGATAGATGTATGATTTTTTTTCAATGCTGTTTTACAGTCTAAGCATTTGGGGGAAAATACCCATACAGCATACTTGTGTTTCAACCATTGCTACATCCACAGGGGACAGAGTAGCCCAACACACAGCTTTGCAGTGCTAAAAAAATGAAAGCCCAGCTGTGTTTCCCTGTAATATTTCATCCATCAGAAAATCACATATGAAAAGACAATGATAAGGAGACTAGCATGCTCCCAGATTACTGGGCTAACAGAAGCTCATCCCAGCAGTTTTCACATCTACAAAGCACTGACAAGTTATCAAAACAGCACCAGGAAAGCAGCTCTGGTTTAGATTTGACCATAATATTTTTATGATGTGGGATTTGACAAGATTGGTTAAGCAGCCCCAAGTGCCTCCAGCCTACAGAGTCTTGCTGATAGTTGTCCCAATACTTGCTAGCACTTGCAAGAATCTATGTGAAAACATGATATAGTAACAATGAGCCTGAGGTTTTGTTAATGCTGAACATACCAAGGTGTTTCAGAGTATTTTAGGGTGCCCAATGCATAACAAGAAATAAGGGCTGCTAATTCATCTCTCTTTCTATGTCCTAGGACATGACATCATTTATTCTGGACAGGCTTTCCATTTCTGTATATTTGTTGCTTTCTTATGTAAAATAAAATTGCTGAGAAATAATCATATCTGAGCAACTAATAGGTTCCCACTGACAATTTACAGTGTTATGCTGACACAGCATTGTAAACCACAGAGGAGACTTTGGAAATTTGGTGTTACTCAGGCAGAGGCTAAAGGCACTCATTGTCAGCCACTGTAGCAGAAAGCCTGGTTTCCTGAGACATCACAGCTTTGGGAGCTATTTAGGCTCATTTATATTGTGTGCAAAATAAATATCATCTGTGCAAATGGTGAGTGGGAAATGTTAGAGATTTACACCTACTCCATATTTATGCTGTACTCCTTTAAGTAATTATAGAGACCAACAAAACTGGCCAGACATTATTCTTATGGTTAGCATTTGTAGAGAGGAAGCCTTGAAACTTGAATTCCCCTCGCCTTCACAGCCACTGAGAAGGAATTCAAAGCAAAAAAAAAAAAAAAAAAAACAAAAAAAAAAAAACCTGCCAAGATCATCTGAAACTGATGTAAGAGACAACTATGCTATGATGGAAATGAGATTAAGCCCAAAGGAGTAGACAACTCACAGTGAATTTATAGATCTCACCTGTTTTCTTCTTTTTATTTGTGAAAATGAGGTTGCAGTGGTAACTGAGCCTACAGCAGTCTCAGAGCTTTCTCCTTAGTCCCTCGTATGTACATAATTGTTAACAGCTCTGTGTCAGCTCCTCTCCATGAGAGTTACAAAGGAAATTGCAGAGTTCCACCCTCAGACTTGCTCTTGCACTGATTTCAGACAGTAAGGCCTCAAATGTGTTTCAGCTCTCCCTCCTGCAGTTACAGAATTCATGACTGATCAGGTCACCTACTTAATACTACTCCAAAGTCCAAATTTAAATGAAAATATTTGAGCTTGCAATTCCAACTTCTGTGCTTAATATATTCCAGGTCAGTTAATTACTTCAATTTTGATCTGATCATCGTCCTCCACCTGTAGCCATCCATCCACAGGCCACCTAAAACAGAGATAAATCCATTTTCCTTTCAAGCTGAGTTCTCCTAACTTTTAATTGGTGTCCAATTTGGGTCACAGAGAACAGGGAGGATAATGAATAAATCATTATTCTTCCTCCATGCTTCGTCTGGTCTTCCCTGCTGGTGACTTCTTCCTTCCCTGTACTATTGGAGCATGTACTTGGACATTGTGTGGATGTCAGAGAAGACAGCTCACCCGTGCTGCAGCGAGCGTGTGTGCAACATGTTGTCACCAAAGCAACATCTGTCTGATGACTCAGAGTAAAAGTGGTTCTGTTTGTTCTGTGTCAAAAGGGGAGAAATGCTACTTTGATGTTCTAGCGTGCATCCGAGTACCAGACATATGCACAGTAGAGACAACAGCAAGCAGCACAATCTGGTTTCACCCCATACATTTTAGGCATTTTCCAGGGTTAAAAAAACAAATCCCCCCCCCCCAAAAAAAAAAAAAGGAAAAAAAAAAAAGAAAGTTTAATCCTCTAGGCAGTGAACTGCCTTGTGGCACTTCTAAAGACAAAACAAAAAAAAAAAAAACAGTCCTCCCCCTTTCTTCAAAGTATGGGCCACCCTATATTGCATCATCTAATCTTGCCAAAAATGATGATGGCAGGATCTGCCCATTTACGCACAGGAAACAAACTGCTGAAATTTTTCCTTTCTGAACATGTGGGAAAGGGATTTATAGAGAATTCCAACATAAACACATGATTTTCAAATTATCACAAGTGACATTTTCATAATATAAAGCAAAATAATCAGCAGATTGCAAAGAGCTGCAGGAGGATTTTATTTTTGTTGTATGAAAGTTCTTCAGATGTCATTCACAGCCGACTAGTGAAATCACTATTCTCAGTTGCCAGCTTCACACTCTTTTAAGAAACAATTTTCTGCAGCTGGTTGCACATAGCATTCTTTGAAAATTAGGAGCCTTTCAGGTGTTTCAACATGAGCCTCCAGAGACTGAAGCATCAAATTATATTTGTCACTCTACAAAGTGTAGAGCTAAAGGTCCAGCTAAAGGCATCCATGAGCTGCAAAGCTCCTGCCAATCATTCTGGGCTGCAGCAAGCCTGGGATGCCAGAGAATGTGGGGACTCGGGAGCAGATGACAGAATGAATACTTTTGGGTTCATGCCCAAGTAGATTAGGGGAAATAAGAGCCTCCTGCTACTTAAGCATGGAGATACAGCTTCCAGGGAGGAGACAGGATCCACCAGGAGCAAAGCTTGCCAAAGATGGTTTCTAACAGCCAGCTCAGAAATCATCTTGTGATTTGAACAACCAGTGTTGCTGAAATGTGCTCCAACAGAGTCCTGCAGCTAGTTATGTTATAATGGAAAGGGCCTGTAGCCAGTTTGTAATCCAACTGCCTAAGAAGAGCAGGAAATTAGAGGGGATACTGCCACTACACCTGATGTGCCAGCTCAGACTCATCACTCACAAAGGCAGAGCTCAGAGCCACTCTTCAGATGAAGCAGCAGACAAGGTCTCCTGCCACAGAGAGGTGCAGTTCAGCAACAGGCAAAATCTAACCCTCCAGATTGCCAAGTCAGCTAAATTAAAATGTCATCCTCACACAATAGAGTATTACTGCAGTCAGAGTCTGCTCATCATCTCTATGAAGAGTTTTTACTGCTGTTTTTGCAATAACATCCCATCTTGAAATGGTGTTTGTTAAACTTGCACCATATTTCATTAACTCCTGCCATTTCCCATCACAATCTCTTTGAATTGCTGAATGTTATTCAATTCAGTTACTAGTTGGATTTCTTCCAGAGCTGTATGTCTCTGAGAACACAAAATAACAACATTGGCTTGTATTATTTTCAACAGCTTCCTTTGTTGTTTTCTGATGATGATAAACGTGTGGTGAAATAGCTGAGAATGTAATCAACAGTGCTGATTTTGTATTCACCTATATTACAGTCTATTATATCTTCTGCAGTTTTAGCAGTCTGTGACCTTTTATATCCTTAACACCGCAGTTGTTGCTATTATAAGGGTAATTTTTTTGCTCACCAAAACTCAAGTGAAACTAGAAAACTTCTGTGGAAGTCTCTAGTGGAACAGATTTAAAAAATTAGCTCAAATTTTTCTCCAAAATTGTTAACAGTTCCTAAAAAACACCAAAGAAAGGCAAGGAAAAAAGAGAACTCTGCTACTTTCCACAGTGAATGATTGATTTCTTAGCAGATGAAGCAATGTGAACCTTAAAAATTGAAGGTTTCTTTGTATACCTATAATATTGTAGCTTAGGCTGAGCAACCATAACAGGTCTAGCTTATCATTAGAAGTTTAAAGGAAACAGTCATCACCTGAATGTATACTCTGAGGTTTCTGTGTGTCACCCATACAAGAGCACACCCAACAACTTTGCAAGGTCATGATATATAGAACCAGCCAAACATTTTACATGGAGTTGTCAAAGGGGTTGACACTGCACTAAAATTTCTCTGCAGCTTTAAATGCAGTTAATCAAGATCATTATTTTTATTTCATTCATGTAAGCAAGTGTTTGACAAAATCTTATCCCTGTTCTGTAGTAGGTGTAAGACTAAACTCCTGCCCTTAATTAATGTTAAGTACATACATTTATTTTCATTTTTGTCTCAGCTTGTCTTCCTTTTTCTGCCTATAGGTTGGGGAGTCAAATCTCTTATTGTAAAATGAAATCATTTAGAGACTGAAGTTACAAATTTTTCTTTCCAAATTTTATATAAGGAGGAACATGTAAAAACACCCTGTCCCACAGCAGTTTTGGTAGAAATGTGCCACTGAGCCTGTTGTCTGGGGCTGGGTTCTGCACAATGCCATGCTGCAGTAGCGTGGGCTGCAAAGGATGTATTTTATAGTAACTTCTCTAGACCAGCTGCAGAGAAAAAATCAGCAATAAAATTCAAATGATGTTTGTCATAAGCTTCTGCTCTTGCATCGCTATATTTGTGAACATGAAATGTAATATACTGGTGAGAATGTCCCCTGACATGGAGCTGATTTTTATATCCTTTAAATTTACCACAAGCTTTACAGATGCTGCAATCTCTTTTATTCCAGTTCTAGCAATTAGAACGTAATCTGTGCTAACACTGCAGATTACTAGGGCAATTTTGAAGATAAATGATCACATCTCCATTTCCATCTGCTGGTCCAATCAGAAAAATTGTGAGAATAAAACCTACCCCTTATTGGTGAATTTTGGTGCTTGTCTGGCAGTCTACCCAGTCAACTATACTGGGCCATGAAGATGGGAAGAAGGCATACAATTCTCCCCCCATAAGTCTCTATTTTCCAACTATGGACAGGTTCAAGCATTAATCTTTCTCTCAGTGGGCATGCTCCAGGATGTGAGTGATGTATTGTTCTTTGTGTTCAATAGAAGATTTTTCTAGATGTACACTTGGCACATTTCTGTCCCTACAGCTGCCCTAAGGACAGGCTGGGTCAGAGTCCTTAGCCAAGCCACAGTCAGTCCTCCTCATCTGAGCACAGTGATACAACCAGGGCACTTTGTTAATTGGGTTTTGTTGGTCTAAACTATATCCAGGTGCCAGTTTGCAATAGATGGGCACTGATTAAAAAAAACAAAAAACAAACACCTTCAGAACATGCTTAGATGTCAGTTGATTTTAGAGCACAAACTAAACAGCCAAAACAAAACAAACACTTCTCCCTGCCAAAGCAAACAGATTTCTCCCTGCTTTCCTCCTCCCCCTCTCTTTCTAAAAAGCCTGTCTGAAGAAGATTTTTCAAGAAAATTAGGTTTGCAAATCTCCTGAATATAATGGTATCAGGTCGTGCATAACTGCTCAGACATTTAATATATCATCAGGTGCAAGGTTTCATACCCTTAGAATGTGTTTCAATTCAATGATTAGAAAACAAAAATATTTGGGGGATAGGAAACTAAAAGAACAATGCAACTGTATTTTCAAGGGAATTATTTGCAGCACATTTCTACTAGTAATTATTTTTTGTTCTGGTTTGCAGCGCTTCTGCTTCTGGCATCTCATCTCCTTCACAGCAGCCAGCAATTGAATTAGAATCGTTGCTGAACAGCAAGAAAAATCTGTCATAGAAGTCATGTTGACAGACAACTTTGTTCTCTTCTCATTGCTATTTTCCCTTTATTGTATTTACATCTGAAAGTCCACACCTACAAGTGAGCAGAAACAGACACAAATCATATTTGTCTAGCCTCTTCCTCCTTTGTCCTGCTTTTGTCATTACCAGAGCTCGCATTCAGCAGCCAATCTTTACTACCCACTGTGCCTGGCAGCACGTTAAATCCCACCTTTTCTCCTGCACACACTGGTAGTGGTGCCTGTCTCCTGTTATCATCCTGAATGACTAACAGGAGTAAAAGGGGATCGAATTCTTCCTTTGCAAATCCTGGATGTCGCTGGTTTTTGTACAGCGCCGTGCTTCTCTGCATGACGTCACAGTGCCAGCAGCACCTGGTCCATGGAGACAACACTTCGAGGCCAGTCCAACAGGGCTGCCTTTCTCATAAACCACTGCAGGTTATGTCTGGTGGGGGATTTGGGCGGTGTTTTGGTGAGGGTTTTTTTCCCCTTGGACAAGTTTTACTGCATAACTCATCGTCTGTAGGCTGTGCCTTCACAGACACAAGCAGGCACTGAGCCCTCTGTACTGCTGACTGATAATAAAAGCTGATAAAAATGGGTTCCACCTCCATGGCATTGCATTTCACAAGGTTATAAAAACCTTGAAAATAATAGCTTGATGAATTAATAGCAAATATTAGGAACAACTTTAAAGCCATAACTCTCTGATAACCAGAATTTTTCTACTTTACTGTCCTGATTCACGTGCTTTAAAGTGATGCAGTGCTTGCAGTGTCCGTTTACACTTGGGGTGATCTGTACACACAGATCACTCCAAGTTAAGCAGTAACAAGACACATGGAGAATTTCATGGGCTCACAGATCTATTCATGTATGTGTACAAATAGTCTAGATTGCACAGAAGTGATTTTAAAGAAACTGTATGTTTTAGTGTGAAATATTTTGAAACAACAAAACTAAAATAATGTGTTATCCCTCAACAAAATGCTTGACATGAAGAGTGGTTGTAGAAGCCATGTTGATAATTCATTTAGTGTCTGATAAAAGTGAAATTATGAATAACTGTATTCATTGAAAACTCAACAAGAACAAAGTGAAAGTATTTTTGCTTTTCAACTAACCTTAACATTCAGGTCACACATAAAACTAAAAAGGGTTTGTATATATGCATGGGTTCATACCATCACTTGAAATGTTATTACTATGAGGAGAAATTATCTATTACTACTACAATAAGAAAATAAATCTTATTACCTTGTCAAAGCCTTTCAACTGGAAGTTACAAGTTCTACCTTGTAACTTCACAAATGACTACGTGGAAGAAGAAATATTCATCTCCAAAATATCAATACATCAGTATGTCACACAAATTTTAATAATACTAAAGTGATCTGTCCTTTTCCCTTTTAAATCGCAACATTGAAAAGTATTGCCAGATGAGTATTTAAGAGGTTTGCATTCACACGCCGTTTTTTCCATTTGGTTTTGCTTAACACATGTCAATGTCTTTAAAAGGCAGAGAAAGCACTGCTAAGGAATAGCTGGCCCGTGGGACTGGGAAGGTGATCTGGAGCTTTGCCCTGCTGGGTCACTTGCTGGGTATTGGCTCCTGCCTCTGGGGGACAGTAAATTAGAATTGCTGCCGTTTGGCAGGTGTGCAGCTGGTGTGGGACGAGCTGTGTGTCCGGCCTGCGGGTGCTGGGCAGGTGTCACAGCACCTCAGGGCCAGGCTGCCCTCGGGACAGAGCCCAGCAATGGCCCAGCTCGGAGCACGGGCTGTGCCTTCCCCTTCCAGGTGCTCCTTCCATTTCACGGTCCAGGCGCATGGGCAGGATCACAGAGGAGAGCTCAGGACGTCACTCCATGTGTGGTACTCCTAAACAAGCCCTTCCACTTTCCCTGATCAGTCAAGAGTTTAGCATCCAAATTAAAAAAAAAAAAAAAACAAAAATAAAACCAAAAATCATTGGGCCACTGTGTAAATATTACACGTCATCCTGATAATCTTAACACAGAAATATGTATAAAAACCTGGATTGGTAATTAATTGTGGGAGACCATCATGCCTGCTTTCTTTCAGTACTGGAGTGGCAAACAGCTCCTCACTGTGAGGCGCCCAGAGACAGCTTTTTACATGCTCCCTGTGGGAAGCTGGATGCCTTCAAAGGAGTCAGAAGGGAAAAACGTGGGAGGCATTCTGGCTCTGCTTCCCCTCTGCTGTGGCCAGCAGCACCAGGAGGACTTGTTTGTAAGAAAAGGAAAGTAATCCCAAAGTGATCCGGCAAAACACTGCACAAAAATGCAACTGAAAAAAGATCAGTTAGAAAAATGAAAATTGTTGACTTCTTCAAATTCCCAGAAAACTATAGCTGATCTTATAACATCCTGGTAGAAATAAATTATTTCTCTTCACTTGAAACTATTCTCTTTATCCCTATTTGTTTTTTATTAGAAATATAGAAAGCATTTACCTAAATGTAAGACCCAGGGGACATGAAATTACCACAAAATAAGACATTTTCTTCTAACTCAGTGCTGACATTATGAAAAAGATTGTACTAGAAACCCAGAGAAGTAAATATGGGTAATGATATCACTTTAAGGTGCATGAGAAAATAAAGATTAAAAAAGGAAATCAAACTAATGCTTCAGAAAAATCTAGAGTAAACTGGAAAACAACAGTATTTCACAAGGGGCAAGAAAAAAGTGGTTGTTGAGACAGAGTCTAGAAAGGACAGAAGACATTGGCATAGAAATTGCTTTCATTAAATGGTCATAAAGTAGGGGAAAAGTAATATCTGATTTATGCTAAAACAACATGTCTTTTTGACTTGAATTATTTTGTTCCAAGACTGTTCTTATATTTGTGGGGCCCTCATCTTCCTTTGGTTTAATTTAGTTTATAATAATCAATGACGACAACTACATTAAGAGTCAAAATAAGCGAAGAGCCAAATCAGCCTAGAGCAGTCAGAATTTTAGGAGCTTCTATCGCCTTTGTCTGAAACATCTCTGCCTTGCTCAAAATAATTATCTGATTATTTGGAACATAAGTTCTGATAGATAAGTCCCCTGTTTGCATACATATCATTTCTAGAATATTACAGGTACAGGACTACAGGGGTTCATTTGTCCTGTCCCCTGTGCCAATTACTTTTTTTTATTATTATTATAGTTTTGGTAGAATTTCTAAACATATCTCTTGCTTTTCCAGCTTGTGCTTTCTTAAAAGTATTTTCTTCCTGCATTTTTAGGCTTTCACACTTCTGCAGCATGCAAGGGAGCTAAGCAAGGTCAATTGCTGTGTTCAGAGTTTCAAGAATCTTTCTCTCCAAAGCAGCATCTTTCCTAAACTCTAATCTTTACTGTTCTACTACTCAGACAGTTGCCAGTGAGCACTACAAGAAGAATTAGGTAATCTTATCTAATTGTGTTCTTCCTGAGTGTTGTTTAAACAAGGAAAGCCTTTCAGTTGTTGTGGAAAGTATTAAGAGCAGACCTTTGCTGACCTTCTTGAGCCATTGGGGAAAACTTGACATTACACAGAAGCTTACTCAAACAAGCTATAATTAAATTGAGAGTGGAGTGACACCACTTACAAGAGAAAACAAAGTATAGCCATTTAATGCAAAAATTACTTAAGGACTCCTGGGAGCACAAAAGTTTATCTCTACTAAAATAATTATGTTTTGCCATTAGATGAAGAGAGGATACAAATGGAATATGCATGTTCTTTTCAACATCACTACCCTTTGCTGCTCCACCAAAACTGGAAGGGGCAATGGAAAGACCTTTCAAACTAATGTTATGCATTCAACTAGGTAGAAACATCTGCTTTGCCTTTAAATAATCTGCCAATCATTCACAAGGTAAAGGACCAATTCTGACTGCTGCTTCTTACCCAAAAGGCCCAAGGATTGATTGAAATATAGAGTCTTGGCCTTCTGATGTTCAGGACAGCAGTGCTTTACCTCTGGCTTCCCACATCAGCCTCTTCTCTAGTCCCTTCTTTGTCCATTTCTCCCATTTTCTTACTTTCATCTTTCACAGTAAATATTTACTGTTGGTTTTTATCTGGAGTTAAAATATACATTGCATAATAATGCAGGCTATGTGTCAAAAATAAGAACTGTGTCAAAGTTATGAGAGCTCTGTCTAAATATTAATCATCTATGATGTCATGAAGGTTATTTAGAAAATGCCTTGCACTCACTTCCTTTTGTACAATTCCCACATAATATTCGCAAAACTCAAATATAAAATTGTTCCCAAAATACATACTGTAATCTGTGTATCTATTCTATCTCTCTCTGAAATACTAAATGAGATATTTCTTGGAAAGGAATAGGCAGCAAAAATCAGACAGCCAAAATCATCCCACTCAGTTACAGATTCAATCATATCAACTTCTCAGGTGGTTTCATTGGACCAGACACAATCCCTGCACCCAGGGCAGCAGGAACCAGCCACTCTACCCAACTGTCTTGCTCTTCTTTTACATTCCTCTCATGTTTTCTGCTTTGCCAGTCATGCCAGCTCTCATGCCCCTTTCATCTCCTTCCCAAAGGCCTCCTTCTGTGAATCTTCATGTATGAAAATTATTTCAAATATATTTGGCTTCATCATATTTAAATTATTCCTAGAAAACCTAACTTCATCATTGTCCATAAACTTCTAGAGTGTAATCTCAAAATTATCTTAAATGTTAATTATCTACTCCTTTTCTCTAAATATTCATCACCAACCAAACCTCCAGAAACAGTAACTAAATAAAGTCTGACGTGTATTTAACCAATGTGAGTAGATAAACTCCTGTGACTAAGGACTATTTTAATGCCCATGTACATGATTTGATAATCTTTTCAATAATTTGTATAATACCTGCCCCAAACACCACTGTCATTCATTGACATTTGGGCTGTGAGTAGAGAAATCTGTCTTCCCTGTTTAGTCAGAGAGGTACTTCCATGTACTAAGCAAATAATAACAAACCCCATTTTTTTAATATCTACAGGTCAATAGCTGAAGTTACTTCTTCTGATCATACCTGTATCTGTATTTTGTAACCACCCTGAAACAGACCATGTTTTTAGGAAAATACAGAAAAACTAGGGGGACACTGAAAGCACTGAGGTTTCACCACAGGATTTGTGAAAAAGTTTAACTTTTGTAGTAGAGCCTCTGCCATGACTCTTGTACCACGACTGTAAGATGTCCTTTTGAATGGTATTCATCCACCTATTGATCCATAGGTGCCTGAAATAATATAAAAACTAAGCCCTTAGTTTACATACTATTTTTCCTCCAGTCTATAGAAAAATGTAAGATCTTTTACAATGAAGAGCCAGGTATTTTTGTTTTCTCCTAACAAGAACTTGTCTCCCTCAGATGCCTCTTAAAAAGGACCAAAAAGTCAAGACAGCTAATTTAATTATGAAAATCAAAATTTTAAAATTCTACTTTAAAACTACTGTTTGCAAGAATGAAGTATTTTAGGAGGCAATAAAAGAAGCTAGATTGATTTTGGGGAGAGAAAATTGGTTTCTTTTCATCCAAATTTTTTGTATTGTTAGAAATCTTTTGCAATCACATTCAAACAGAACAGTTGGGAAGAAAAATAATTTTATTATTTTTTTAAGATATAATGACAGAGAATGAAATACTTTCAAATTCTTGCAAGCCAAACAACAAAAGAATGGACTTATTTTAGTGCATCCAAACCAATCTTTTCTCTCACACACAAAAAAATTATATAGTAACCTAGAAAATCAACAAAAAATCATTTTATGGGGTTTGTGGGCGATTCTTTAATGTTATCTTTTTGATACACAGTGAGAGCAGAGGGCTAGAGGCAAATCCTCCCCAGAATTATTGTGCTAGTGAAGTAGATGGAAAAAGTTTCATTGGAATGAAATTAAATTCAATAGAAAAGACATCCAGAACAGAGATCCTGAAACTTCTACTGTTGTTGGAAAATTCTATCTCTCAGCATTAGAACATTCCGGTTTTTATTAGATTCAGGGAAAAAAAGGCTGGGAAAGGTGATGAGGAAAGTAAGATAGTACATAACACATGACCCTGGCATAAACCAGAGGCTGTTAACAGGGTCCACCAGAGATGCAGAGCGGGACTTCAGGCCAAGGGCATCAAATCCAGCTCTTCTGTATTCCAGATGTCCAGACCTGCAGGCTTCTTAGACAGCCCTGACACTTATCTAAGTCTTGTCTCTATTTGCTCCCAAGTTAGATTAATTTCTGTTCCTGGGAGCAAGTACTGGCTCTGTAGCAGAACAATTGAATTGAGGTTCCTCCACTGAATAGTGGATTGTTTAGGACATAAACCAGACCAGTAAACCAGTACTTAGACATTCTGGCCTCTAATAATGAAGTTGGAAAGACTTAAGTGTTATTATCCCACATCCTGACTGAAATTCTGGAGAAATAAGCCTGCCTTGGGTTTTTCACAACATGATTTCCACAGTACTTACTTTATATCCATTTAGTGGGAAAAAAAAAAAAAAAAAAAAAAAAAAAAAAAAAAAAGTGAAAGCTCAAAATTACTTATGATATCTGCAAATTTATTTCATTTGAGATTTCAGTTCTATCACAGTGTCATGAAACCTCTGGAACTACCTATAAAGATACTGAGCTATAGAATCAATTCACAAATATACTTTCATTGTGCTCTCAAAATCTCACAGAATTAACTGGTTTTGTACTTTGATGTGGAAATGTGAGGAAAGCTTTTACGAGATCCAACCTTTACTAAGTTCAGATGAAATCTACTTTCAGGACTAAATTAAGATGCCATTGCCTAGAGAAAGCCAAATTCATTTCCTGATAAACACATTTTAAAGTCTTAAATTTGCTTTTATCTGAAACAATGCAAAAAGCATTGTAGTCTCTTTCCTTTCCTACAATGAAAGATTGTTTGGCGCATTAGAGAAAAATGCCATAAACATATTCCCTGTCTTATTCCTTTGATTATTTTATTCCCTAAAAAGCACCCAAATACTTAGTCCTCAGTTTAGCAATTTCTTTAATAGTTTTAAAAAGCACTTATAAAAAAATAAAACAACAAATCATAAATTTCAAATAATTGTGACACCCTATCTGTGAACTAGAAGGGGAAAAGAAAAAAAATATCCCTCATTCTAAACCACAGATTATTATGTAGATATTTTGTTTGTTGTTTGCTTTATAAAAAGCCTGATGGCTGAAAATTTTATGTACTGCCTTCATGTAGAGAAATAGAATAAAAGATCACAATGAATGCCTCCCTCAATATTTCTGCCTACAGCCAAATTAAGAAAACAGTTTTGAAGCAGTAAAAGTTGTGGCACAGCTGCCCTTTGCTGTTTTCTTTCATGCCAGAAATCTTGAGAAAACAGGGTAACCTCAGTCCAATATCAATTATACTGAAAAGGAAAGAGGAAACCTAAATCAGGGAAAAGTAAAAACAAAGACCTTTGCCATTTTGTATTTTCCCTTCACAATGCCCAACTCTTAGATGCTACCTGAGAGTCAAGATGAGCTGATGCAGAGGAGCATTAGTTCCAAGAGAACAAGGACACACAGATGTGTTGTCCACCAGAGGGACTTTCCTCAGGAAAATCCTACTGCAGCCAGGGGAATGGGGGTCACAAGGAGCTGGGAGGGGACACAGCCAGGACAGCTGACCCCAGCTGATCCAAGGGACATTCCACATGGCATCCTGATCAGCATGTGAGGCTGGGGGAACAAGGAGGAGGGAAGGACATTTGGAGTTATGGCATTTGCCTTCCCAAGTCACTGTTACTTGTGATGGAGCCCTGTTGTCCAAATGCTATCTGGAAAACCAAACCCTCAATGCTTCTGATAAGTAGTTTGTTAGGAAGAATGCCCAAATATTTCTGTCATTTATACCGATTCCTCCATTTACATGTATTTCCCCTTCTCTGGTTTACTGAAGAGGAAAAGTAGAATGACATTTATCTTTCTATTTATGATATGTTGGAGCTGAATGGCAGCCAGCTTCTACTGAGTCACTGAACAGATATTTCCAATAACTTCAGTTTTCCATATTTCCAATAATTTCAGGATTTTTTAAAAAATTAATTGCATCAATTAATTTATTAAACCTCTGTATTTTTCTCTCCTATTGTAAAATACATAGCTACATGGCATGAAATGTCTTGCTAAAATTAGGCAATATATAATAAAAAGCATTGTACAGTCTTACCATCCAAAGTTAAATTAAACATACTCCTAAAATCTGGTTATTTTGTGAAAAAAAAAAACCTTCCATTTAACAGTGGTGCCAAAACAGTTGTTCTCCATTGTGTAAGAAATATTACTACATGTCTCCATGTAACTCAACTCACACCACTCTAAATATTTGATGCAATATTGGACACTTTGGGGTTTAACAGTAATTTTAAATTCCCTAAACTAATAAGTGAATCTTTTAAACTCACAAAACAAAACAGTCACCCAAGTGGAAAACATCTTAAAAGCTCTCTGAAGTTGGGAATAAAGCTTTATTAAATACAACTGTTCCAACACGATGGATGTACTTAATGTAACTCTTGTGGGTTTACACTATTACTGCCCTCTTGAACAATGCCCTAAGTGGATATATATAATTTAGGACACCCAGGTCCCTCAAAATATACCATCTTAAAAGTTTGTCAGCGTCTCTCAGTTCTAAGTTTTTAGTGGGAAACATCTCTGTGTTTAACAAAACCAACATAATTAAATTTAAAGGGGTCATTGAATTGCTCAGATAAATATAGAAAAGGCAAAGATTAGTGTCTGGAAAATTCTATTACTGACTCCTACATACCAGTGCCATCAACAAACTGAACCAAGCAGCTTGGTGGGAATGGCAGGGGGGGCAGAACAATTTCCTGACAAGTTTGAGTTGAGTCACTTCAGTTCATGTGCTCCATTAGTGTATCAGAAAAGTTTGTCTGAAAAAAGCCTTGACTAGGGACATATCAAAGAAAAATATGTTCAGGCAGGTAATTTTCTCAAAGTAAAAATTTCATTCACATACATGTTGTTTAGCTGTGAGAGGAGCTAATCCACAAGAAAAATACCAAATTCTGCATTCAGGAAAAATACAAATGGCCTAGACAATAGCTACTAGCTTCTTTTTGTTTTAAGAAGAAAGAGAAAATAATCATTCTTGTATTTTGCATATTTATTCAGTCCTTCTACATTTTTGACTCTAGTTTCCCTAAAAAATGGAAACTGTGAAGATACACTACTTCCTGTTTTAATCCTGATAAACTTTGATCTGGTTGCAGTATTATATTGTTTTTATTCTATGTGTAAAAAAAGAAATTGAAGTCCACTCTAAAAGCAGCAGGAGAAGGAAAATACTTCACATGAGCAAGTCATAAAAAAGTTTTTTTCATGGTTAAAATAAAACTTTTTCCATGACCATGTATTTCTTATTTCAGCATACTGTGGCCCAAATAAAGAACAAACAGCAAGACTCAGAACATAAGAATTTTGGGCACGAGTATTTCTTTTGCTTCCCTTGCAATGTGAAGGTCCCTTAATTTGAAAGAAAATAATGTCCCAAGTGTGTCTCAGTCTAAAAAAAAAATTTTCTTTCTGTAGAGCTTGTTAAACATAATCTACAACACACCACAGGTGAGGCTAGCCAGGCTGTGACAGGCATTAGAGGACAACAGGCATTGCCTCCTGCTAAAACAGAGGGTGACCACTCCTGTCCTTTGTCCTCCACAACTTGCAGCCTGCAGTCACCTGCATCTCACAGGAGCTGTTACTAATCATTTACTATTAATAACTGTCTTTTGGGAACCCAGGATCAAAGACTGGACCAAACACTGCTCTCGCAGATGAGGGACTGCAGGCCCCACTCCAGCTCTCGTGCCTCAAAGCAGCTGTGGGATGAGGGATATTAACTTTGGGCCAGCAGCACAAGGGCTGCCAAGTCACCAGGATTTGCCATTGCCTCCTTCTGCCTCTCCCCTTTTTAGTCAGCCCTTGTTAGGAGGGCTCTGGATTACGAGGGATGCAGAGCTGACTGAAAGGCAGCATGCACTTGCATTTTAGCTGCTTTTAGGAGAGAGACCATTTTTGCTTTACTATCAGAAGCGCCCTTGTGGAACCCTTTTCCTCTTTCCCTCGTTTCAGAAGCATCTCCAAACACCATCTAGCACCTGTAGTGGTACAAACACTCTGTGTTTGTGCTGGTGCAGTGCATTTAAGCCACAATCACTGTTAAAACAGCTCAGGATGGCCAGGAAGGGGTGTCTGTCTGTGCCAGACACACTGCTCTCCCCCTTCCTTGCCCACAGAGAAGGGAAGCATGCCCAAGGAGGAGACTCTTGGGCTCTCAGCAGTAACCCTGGGACCATTTCAGGGCTGGCAGGAGGGACCTCCCTCATGCAGGACAGATTGTGGAAGTGCGCTTGTCTTAAACGAACAAGTTGGATTCTCAGAGATGTTAAGTTAACACACATGCAGTTAAACCACACTCCTAAATCTTGTTAGTCTTTCTTCACCATCTGTGACAAGGTTTTTCTCTTTGAAACTATGAAGCTGACCTTTTGTGCTTACATGCATTTCCTCTGTTGAGTTTTCAGACTCATCATCCTACTGTGCCACTGCTTTCCTGAGGAGGACTCTGGTATATAAATAGCCAAGCTCAAAAGAGGATTCTTCTGATCTATTTGACAATTTGTCTTCTTTGATTGTTCAAGGAGACAGTAACTTGTAAGATTTCTGCTCAGCACTTAACAGAGTTGAAGGTACTGAGCTATGTTGTTTAATGATTTCTAAAGAAGGTCCGATTTAATACTAGAATAACTGCAAAATTTGGAAACATCTGGGACTAATCTAATTCCTAGCCAATCTAAAAATACTGATTAAACCCTGTAGTAACAGGTGGTGCAAACACTAGTAAGTCAATTTTAATGAGAAAGGTCAGCACCTTCATCTCCTCATTTTCCTTTCCAGAAGTACCAATAAATTCCTCTCAACAGGTGTGTCTAGGATGTATAATTACATTGTTCTCAAACAAAAGTCCAGCAGCACTATGTTAAAGATCTCTTTTAAAAGAAAAGGAAAAAGCTTCCAATGCTTGAAATATAATCCTTGACTTCCTCCATTATTTTCTTTTCATGTATCTTTTTCATGTCATGACTGTTTACAGATATCAGATAAATCTGATAAATCTGTCTTAACTAGCACAAAAATTCAAATCCTTCTTGCATTCAATGGATGTCTGTCCCTTTTCCTACGAGAAGGCTTTATTTAATTGCTGGTGGCTCTCATAGGTACATCAGTCTTCACTCTGATTAAATGGTACTTAGGAAGGGGGAATATACAAAGTCATGTTTGTTTTTTCATATTCTTTTTTTTGCATTCTTAATATTCTTAATGTTGTTTGAAACATTGCCGTGCTGGGACAAACATTTCTTGGCACCTGAACTGAAAATCACACTTTAGAGTTCAATGCTCTGGTTTCACCACAATCCAAGTGAAAGAGGAAAAAGTATTCTAAAGGAAGCAAGATCTTCAGGTCAAAATGTGTATTGTTTCACTGAATGGTTCCTATATCTTTTTTTCTCTACAAGGGGTTTTTTTGCCTGCTACATGGGCAGATTTTTACAGAAATCCCAAGGGCTTATTTATTGTGGGTATAAGTAATAACAAAGCAAAGAATATCAAGGGAATGTCCAATATAACAATCCTAAAAAGAATACAGTAGTGTCTGAATCAATAAAGAAAACCTTAGTTCTCCGCCGTGCTGTGTAGGGGTTGGAAGGTCCAGTACAGCAGCAAGCAAGCTAACAGTTATTATTCTGCAGGGACAGGAGTCTGAATAATCCCTTATTCCAGTTGTTTGGCAACACTGAGCTGATTACAGCTGAGAAGGGGTTCTGTGGACAAAACAGGGCACATTTACAGCAAATCATGAGAATACTCAGAAAATCTGTGCTCCCTGGAGGGTCTCTTGGAAGAGGAGAGGCAGCCTGAGCCAGTCACAGCTCTGGAGAGGGGAACCTCGGAGCTGTGCTGCAACTGGGATGCCCCAGGAACAGGCAGCTCTCGCAGGGAGAGCACGAGACCATTTTCCACCTATTGCAGTGACACACTTCCAGCCACAGTGAGGAAAGAAAGCTTTTTCTTGGCATTATAACCTATCAACAGAAGGAAAGATAGGTCTGCTCTCCTGCCTCCTGTGGAGGCTGCATTTGTCCCACAGTGCCAAGCAGCGCAGGGACTCTGCACGCCTTGGCCTGTGGTCCCCGGCCAACTTCGTCTGCATTTTGTCAAGTCCTCTCTGAAAATCTACTGAAAAAATACCCAGCAAATTCCTCCAGCCCACACTGCTGCCCACACCCCCAGCCTGATCTCTTCTGCCCCCAACCACAAGGACTGCTATTAATCAAAGCCTACACCAGGACATCTTCCTCTTGATGCCCTAAAATCAGGTGCTTCACATGAAAAGTTCAGGACCAAGTGGGATCACTAAGGTGAAACTCTGTGTGCTTCAAACCACTTAAAAGGTGACGTTCCAGTCCTAAATTATCTGTCTTGAACTCAAAAACCAAAAAAAAAGCTCTGTAGAAATTCTTCTGGATTCAGTCCTACATTCTTTCAGCACAGCTGGATATCTGCTTTCTGACCAGGAAGTCTTTTTAGTTCTAAGAGTCTTTTAATAACTACTTGATGCAGAACTACACAGTTCTTTGTTTATTTATTAATTATGAATAATTAGAGAGGATACTCCTGAGAGTGAGTGCTTTTTCTTTTTTTCCCTCCAAGGTGGATATTTTAAGAACATTTTTATATAAGACTCACTGAGTAATCCTCACTCAATCCACTATAACCCAGGGCTCAGGGGTGTTTTTGAATGTCTACGTGGGCATGTTTAGAAAGACAACATAAAACAAAATACAAGACAAAAAAAAAAAAACAAAACAAAACAAAACAAAAAAAAAACCCAGGGTTTAATAAAAGTCTGCTTGGCATTTCTTTTTGCTAATTCATATACACTGCTTCTAGCCTCAAGAAAACAGAGCTTTTGCTTCATTGTATTTACATGGACTTTAGAAAGCTATTATGAAAATGGGGTCTTTTTGGGTTTTTCAGTTATATATTGATATAAAGGTGTTAGCACTGATTTAGCTTACTTCCTTGAGTATATGCTACAAAATATTTGCCTCCTCATCCGCACTTCCTCATGAGAAAGAAAATAAAACCAAAAGAAGTCTCACAAAATTCTACACAGAGCTCAGACATTGCACCAAGGGGTTTTTTTCCTATTATATGGCCAGAAAGAAAGGGAGAAAAGAGTGAGAAAAAGTGTTAGCACAAGGCATTAAAAACGTATTACCATGAAAATAAATTCTTTTCTGGACATACTAATCAGTAACTTTTCAGCAGCAATACAGCAAATTAGTAGAAAAAATATTTACAAAGAAGCATCTTTTTTCTTTGAAATATGTGGTCAGCCAGGTTATATGAGCTGTCAGCATGGCTGATGGGATGGCACAGCAGCTGACATAATAGCAGAAGAAAAGACACTACTCTTCCAACTTTATGATCTGCTAGATCAGTATCTATCTGCAAGATTACTAAATGATTCTTCTAACAAAAACATTTATAAGTATTTTTTAAAGAGTCCAAATAAAAGCAACTTTTGTTGTGAAAACCAAACACATTTGAAACAACCCATATTTTCACACAGTAAATTTCAGGAATGTTGTGGATGATTCCTCATTGGCTGTAGAACATCCAGTTCAGAGACACAAATCAGATAGACATAACACCAGCACTGCACCTTTGTCTTCTAAGGGATCCACTTAGACTGGCATTTCCATCGTGCTAATTACAGAGGACCAGTTTTCTGATAGACTTGCTCAAAGTGGGATTGCCAAAGACATAGCTAGGGATACTTTATTTGGGAAATTGATTTAATTACCCTGCTCCATGCTGCACTGTGGGTGCCAGAAGTCTTTATGTCTCTGGGAAGGCATTTAGACACAATTAAATCAAGAAAAATTAATAAAATACTATTAAAGACAAAGATAAATCTTTTAGCTCAGCAAATCTCTGAAGCCTATGGTAAAAAAAAATACATATTTTCCATGGTCTTCCATTTTAGCAGAAGCTTTTAGGTATCCATTTGTTTTCAGAAAGATGAGGGTTTGGTTATAAATAAAGTAGGACCTGAAGCATTTATCCACTGATATCAAATTTTTTTTAATATTTAAATCCTATCTGATATGTAATTGCATACTTCACTATATTGCTCATCAAATACCTGAAAGCCAAGTGCCTTTCATGAGACTCTAAAGGTATGAGAGAAGCCAAATTTGTTTTTAAAGGTAAATATATAAACCCAAAGATAGGGTGGAGCCTCTACCTAACCTTACTGGTTAAGAAAGCTGCAATATCCCTCAGGAAGGGATTCAATTAATTTCACTTTACTTGTCTAATTACTTGGGTGCTTAACCTCACACAGTTATCTAGGCTCTCTCTATGGTCAATGCAGGGAGCAAGGCAACCTTGGAAAGGAAGCTGAGAGGTTCCTGGTGACATGGGTGCTGAAATGATCCCAGAATCAGACAGGAGCTCAGCAACAGACCCTGCCCATTGTGCCTCCTGTCATGCTGGTGCTCCTGATCTGCTTAAGGGAGGGCTGCTGTGGGTACTGCTGCAGATCTGACCCAAGTTCTGATGACCCCATGGGAGTCTTTAGGCACTGGATGAGGCAGACAGCGAGGTACAGCCCATGCCTGAGTGGCTGCAGCTCCCTAATGTAGAAAGGAAATCTTAGTCATTATTCCTTATGGGAGCGATACACAGCCTCTCACAAACTGAAAAGCCAGTGCACATTTCTAATGCAGTCTCAAAAGTAGATCATTATGTATATCATTTGGTATAAACATAGTCATCAGGGGAATTCAGAATAGATTTATACCAACATTTTAATAAGTTTCATAAGAAAGTGGTTCATCAAATAAAAATAATGAATGATGGAATTAAAGAACCACTGAAAATTGCTAATGTGTTTAATCATCTCAACATCTATATTTATATAAGATAAATTTGGATGATATAGTGGATGTAATTCCATTTCAAGTCTCCAAGCACAGATTGCATTCCAAGACACTCAACAAAAGAAGAGTCAGAGCTTGCCTGTAAGCAGGACCCTGCGACCATTTGTGTGAGGACACTTGGAAGCCTCCCTGACATCCAGATATTCCGTTAATCAACAAAACTCATGTGTGAACCAAAGGAAAAATAAAGAGACCAGGGCTATGTAGAAAAAAAAGAGAATGCACAAAAAAGCTGTAAAGTTCAGTATATCTTGACATTTTCCTATGACCTAGAACCTCACCTGCATGTCCTGCTATTAACCTGGTCACTTAGCTGTGCTCACAGGTGCCAAATCCAGGAGCTCAGACCCAAAGGACCGAGGCAATGCAGGTAACTCAATCTGTGCTGCAGTCCTGGAAACACCCACTCAGCTGCCTCGCAGCACTGAGCGTTTCTAAGGTCAAAAGATCATCATTTCTGATCTTTGTGTTTACCACATCCTTATAATTATCTTTTCTTTTGCTTTCACCTCTCCATCTTAAGCAGGACTACTATACCTTGGGAAAAGAACCAGTGGTACCAGGGAAAGGACACGCAAGGTGCAGTTTCCAGAGCAGAGTTCCCTGGCTGGGAAAATCACCTTGCACGCTGGCATTAGCCTGTCTCTGTGTCCCCACACCTGTGTGATGGTGTGACTCACACCACTTCCCTCCAAACCACTTGCCCAAATAGAACTGTTGTATTTTTTCAGACAGAAACAGAGCTGAAGACACAAAAGCCCAGCTAGACTGCTATGACCCTGGTTTGGCAACCATGGGCAAAAATGTCCAAGAGGAAAGGATCTCTAGAAGTAAGAAGATGATATCTTTAAAGAAATATGGCCTTTCTGGGGGATTCTACCCTAAGACCCCCATCCCTTTTTTCAGGTGATGGCCCTCTCCTGCCCTATCCCACCAGCAGGTTGTTTCTCCTTGCTGTCAGCACCTCACTCTTTCTCTCAGCAGAACACAAGCAGCTGGCTCCAGAAACTCTAACAAAACCTCTTCCAGCTCTGCCATAAAGAACTGTCTGAGGTCAGAAAATCTGCAAACAGAAACCTTGAGCACAGAACCTGGAGCTGTCAAAGGCAACGAGGCTGTGTGATGACCCTATTTATAACTGGCCATATGGCAATTGATTTCCTGTTGCTCACACAGGACATCTCTGTGACTCCAGCCTCTGTGCTTCCCACTTTGCTCTTCTGCCAGGTTTATTTATATTTTTCCCCAGCTCTGAAGGCAAATCAAGTTAATTGCCTATTACACGAGATTAAGCAAAATAACTAAAAGAATAAAGAAAGAGGATATAATGTTCTGATTACTCTCCATGGGACCTGTGGAACAATGGGATAGTTATTCCTGCACAAAGCAAGGAGGTGCTCTACATTTTCTGCTGTGTGCAGAGCTGAACAACGAGGCAGGTTTATACCTGTGTTACTGCTCAAATGCTCATTCTCACCCAAAGTTCCACATAACTTTCCATTAAAACTGACATCTCAATTTGAGATGCACTTAACACCTCTAAACCTAAAGAATCGTCTTAAAAGCCTGCCAATTTTGCAACTACATCGTGAAAGAAATAACAAATTAAATTATTTTTTTATTGAACACTGTACAATATTAGTCCATTTGGAATAGAGATAAGGAACTAAAGAGCCAAAAAGGCCTTTCCAGTCAATGAGCTAAGATGAAGAGATGCCTGGGGGAAAGAGACAAATTTGGAGTGTAGGAAATGAAAAACAATTAGAAGAATTAAAATAATTGTATTTTCCATGAGGGGAAAATAGAGATATGGGATAAATTACTAATATGGGTTTCTAAAACAAACAGTGCAGCATTCAAAATGGTAATAATGGGGTTTCAAGTAGAGCTATGAGAAAACCTGCTTAGTGAGCATAAGCCCAACTTAAAAAAATTTCTAATCACAAATTTGGTGAACCTAGGGAGAGGTTAATTAAGGCTAGCAGAAACAAAGAGGGCAAGGGCAAGGCCTACTGCAGCAGTTCCCTCCACCCTTTCACATTTCCAGCAAGTGGAAACAAAAGACTGCAGCGAGGGAGGTAAAGACTGCGGAAGAGGGGGAAAGCAACGTTCCCCTGTTCCCTTGTCCTGCACTTAACCCAGGTCCCAGGCAGAGTGAGTGATGCAATCTGCACAGGGCATCTGTGGATGCAAGCATTTTTATGAGCTACCATTCCTTTCAAAACGTGGTGTTGCTTTGCTAATTAGTGAGAAGATAAACATTTCTGACAGATGAAATATATTGTTATCTTGTTAATTGAGCTGCACAGAATCTATTGGTTGAAGTAGTATATTCTCTCTTCCTCTCTAGGGTTGGAGTTCAGTCTTTTCATTTTTTGCTTCCTTAAACACTAATAATGAGCTGAGAAACAAAGAACAACCTCCTACAGTGTGGGTGGGGTCCTAGTGCTTAAACTGGTTCCCTTCAAAACTCCAATCCATTTACCTGCAGAGCAAAAGTATGTGCTACTTGTGTCTTTTGCCACATGCAATTAAAAATAAAAAATAAACCCTTGAAGGAAAAAAAAAAAAAAGGTTCCAGTGAATAGTCCATCACTAATGCAGATCACCCTCTTCAAAAGCACTTAGTCTTGCCAAAGATGATGTTGTATTACTACATAGATGTTGTATTACTATATAGAGCAGACCTCAACCAGATATCAATGTCTCTATTCCTTCTCTACAAGGATACCAGTCAGAATAATATAAAAAATTGCACACAGCAATACTTGCAGCAATAGCCAAGAGTCTGTCTCGAAGACAAACAGCCCAAATACTCACAAGTTTGCCAAGACAAAATTCTTCCAGCTAACAGTAGCTGTGGGCTGAGTTACCAAGTATCAAAACACAGGAATGTTCCACGCGCAGCCCCATCAGTGAGTGCTCAGAGACCCGTCCCAGCACTGGTCTAGGAGGGGCTGCTTTGGGCTATGCCCAGAGATGTCAGGCGAGATGGGGAGCACCAGTGCCACCAGCTTTCCCATCTGCACAGCCTGCCAGGAGCTCTCATAGGGCATCATCCTTATGTTTCACTTTCATATTTACATTATTGCAAATCACTAGTCTTTCACTGTGAGCCCATTATTACCATAATTAAGAGGAATATCAGAGGACTTATTTAGTTGAGTCACCACTGCTCCAGCATTGCCAGCTTCATGGCTTCAGTTTATTATTAACCAGGTTATGATGACAAGACTAGCACCCATTTCAAATGTTATATTTGTAAAGTCCAAAATCAGAAAACAGACATAGCAAGGGAACCATAAAGCACTTATTTGTACTTCAAGATTTTAAAGACACTTTTAAAGTTTTGGGAGACTGCGTTAATTTTCCTCCTATTTATTTAAGAAAAAAAAAAAACAGGATAGAGTGTAGCACAGTAGCAAAACAGAAGTTGAAAACAGAAGGCTCTTCTGTCCTATTTCAGTGATAAGATTAATTGCATTTTCATAAAAATTTTTATGCTCCATTCACCTTATGTCCCTTTGCCTTACCTCCTCTTCCTGAGAGTTTTAATAAATGAGTCATCCTTACTAATTCAGCCCTGCCAGCTTTCTTTTGGTACATAATATTTCAGTACTTAATGCAGTATAATAGTCTCCACTAGCCAATTTGATTAGTCATAGCCTCATCCTTGCTTACCATGCTATTTTTCATTTTTTTAGTCATCTGGAATGTATTCCCTGCTCTGGTTCATGCTGTGTTGCTTTGTGTTAGAAATCCTAAACAAGACATACTTTATCTGTGAAATGCTGGAAAGGCCTACTATTAAGCAAATGCTGCAAGCACAGAGCTTTACACTTTATTTGAACTTTGCCAACAACTTTAAACCAGCGGCTCCAGCTCCCTGAGCCATTCTGCTCAGTCAGGTACATTTCTGAGAGCCAGACCCACTCCAGCAGCCCACACAGGACCACTACAAAAGAAGTTTCACTATTCTATAACAGCCTCCAGATCTTCACTACCACGACACCTTCAAACTTAGACCTTGTGTTCCTTCAAATCTCCCCGTTCATTTCCAAAAAAGTGCTCCTTAGGATTCCCATCCCCTCTGAGTTCTCCATACCTGTTTCAGATCATCTGTGGGTTCTTTATGACCTCTCAAAAAACAAACAAACAAAAAAAAAACCTAACAATGTTGCATTATATAAAGAAAAAGCCACATATCCTTTTTCTATATCCAGCCTCCACATCCATTCTGTATTTCAAGATTTCTGGAAAAAGGTTGCAAGGGTGGAAAGATCTTATCACACTTGTCAGGTGGCCAAGTGTTGCCTCCCAAAAATAGTTTCACCTGTTTTAATTGCTTGTTAGTTAAGTCAACCTGCCTTCAGCTGAAAGATTTTTACTGTAATTAAGATAGGCATGGTTACTTAATGCCAAAAAATGTATCTTATCAGCCTTTCATTTACAGAATGTGCTATCTCCTCAATTATAATAGACCAGAGAGATTTTATAATAATTAACCTAAAAAGGCTATTCATAGAAAAGGGCCCAGCTGTGATCTGATTAAAGCAGTCTAAAATCCTTGGGCCAAATTGAAACATCTTGTAAAATATCAATTGGCTTAGCATACATTTTATATTTCTCCCTTCTCTCCACTTTTTTTGTACGCCAATATACTACTTTTAAAATTAATTTTAACTTGTTTTTCCCCTGGAAAAAGAGAAAATATCATTGAATAATACATGTGCATGCTAAAGCAATAAATACAGACTTTTGGAAAATGCCTGTGAACTGACTAATTTTTGTATAGCTGCTATTAAGTGAATACAGATTAGAAATCTTGGCACATTCCATTCTAAATTGACTTTCATTCTGTATCCCAATGAAATGGAGGGGGTTGTATTTGTGAGCCATTCAGATGATAGTTCGGCCCCAAAGAAGTAAAGAATAAAGATGAAATCTTGATCTCACTGAAGTTAAAGGCAAGTCTCTTCTTACTTCAGTTGGGTCAGGATTTCACCCTAGGTTGTGTGGCAGAATTTTAGCCCCTGTTTGAGGAGAAAATGAATTAACTGTCACATGCCAGACAGATGAACATAAAGCAAATTAATCTGTAACCAGAAAACAAGCCACAGGGAACATCACCATCACACACAGCTCCATACATCACGAGACCTTCTGTTCCACAGGAAGGCTATGAAGGTGCCTCTTTCTCTCTCTGGTTCCATCATCTAAAAGCCTCTTTTGAACCAGCTTTGGGAGGCATCTCTGATACCAACTGGTTTTCCATGAAAGAAGTCTGACTACAACACCTCCCTGACTCTTGATTAATTAGCAAGCTATTCTGCATACTCACAATATATATTTCATATAGAAGTGGGCTCTGGCACTGGTTCAACCCAAAGTGTAGGAAGCTGAGTGAAAAATTCTCAGTAGTGACAAAAACAGTTAGGGTAATGGAGCTTTTCAAAAAAGAAAAACATTTCCTTTTCACTTTACATTTTCTTCAAAACAGATGGATATTTTGAATGTGAATAAATACTACGATGGATTGAAAAATGAGCATATCTTACTACGAAACATTAAAAAGTTTTGCACTATTCAGATTTTTAAAGAATTAAGTCCAAATTTTGTCAATCCACCTTGGATGACACTGTAAAGTGTTTTCAAAGAGTTAACCCACATTTCTTAGAATAGTCTGCCCTGTTATACTACAAATCAGAAACTACTTCCAATACTGTTACCAAAGAAGGAAATCACACTAAACCTGTATGCCACTCTGGTAAGGCAATAAACTTCTAAGAGTAGGGCGAATGCCACAAACTAGACAACTGGCCATAAAGTATCAATAAAATCTATTAATGACCAGCATGTGGCAAGGCTGTGGAGCAGGCAGTGTTCCATAAGGCTTTATTTTGCTTGGTTTTCACCTGTCTTTTTACTCTTTCCTCTCCATGGGCCTGAAAACATGTCTATACTGAGCATTACTTAAACAGATCAAATTCTGTTTTCTCTCTGTTGGCCTTAACATTCCTGCAAGCTAAAAAAAATAAATGTGGAACCTGGGAGATTATTATGAGAACTCCCACACTCCATTAAATTCTCTCAGGAAAATATGAAGTGTGATAAGACAAACGGACTGACAAAAATGGTCTAAACCCAGAAAGCGACTGAGGAAGAGCCAGAGCAAAAATAGGGAGCCTAAAATCCCATCAGGGTTTATGGGCCAGCCCAGCCCACGCAGGAGCAGGACACAGGGTGCAGTTACATTTCAGCCCCTGTACCCTGCACAGGCAGGGAGAGGGGAGGCCAAGAGGGGCTTTTGGTCAGCAGAAACCTGCCCTGCTCACGGCATGGCCTGTGCTGCTCTGCAGGGATTGGGAAGCTGCAAACAGGACCCAGCTCCATCCCTTTATCCTGGATATCCTTTATCCTGCCCGAGACCTCCCCACCTCTGGAGGATCCTCCAGCAAGCAGCTGTAAACAGACACCAGCTCCTTTGCACCTCACAGGCAACACAAAGGGGATCAAAAGTGAAGCAGGAAGTCTAGCTGTGGGGCTCTTGTTCACACTTACATGCCTTTTTCTTTCTGCCTTTTTTTTATATTATTTTTTTTTCTTTAACAATTACAGGATTTTTAGAACTGGAGGCACGTCCAAATAATGTCAAAAAAGGAAAGATTTTGGTTACAGTCATTTATCTGGCACTATCTATTTAGAAATGTCTGAACAACTCCAATGTCAGATGTTCTAGTTCTGGCAGAGAAAAGAAATACGATTAGATCTGGCTGCCCAGATGTCCCAACATTGAGAATAATATTTTTAAGCACGAACTCATGTACTGCTGCTGTCACGTACTTCAATAGACTTATTTTGTTCTCGTGGGCTATAAATTGTAGTAAAATTGAACCAGATTAATGGTTATAACTGGCCTTTCTTCTGTCAAACATTATTTCAATAGAAAACAAGAGTCTTTATGTGTACAGATTCTAGTTCCTCTTCCCTTGGTAACGTGCCTTTGTCATTGTACCCTTGTTGAACTATCCAGAAATAAGAGCTTCTCCTTTCTATTTCTTTTCACTTATTGGGTAGCACGTTTCCTATTGCCATGTGTTTTCTACTTATGTTTATGTAAACACAGCTTATATATAAATATACAATCCTATACATTTCTTCATATTGTCATTTTCATTTATTTTCACCTGCTTTCATTTCTTTTCATTTCTAGGATTACTGAATTGGCAACAACTCCTATCATGCAGTTTTGTCTCCTTTTCAGTTATTTTTGTGCTGGTAGTTTGTTGCATCCGAAGCTCTCTGTGCTGATTATGTTGTTGTTTTTGTGTTTATGAAATTCTCACTTTTATTTACAGAAGAAAATGCTTAAACCTTAGTGCCAAAATACATTATTTCCTTTCTTCTGATTTAAAGAAGATAGCTTTATTTGAAAAAGTACTTGAGGAGACTGTTTCTGAATGGTTATCTATACTTTTTATTCATTAAAAGCAGAGACAAGCTCAAAACATGGAAGTGGGGTGTCTCAATTTTGCCTAGATCTTGTGCTATTTAAACCTATTTAGAGTTTCAGCTTTATATATCCATCAGAAGTGGACATCAAGAAAGCAGTTTTGACAGTAGGTGAGTGAAACTTCCCAGTAAAAGGTTCCAACCAGATTGCTTTTCCCTGGAATGAATACGCAAAAGGCTGCTTTTGCTCTCTTTAAAATTGTTCACAGGGGCCTCATTATTTGCACAGAGATTTATATAATTGCACCCACTCACATGATTTCAAAAGCTGCATGTATAAAAAAAGGAAGAAAATAAATATTTTAATATTTTATTTCTTCTTAATGTCTAGCAAGAATGTTCAATTACAGCCTCTCTACTTATAAAAATCATACAAAGGTTTCAAGTCTCAGCATGTTCCGGCAGTAAAGTGCAAACAATCTTGTGGTTACAAAGGCTACTTTGCTGAACCTCATTCCTTCTTCTTTCTCTCCCACCAGCTGAATAAATGAGAGACATATTTAGCAGCTTCAGAAGAAACTATTTTCTCATGCTCCCACTAACAAATCAGGGCAAAAAATGACAGTAAGTCACGGGATAGGAGCAAAGGATGTAGAGAAAGGAGTAAATTAGAATTGATAAGGGTGGACGAGATAAATAGAGGAAAAAACCCAAGCCCAAACACTAAATTCTGACAGCAGATGAGAATGGAGCAGCAGATATGGAGGAAACAAGATGGTAGAGCATAAAAAATGAATATATTACAACCTCTTGAAATCAGATTGTTTTCATTCATAATCATATCTGAAGAACAGAAATTACTGGCAATACTATATTTTCTTTTAACTGCCTTTTCCCCCAATTATTCCAGATTGTTTTTCCGGTATGTGGTGGCACAGCATAGACAGAAACCTTCACAATAAGCCACCCAGGCACTGACTTGATTAAGGAAAACTCAATTGTCATGAAGAAAAGCTCCTAAAATCTCACACTAGCACACAATATTTCCTCTTGTGTTTTGGTCCAGGTTCCCACCTAAGCAAGACAAAGTCTTTGCGGCCCTCCCAGAGGCACCTGCAGCATCCACAGGGTGACTGGGGCCTCCACCCAGCAAAGCCCTCACCGAGCCCTGCAGCAACTGCTTCAAGGAGTGCAGGTTCTGGGAGCCGCTGCTCAGCTTCCTAAAACCTTTTACACATTTGCAAGAACACAAAGTTAGTCAAAGCTGCGGCTCCCCATGCGAGCCCCCTGCAAGTGCTCTCCAGATGGATGCTGCTGTTCCCTGGGTGGCCCGAGGAGCCTCCCCAGCCCCTCCCAGCAGCAGATTGCTTTCTGGTACTTGCTCTTTCTGCTGGCAAGGAAGAAGATGACATCTAACATGTTTTGAATTAGAATGACTACAGATTTTCCCCAAAACAGTGCATTTATAGACAGAGAGGCAGATCTCATCCAAAACTGATACAATTCAGGTTTGATTTCTATGACCTTTAGCACAGGCAACAAACTATAGACAGAAGACTGGGGGAGGTAGACTGTCCTAATTGCTCCACATACTCACAATTAATCTATAGCCTCACTACCTGGTTTTAATTTGTGGCAGAAGCTGCCTTACCACATCAAAGATAGTGATTCACCTCTCCACTAATCAAAATTTGAAGAGCTACTACCAATAGTAATTAGATAGCTAAGGCCAGCCATCATGCAATTCAGCATTAATTAAACAATGTTACACTGGTTTTCATTCAGCTCACAAAGTGCACCAGAAATAGGCAGCACAGGCATCATAGATTTTATCTACCTTTCCAGAAATCTTTTGTTCCTTGTGATTAAGGCCCTCTATCTCCCAGTAACCACAAAATTCAACCTCCTTTTATTGCTATAAGATGAATATTCACTTGGGTGGTTCCCCCTTCCAATAATTATTAAGAAAAAGGAACAGTCCACTTTTTTGGATTTCAGCAATTACATAGTTACTTAAATAAAAGGTGACATAACAGACAATATATATAGAGATACTATAAATCAGTGTCCATCTATTCAGTCAGTTTGGAACTAAGGAAACTTCTTAAAAGCAGATGTGCAAGTACAGCTCTTAAGTGATGCTTTCCACTCTCTAACATTTAAAGAGGGTCTTATTTTAACTTTTGCCTGTCTGGAGCTGGAAAAAACAGTGGTAAACTGGGGTCCAGTAGTTTTTCATATTCTTGTGAAATAGTCTTAGGTAAAAGACCAAATAATCAGCTTTAATAAACTGACCAAAGTTTTCTGTGGGGACAGCACCTTAAAATCTGGCTCTTGGCATGGATAAGGCTGAGGTTAAAAAAAGCATATAAGAGGCATGCAAAAAGAGGTAACAAAAATGTTGATGGTGAAAAAAACTCCAGCATACTAAAAATAGGAAAGAACTCCACATGATAAAATGAATCCTTATTTAATCTTTGTCTGTAACCAAAAATTAGCATATAATTTGGCAAGAAATAATATTTTAACTCTCTACTAAGGACCAAGCCTGAGGCAATGGTGCTAGCCAAGGCTGGTTTTATATGGGAATACTCATTCCTGTGGGTATCCACAGGGGACTGGTTCATGAATCACAAGCAGGCAAGTGGGGTGAGGGAGTCATCTGAGACCAAAGCCAAAAGCAAACCCCACAGGATTTCTGTTTGGAACATCTTCCTGTGGCCTGAGCCCTGGAGGTGCTGCTGCATGACATCCTATCTGAACAAGCAGAGTACACCACCACCAACCACCTCATTAAGGCAAAATGTCCGTGTGATTAACATGGCAGGACTTCAGGAGACCAGAGCAGCCATATTTCAAACCCATGTAAAGCTCATTTTGGACCTAAGACTACTTTAATAATTCATTGATTCTATCTGCCAAACGTGGAGCTAGAGCTGCAGTTCTGTGAATGAAAAATGTTCAGCTGTATGTGTCCATGTTCCACACAATTTCTTCCTTTTACCAACCTCTCTTGGTACTTCATATGCCTTAAAAATTGTATGAATGATGTGCATCGGGGCTCCAGGGCATCTTGGAATGGCCCTGGTACTAAAAGGAAGCTTTGCAACAAGATGGAGAGGGAACAAGATATCATGAAATATGAGCTTCCAAGTCAACCTACATATCATGGTTTGTTTCCTAAGGAAAGAAAAAAAACAATTGCAGTGCTCAGCTTCAAATCAAAATATTTTATTGGCATGCCAGACAGTACAAACACTGTCAATGTGTAGAAAAAGCAGAAACCTTGGGTAACTGTCAGCAATAGGCACAACACATCGTGCATCTGCCCAAGATAACTCTTCACAGTGTGTTTGGGGTTTTATCCCCTGTGTCCATTTGTCATCATTGTCCATTTCTAAGCTGGTGGCAGGTTGCTACATAGCATGATGCTATCCCTGCCGTTTCTTTCCTTTCTCCTAGGGTATGCACAGTTTTTCCTCATCGTTTTTTAATGGAAAGTCTTTTATCATTTCTGGTAATGTAAGCAAATATCTTCCTAACACTGTCTTGCACTGTTCATACTGGAACAGTAAGTGCCTTTTAACCAGTGTTTTTTCTGTCACATGGGCTGCACAGCCTCTCTTCTTCCAGTTCTCTTTTACAGAAAATCAGTCTGGAATTAATTAGGATCTACCTCAGTTTCGCTTTCTAATGTAATCAATAGTCATAAATAATCTCAGGATTTCTTCAGTTGTCTCAGATCAGTACCCCTAGATTTATACCATCCAGAATAGTTAGATATGGTAGCAAAAACTGATGTTTATAAGACTTGGGAGAAAGATACTGTTGGATCCCTTATTAGAAGCTTACTGTCATTTTTGCTCATTAACTTTGTGAACTACTGACTTGAGCTGAAAGTTCAAGAGTCATAAGCAGCACTAGGATTAGGATTCTAACCCAGCAGTTATCTTCTTGTCAATAATATTACACAACACTCAACTTCTTCTCTACATCCATCAGAAAGACAAACCAATGGTATCCACAGTATGAACCAGCAGTATCCATGCCCAGAGTGAGGCATTTTTGATGCCTGGCTAGCAAGGATACCAGAATAACCATAAAAAAGCAAATGATAACATATGTTTACATTTTTATCCTGCTCACAGTCACTAAGCTATGACTCACAAACTTCTGAAAGTGCCCTGAGAGACCAGAAACCAAGCCAAGGCTATACAACAAACAAACATGGGGACACGATTCTCAGCTCTGCTGATATACAGAGAGACAGAAGCACATTTCCCACTATTTTCAAATGTGACTGTCTGGTGGACACCTATATTTCTGAGTGTCAAAAGGATACTTGCTTTCTGGGAACAGCTGAGAGCTTTTTCTTCTCCAATGTGTGATTGTAGTGGGCAGGGAGATCTCATCCCCTTCCCCTGTGAGTTCCTCTAATACAAGTGACTCTGAATTTTGTTTCCTTTCAGGCCTGATGTGACAATGAAAGAATGCACGTTAAAAATTTTTAAATAATGGAAACAGCTACACTTAAATCTACACTTTAATTTTCTAAACAGAATAAAACTGAAGAGAATACTTAAATATAAAGAAAGGTTGAAGTGCATGGGTCAACATTTGTTACATAAGTAGATTTTTGAAAATAAGTCATTCTTCACTATAACTATACAGCAGAGGTAACCACCATTTCACAAGATCCCATATTTTTTTAAATTCTTTTTGTGTTTATGTTTTATTTCTTGCATCAATGAGTCATAAGATGCAAGGAATTAATTTAAGGCTTGAAAGCTAAAAGGAAAGAAGCTGATATGTGTAGTACTGTAGACTCAGATTCTTGTATCTAACTACATAACATATTTTCTTTCCACAGGAGGTAGTTATGACAAATTAGAAGTCTGAAAATTTTCTGATGGTGTAAAGGCTCCAGCTGTCACTAGGGAGATAGTGATCAGATTTCATAGCTGCATGGTCCCATGGCACCACTAAGAGTTCCATATGGTCATCCAAATGTTTCAACTAAACCCACAAAAAAATTCCACCGTGGCTTTTGCTTTTAGAAAAATAAAATTCTCCTTGGTAGGAATTTTTCATAACCTGCTACCAATAAACAAAACTTTCTTGATTTTGTCATTTTAATAGAAAATAATTGTTAGTGTTTTTGTTTCAGGTTGAAGTGGGTAGAAATATCAGCAGTGCAGCACTTGTGCCCGACCTCTAACTTTTTAATCTAGCACAACTTACATAACAGGAAGTAGGCTGGTAAGTGGACATGCAATGAATAATTAAGGTGTGTATATGTACATGGTGATAAACAGTAAATTCTTCAAACCACTTCTCTTTTGGTATAAAACCACCTCTGTTAAATTGTTAATGCTATTACTGTGGACAGAGACTCTTTCGTTCACGTCAAAGATGTCAGCATAAGCCTCAACAATAACAAATGACAAATGCATAATTTATTGATTCTTAAATGGCTGTGTCCTTGGATGTATTTCTTATAACTAATTTGCTTGGAGACACATCTGGCTCCTGAAGATAGCATCTGTTTTAAAGAAGGTCAGTGCTATATTTTAAAGGCAGAAGAACATAATCTTTTATCTGCTGTGCTCCTCTACTCTTTTAGCCTACAAATTCAGCTCTCACTTTATTCTGTCTACTAATTTTTATATCAAATAAAAAAATGAGCAATCTGTTGTTGAGTTTTGAAACAATGTACATGTACATTTTTGAAACACATACACAGATACTGTGAAGATGCAAGGAATTAATGTGTAGTTTTCAAGTGATTGTGTACTGTGTGAACTGAATTATTTATAAAATAAATTCAATTATGTGAATATTGCTTTCATTAATATTTCTTTTTTACAAAGTTAATCACCTGTTTCAATAAATGGTGCTAGCTTGTCCAGAGCTTGCTTTATTTAGATGTGCTGCTTCTGAATGTGAATCTAAGATCTCCTTGGATAAAATCAGCAAACACAGAATGCTGCAGTGTTTATTCTGCTATTGGGCCATGAACCATGACTTATCCCCCAATTATTCTTGTACATGCAAAGCCTGATCCCTCACATCTTTGCTTTTTCTGCATGATATTTATGCCCATATATATCCCATGTGATTCCAATCAATATATCTTTGTTATTTCATCAAGTTTCCATTGAATTTTAGCAGTATTTATTTTTACCTACTTCATGGCTGGAATATTAAAATATAAACAAGTTCTTAAAATCAGCTTGAAGTTTACATTAAAATAGGCAGCCACAAGTACAAATGATTCAGAAACTGCCATTTTAACCCTGTGATGAACAGCTAGGCACCTTTTGCTTTTATATTTCACCTTGCACCATACACAAAGTGTTTAATTATTTGAGGATTAATGGAGGTAGTTTATAATTAAGCTGAAGTATGAACTGATGTCATCATCTCAGTATGATGATATACAGTTTTATGCCAGAGCACCTGTTGTTTTGGAAGGAAGCAGCTGATATCATTATCTACCCAGTCAGATAGCCTAGTTTCCTGCTGCTTAAAAAATTATCCTAAGGGTTACCTAAGTTGGGGTAATACAGCATTTACTTTTTCATGCCCAGGATAGGAGAGAATGCATAAAATTACTTTATTCTCAAAGGTAGAGGGGGAACTGGGGGGGGGGGGGGGGGGTAGGGGGAGGGTCATGATGCTAAAACAGTTAATGTTTATTTGTGTGGAATACAAACCTTGCCATTTTTTTATGCATGAATATACATACAAAAATATTTATAACAGGTATGTAAGTAAATATGATTGGACAAGAGTCATTTATGAAGCACAAAGGATAAGATCCTCTGCTTTGCTATGAACATTTTTCACCATATGATTGACTCTGACCACTGAATAGCAAAGGTTAACCCCAGCTGGAGATTTCTCCTGTGTAGAGGTACTCAGCAGCCACCCTGTTCTTTGTCCCTGGTGTTATGAGAAAAAGAGGTTGCCAGGGCAATTTGGGATGGGGGAGGCTCTGTTGTGGTGGGCATTTGACAGCCATGAGGTCATTGCAGCATCTCATGCCAATGCTGTGGATTAAAGCCACATGTATGAAGCACTGAGTCCTGGATCCACAACCAGCCTTGGGAAACCCACGCCTCCAACCATCCAAGTGCTGTTCTGACAGAGTGTGGAATCAAGCCCAGTGTTTTTAGCATGCCTACAACTATCAGGCTTTCCTCTGAATTGTGGCATTATGCCAGAGCTGTTCATTTGGGTTGTCATCAACCGGCACCTCCTTCTAAGGAGAGCTAAAATGCAATAGTAGCAAACACATCTCAAAAATTTTTTGCTTTCTTCTGTCTCCTGATGAGAATATTTTTTTTACCTTTCTTAGCCACATGATGCCACATCCAACAAATTTTCCTTTTGTAATAGTGTCTAATGTGTATTCTGAGCAAGTGCAATATCATTTATTTGCTAGGACTGGTGACCTACATGCAATATTTGAAAAAGCATAATAGTTAACACAATTTCTTTTTTGCTTCCTTCAATCCTTTTTCATATGTTTTTTCATTTTTTTCTCTTTTTTTTTCCTCAAATGAAATACCTTTTCCCCCATTCAGTTCTTAATTGCATTTAATAGAATATCTCTTTACTCTTCAGTTCTTTCCAAGAGTACTCCTACAGCTGGCCTTTCCATAGACCTCATACCACTTTAAAAGGAAACAGTGACTAGTAGGAGTTACATTTCCCAACCCTCCCCAGCTTCCCAGACCTCCTGTAGCTTGGCAGATCATACCACTTAATAATATGAATAAAGCAACTTTTGACAGAGCAAGAAGTTGTGATGGAAAGAATCCCGCGGTCTTTATTCCCACATCTTGCATCCAGTTTTCCTTGGGATGTGTTTTCTGTTGGTTCCTCCACAGTCGTCTCAGAGAAAGAATATTTCTTGAATGTAACTATTTGGGTTTTAGTCTGAAGGACAGACAGCAGGTTTTCCCACTGTTTTTTCCTCCTTCTATTTAGAAGTTATCTTATTTCATTTTCATCAACATTTCTGGGTGTTCTTTCCTTTCTTCTGAACTATCATTGTGCCCATGATTGTGCCATGCATACCTATGATAAGTGAAAAGAACAGTTAGGTGATCTTCAATAGATAAAATACAGATAACTTATTCTATTCCCTGAAATGTCCCCAGAGTTAACATGGCTTTCTTAGCAGTAACAAACATTATTAAATTAGCGCTAATTTGGGGCTTATATCTGTATTACAATCTGGTTTATATGCAATAGATTAATGAATGTTTTTAGAGGGGTTTTATTATGCTTCACATCAGATGGGAAATAAGGTGTAGAAGCTTCCTGACAGAGGCATACTCATTGTGGTGGTTATAATAAGGGTGTGCCAGAGATCAATGGGCTGGAGTTCAGCCCCGTGACCACGGGGACATTGTGCACATTAACCACGGGCGCGCGCGGAGGCGAAAGGCTCTTGTCTCGATATTTATGGGTATTGAAAACCACAGCCACCAGTGGCTTGAGTGAAGATAGGTGTTATCCTAACCTTCTTCCTCTCCCTTTCACATCATAAAACTGCCCTGCAAATTAGGTTTTCAGAAAGTCATTTAATAATACAGAAAGCTATACTGCCACTCTGAATGTGCAATAATTGCCTGTGGGTAGGAACTTGTGTTTACAGCTGGTGCATTCTAAGTCTTGGAAGCTATTTCTCTATTTGCTAGACTTCAAAGAAAGTATTGCTTGCTATTTTTCATGATACCTAGCATTGGTATCTGACCAGCATAATGAAATGCTGACCAAAGGTAACACTATAAATTTCTTTTCTGTACTTCTTTTCTTCACAAAATTTAACACACAATTTCTCTAGAATTAGTTAGGATACAAAGAAAAGTAAAAAGTTTGCATACATTTATAGAAATTAAAAACCTGTTGTAGACAAGTTCATAAATAGTGACTGTGTATATTTCTAAGGTATTAAAAAAAAATTGGAAACTGCCCTGTACTTCCAAGAACAATAAAAATGATTATTCAAAACACAGTAGTAATTAATTACAAATTTTTATCAAATCCTTTTAATCTACAAGTTTCATTTGCCTTGAAATTTATTTACTAAAACCACCTTATTTTTCAAGAATGAACTTTAAAAGTAAAGAAAAAACAAAATTAGAATTGAACTTTCACATTGAGCTAGAGGGAGAAAACCATGCATATATTTTTAAAATGTTTTTGTACAGTTTGATCTTGGAATTATATGGATATTTCTCTTGCAAACTTGGCTTTCACCATTGAAACTTCTTCATTTCAGGATCATTAGCTCCATCAATAATAATTACCTTTAAAATATCATGATCTTGAACATTTTCTGAGGACCTGACACAGCAGTTTCAGGAATATTTTGTGTGAACTAATCTATAGTTCATAATCTTTGACAGAAATTCCAAAGTCTCCTCAAAAAAATGTGACAAGTAATAATCCAAATCTTTAATGTTTCTTAACTGTTTGTTCTGTAGATCCTCCATTCACTGGATCAATGAAAGCTTTGTCCAAATTCTGCCAAGTAGTCTCTTCAATTTAACACTAAACTGAGAAGCTTTAGAGTGTAAAAAGTCTTATATAAAAATCTGTTTTAACCAAATTCAGCTTTTCTGAATTTGTTTTCTTCAAGATTATTTTCCTTCCATACACTAAAATGCGATTGTAGAATAACCAAGATCTACCCACTGACTTCTGCTTCCTTCTGGTCCATCACCAGAAGCTGAAGATACTGGAACAGCTGCATCAACACAAAAGCATCCAATATGATGCTGGATCAAGCACAGAATTTGCCCTTTTGTTTTCTCTTTTGAGGATGTTTAGTTTGTATTTTACTTTTTGAAGACAAAAAGATACTTTTTGGATCTCTAGGAATGTCTGTACAAACATGCAATTCTGTCTGTACAAACATTTCTCTTCTGAAGTAAAAATAAATTTATTTTACATAAGACCTTGGGAAAAATGTGAACCAAAGTGAATCATGTGCCATATTGTTCCTTGGAATATTAAAGCTAAATTCCTTAGTGGCATATGCTGACGTAGGTCTGCTGGGTTTAATGGAGTTATTCTATCCCATACTAGCAGGGAATTATAGAGCAGCTTGGTTTGTTACATAAATTAGACTGATGCAAAGTAGATAATTAAGACTACCAATTAAGTGATGGGGTTTGTACAATCTGATTCCTGTAAATATATGGGTTGAATATACAAGATCAGAATCTACTTTTATATTTTGTATTATTATATTATGGAGAGCCAAATAACCCGGTGATTCCTTGCAGTAATGGAGAAAAGAAGGATGCTTCTCATGGGGTGACAAAAACTGCAATGACGGCATCTTTAATTTTTGTGCTTCTCACATAAATCAGATTAAGCTAAATCAGTGTAACCCTTTACTGACATTTTCAGCTCTATTTGTAATTTTTAATATATTATTAAATACTAAATCATTAAACATAGCATAAACCAGTAATTTCCTGGTCAGTTCTCAGCAATTTTACTTTACCTTAACTTACACACTTCTTGTTGCACAACCAGGAAGTTGGAGCTCTTCCCTGCTGTGAAAGGGGCAAAAAAGGAGTCCTGGAAAGCAGAAGCCAAGCTTGACAGATATATCTAGCATTATAAGAAGGAATCTAGGTAGGTATCTGCAGGGAAAAGAAGTATGTCTAGAGGAACTGCTGCTGCCAGCAGTCCGTTGGATCTTCATTGAAGTCCTAGCAGATGGAAACTTCACTCAGCACTATTTTTGAGAAAATGTGTGTGCATCATCAGGGAAAAATTAATTATAATAAAAGAGTAATCCATGTGCAAGTGAGGAAGAGGTGAGCTCACTAAAGTAGTGAGTGCTCACAGCTGGAAACGTGTCAGCCTGCTGGGAGCCAACAGGCAGATGAGGGACTGGGATCCCATACAGATCCACAGCAAGAGGCCTCAGAAAGGAATGTGATACACAGACCATAGAGATGCACTTTCTTTTGGTTTATTCTGTCTCCTGAAGCCACTGAGAATTTTTGGAGTGAAAACTAGGTTAAGGAAAGGATCCAACCTGCAAATCCATTGTGGGCAGGGCAAACAACTGTTTTTCAATCTGTTATTTTAACTTCAGACAGCTGATCTTAATTCCTTTGGTTTAAAAGTTCATTTCCTCTACCCTGTGTTCAAAAAATTCCAGCATTACAGGCTGAAAACCCTTTGGTTTCTCACTATAAAGAAAGACATAATCAGCCTTACTTCACAGCTACACTTGGTTTGCCATCGTAACTATGATCTCAGCAAACACTGAGAAAGCAAAGAAAAATGAGCTTTCTCTTCCTGCCTTCATCTTCCTCTATTGTACAGACCTGAAAACTTCAGTCTCCTGATTGATAACTGTGCCTTTCCATGGCTATTTGAGATAATCATGTGGAAAATCAGTGCAAATGATGCATGTTTAATTGGGGCACTTCCAGAAATCCGGCATATCTGTTGACCTCTCTGAGAGAAATCTGGATCCACTTTGAAAGTCAACCAACAATTTCTGGCAGAGCCAAAGGCATTCAAACCTGAGACAGTAAATAACTGACATATTCAATGGCCAGAGAAAATGTAAGCCATTCAAATTGTTTCAGCCATGACAAAGAAAATAATAAATTACATTTCATTGAGGTATCAATTGGTAAAATTCATTCTTTCTTGTATATATTTGCAAGGATCATGTAACAATCACAGCTTAAATCCCCAGTTGGCATAGGTTTTCCTCATTCTGCTGCTCAGTGAGAAACTGGCTCCATAAACTCTTTGTGTCCTTTTTTGTGAACACCACCATCATAAACACAGGCCAGGACATTCTTGGCTTTAAATTTTGAGTCAGTCAGAGGAGAGAGAAAAAACAAAGCTCCAGAGAAAATCCTTACTGAGCATTTTGTATCTGCTCAGGTTGGAAGAAACTTAGTACCTATTTACAAAATTAATTAATTGTGGAGTGAGCTCTTTAAAGCAATCACATTATTTCAAATACCAGTAAAATATCAGGCAGACAAAGCAAATATTTTATAATTAATCTCAAATAATGTTTTGTGCTATGGTCACAAACTGTCAAGTGCTTCAGCAAAAGACACAGTGATACCTTTTATGCTACAAAAGCTCTCAGAAGCTACACCAAGAAGACATTTGCTATGTCCCCACCAGAGTGTATTGCATCGTTGAAACATTTGTGTGCCCATTAAAAATACATTTCTGTTTCTAGACTACTTGTGGCAACAGGTAAAGGCTAGGCAGCTAGGAGAAGCTGCTTGTTTGCTGAGCCTGTCAGAACACTTCTGTGTCAACAGGGAAAATGTGTGTGCACAGCTCTAATGGGATCCCTCTACTGTAGTACCTTGTCATTCTGAGAGCGCCTTGCCCTCCACGTCCTGTGAGCTTTTTTTACAGTCAGAATCAACATGCCTGAGTTCTTGTTTCCAACTTTCAGTAATGTTTATTATTGTTTGTCAGCAACTCAGCTCTGCTGGAAAAACCTCCTTCGGTGAATAATGAAGTCATTCCCACAGTGACTGCTGGGTTCCAAAATTTTCAGTACTCTACCTATGGCTATTTAGCTGTACATGAGAAGCGCAGAAAATCTTACTTTTCATGGCCCATAAATAAACACCCAATCCAACACTTCAGCACATTTCTAATTGTAATGCAGCATATAATGTTTCAGTGCACAATACAGATGTTTTCAGTTATTATATGAAGAGGAGACAATGATGGTTAAGTATGTGTTTGCATTATAGTCACGGCATGAAATCATTATGCTCAACTTTCCTGATCATTTTCTTCATATAAAAAAGAAAATTCTGTTCAGCCATTATCCTTTCCCACATGGAACAAGTTGCAGAAAATTCTAAGACATCCATTTCTAAACCACTAACTTATGGCAAAATAAAGGGCAAAATTTAAAATATTGGGCTCTTTCCATCCTGCTTCTCTGTTGTTAATCATATACCACCAGTTAGCTGAAATGAGCCCAGGGGGTACAAGGATATGAGCAGGAGCAGAGTTGTCCTGTGGGACTTTTATGCTCAGTGATAACAGCCCAATAACCATCTCCCTGGGTGTATCCCTGCTGGGAGTTTTACAGGTGACTGTCTTCAGTGGAGCTCCAAAGTGTTCCCTCACTGACACCAGGGTACTACTATTTCTTTAATATTGGTTCTCATTAACTTTTCTCTGCCTTCAGTTCTCTCTTTCTTTCTCCCCCATTTTCCTGTCCATCCATCTTGGCAGTCTTCTGGAAAGTTGAAACTACATAACAAAACCTTTTGCTGTCATTTCTTACCCGCTCCAGAGCTATCTCCCTTCCAATCCGCCTAGCTGCAGTAAATTATTGCTTGATGAGAATAACTCATTAGTTCACTTATAAAAAGGCCTGACTTCACAAACAGATATTTTTATGAGTTCTATTTGTGAAGGCAAAAATAACTATTTTTGTTATGTGAACAAGCTACATGGATACACATGGGCAGTAAATATCTAGGCAGCTCCAGACCACAACTTGAGACCATTTTCATTTTAGAAAAATCAAACCTTAAAAGGCAAAAAAAAAAGTTTTGTATTCCTAGATTGGAAGGGCTGGGTTTATCTGTTCAAGAGAACTTATCATTTGAGATCTTTTTTGAGGCACAAAGTCAGATGAAGAGTCATGACATTATTTATCAAAGTACTGAAATCAAAACAGAGTAACTAGAAGTGTTCCAAAGCCATCACTGCAGAAATTCATACAACTGATAGAAGCAAACTTTAAATCTTGATATGTGTCTCTTTTCCTAAAGTACAGAAAGGTTGTGAGATGCCAAGCCAGACAAAATAAGAGAAATCACTGTCATGGTACAGCACAAGTTTGATTTTAAGGTCAGCAAACCTGAAAATTCTTCAGCCAGGTAGAGAATAAAAGACAGCAGGCTGCAATGAAATTGTGTGCATTAAATTAAATATTTCAAAAGAAAATGTAAGGCCGAAGTATTCACAGATGGAGACTTCAAAAAGACCTTCCACTTTTAGATCAGTGCTGATGATGAGAAAATTATCAAAACTTCAGATTTCATAAATAATCACATTTAATATCTAGGAAATTTTAACATTTCATTGAAAAAATTGTTTAACTTCAAAGATAAATTCGACCTCGATTGATTGTGAAAGCTTAAACATAGGGTTGAAATCCATATGCTATAAGAACTCTGGAAAAATAAGTTTCAGCAGCTGAATGACATGAATTAAGAGTGCAGTTTAATATGCTGGTTACAATAGATAATGTTTTGCAAAAGATTCAGTCTGATTCTAAATTCTAATTTCTGATTATAAATTACTTACAAACAAATGATTTTGAAAATTGAGTGTATTTGTAATAACTTAACAAACTAAATATGGAAACTTATTTCAGTCTATTTAAGGCCCCAAGCGATGTTTCCCACAACTCTGTACCATGCATTGCCTCAGCTGGACGATTGATAATGAGAAAATAAAAATCTCCATGAAAAGCTTTAGTCTAACCCTTTCTTCCTTCTTCAAGTGGTGTCTGAGGGCACTTGCAGGTGGAGTTCCAAACACTGCAGAATGAGAAGCAAAATTTAATGCACTTATTACCCATGCCAAAACCAGTTTGTAAGTTGTTTAAAGCAGTCTCCAATATTTCTTGGAGTCTTTGCCTGAAAACTGTACATAAGTAACATACTCATTACAAAAATTCAGCACAATTTTTCAATGGATATGGTTGAATGATCAGAGTAAAGAGAGTGACTTTAACCCTTTTCATGGTTCAGCAATCAAGTTTGAATTGTTTTTATTTGTTCTTTCACTAGTGTTCAAAAATAAAAAGCATCTGTGAACAAACATCATGCAAACGTAGAGGGTTTCTTGATCAAAGTTTCGCTTTATGTTGATGCTCTTTACTTTGCGCTGTGTATCAACTAATTTTCATTATAGCCTTCTTATCACCTGACATGATGACAGAAGAAAGTAGAAGTATGTAATTATCAACATCCTCGTTTGTTCAGTATTTATTTAATTCATATGTGAATGACATCTTTTCAGAGAGCAAAATTAGCTCAAGTAAGGGGAAAAGATGCAGTAAAGGATAGATCAGGAATCTGAAGAATGCTATATAAGCAAAGTTGTGCAGTATGGGATTACATCTCTGGGTACTAGTAAATATTTAAATTTTGCTGTCCTCTTTTCCACACAGCTGCATTAGTCCCACAGTCTTGTCCTCTGAATGCCTCTAAACCTTGAAAATAATATTTTATTATTATTTTATTATTATTTTTAAAATAATTATATTTTAAACAAATTCCTAGGAACCATATTTTTTATTAGGCTCACAAAATTTATAGTGTACCTTGCATTTTAATTTTTGTATTTAGAAAAACAGCTGTAAGCTATTTGGACAACTAACACATTGTAGTATGCTACCTGATACCACACTGAGGTATAACAATTATCTAAATTAAGCCTTTCAACAAGGTAGGCAAGGCCCTTTATAACACTAAGATTCCAAAATAAAAAGGGAGCACGCTTACACTAATTAGGCATTTGGTCTAACACATTAAATCCTATTTGGGAATTTGCCTTATTTACTTTCAGGACTGAATGCAGTGACAAAATGAATGTGACAGAAAAAAACACTTGGGGATATCTTGATCATTTCTGCAGTCCTCTAGAAATTTCCCTGTATTACAGGTACAGACCAGCCAAGAAGGTCATTCCTACCATTAAATTTTAGGCAACCAGGCAACAGCTTTTTCAGAAGTAAACCACTGGAGGAAAATAAATCATTTTATACCTGATATTTACACATCTCAAACAGGCTAGTAGTCAGGTTTCAAAATGCTTTAATTATAAATGAGGTGTCTTTTTACTTAAACATGCAAATTGCCAGTGAGTTGAGCATATATTGCATAGTATGAATTCCTCACCATCAACAACTAATAACAATTAAAAAAAAAAAAAAAAAAAACTGGAGAAAAGCAGCCAAACCATCTGACAAAGCCTAGGGCACATGTAACCCCATCACTACAAATGACTGCAGAGCTTACAAATCGAGCCAGATGCTGCTTCTGGAAGGATTTCATCTATAATATCCGAACCGCATGACAGCCTACCACAACTCATGTTTGGCCTAAAGGTGTGCAACGCTGGTGGAATGGGCAAATAATGAGAGGGAACAGGAGCAGAGCCTTAATCCTAACTAAGGAGGGTTTTTTTTTATTGTGGTTTATGGTGTGGTGGGGGCTTTGTTAAATTTGAAAATTGAATTTGTTCTACCTGCAAACACATGCACAGATGGTGCAACCGATTTGTTTGCAGTGTTGCATTCACGTCCAAATTCATGTCCAAACACATTGGGTCTTCTATAGTGTTGCTCAGAATGGGTCAAATGTGGAGAAGATGGGATTCTCCTTGGTGCATAATGAAGGATTTTGCCCGCAGCCCCTCTGGCAGGTGCAGCATCTGTGTTCTGAACTCCCTTCCCCAGCTAGGCATGTGGCTGGATAATAATTGCTGAATGAACAGACTTTATGAAAGGGCTGAAAATATACATGAGAGGGCTGCATTTCACAGACAGGGATACTGGTAAGGGTTACACAATGCATTAATTGTGGCTTCATTTCATCATTTCTGATTTCTTCTGCAAAAGATTGCTAAGCAAGGCTTGAGACAAAGAGACCAAAATCTGACCCCTGGTACTGACGTTTTAAGCAGAGACAATCACTAGAACTCAGTTTCCTCACATTTTGCTTCTGTTTGACTATTTTGAAGTTATTGTTATGAAAACCCTTCCTTGCTCAGCAGTCACGTCTGTGTTTACCTTTAGTGTAATCTTTCTACCAACCTGCACCACATTTTTCAATGTGCATTAAATTATACTTAGGAAGATTATTTGCATTCTGTTTAATTATTTTGTTGGTTTATGACTGAAATTTTCTCCAATAAAAAAATAAAATAATTGCAACTTCTAAAGATAAAGAAAACCATCCTGCCTTTGTGATTTTAGCACAAAATTAATACCCATATATCAATATAAGTCCATCACCATTGGGCATATGCCTAAAATGTGTTTGTTTTTCCTCTTGATAAATCATAGAATAGATTTAAGGTGAGAAACTTGCAGAACACTACAGCCTGGAAATGGTAAAGAAACTATTATTCACTGTAAGTTTCATCTGTTCTGGGGACTGGAACTATATCCCATGCACATTTTACTTTCCTTTTATTCTTTTTTTGGTTTGGGTTTTTATTTTGGTAGCCAAGAGAGCTGTAAGTCCTCGATGAAGGATCAGTCTCACACACGGTAGCACACTGTGTTCACAGCAGCACAGATATGCCCGGGTCTCACAAGCACGCCTGTGAAAGATCTCCAGGTTGCAGGAGCACACCACAACACAGGATTCTTCCAAACAGAGCATTCCTGTCTTAACTTTGCTGTTAGGAACATGGGAGGGAAAACAAGTGTCAGCGGGAGATTTGATCCTTTTACAGTGATATTTTAATCCATCTAGTCAACTTATAAGTTAGAGAAGGTATAAACTCCCGATTATAAAATGCATTCCACTCGCTTATATCCCAAAATAGACAATGCCTAAAATGACTGGCTCTATTCCCACTGAATCAGTCTTGGAATAAATGCTAAACTTGATGGAGACTGGGGATACCATTTTGGTGATGCTATCTTTGGTTAAGGAAATAACAACAAACAAGCATTGTATGATATTCAGACAATGGAAAAATCAAGGCCTTAATCAGCTGGGATCTGTGCCCTGGTGCACTTGCTAAACACTTTTTGGCAGTTGTCTTTTTTAGATAGTTCTTTAAACCCTCAAGGGTCACTCAATTCAGGGGCCAGGAAAGGAAGAGGAGAGTTCTCTTGTCAAAAGTGGATCTCAGCTGGCAACCTGCCCACAATTTTGGAGGTATGAGCAGAAGTTAATTGTTGCAGGAAAACCCAGAAGCCCAGCCCTTATGAGTGCCTTTGTACAGTCTTGACAGTGCAGTTACACAGACAGATCCCCACATTCTCATCCAGATCCAATCACAAAAATTTACCTTTCTAAAGCCAGGGTTCCTCAACAGGCTACACATGGCTGTCACAGGCAGGCACACCACAAACCCACAGTACAAAGGCTTTCTTGTTCCTCTTCTAGGGCTCAGGACAATTTCAGTGCATATTGCTAAAACCTTTCTTAATGGTTCCTCACTCGTATTCTTTCTGTGATCAGATATAAGATACCATATAATCACCATCTTTGTAAACACAGCGTTTGGCTGAAGAGATTGCCTTGTACAGCACAAAGCCAAGGTGGCCAAAATAAGTAAAAGTGGTAGAGTTAGTGAGTGGCAATGGCACATTAGTGAAGTTTTATAGTTTGTCTATGACCCTGTAGGTAACAAAGTAAGATAGGGCAAAATTTTTTTTAAACCCGTGTTGTGGTTCCTCATTCTCAATACATGTAGTGCAAATGACTTTCTGCTATCCCTAAAATCATAAAACAATTCAGGTTATGAGGGACTTCTGGATGGAGATTTTTATGTGTTTGCTTCTGTTGGCTTTGTAGCAGAGTATGCTACACCCTGTGCCAGGAGCCACAGCAGAAATGCTGATGAACACTAACTGCCAGCTGACTGTGTAGCTACTTCTCAGCTGTTCATAACCTGGAGTTTGTGAGCATTGTGTTCCCTGTTAACTGTTACTCAGAGATACAGAAGATTAGAGAGTTAAACCAAAATTGCCACAGAGCATGAAGATGATATAGGACGTGTGACTGTTCCTCTTCCCTGTGAAGCAGAGGGATAGGGATCAATGCGTTCGTGTATGTCTTCTACTCTGCAGACTTTCTACAAATAAAGACATCAGCGTATGTGAAAAGAAGGGAGCAAATCATGTCAGTTTGGATTTCACAACGCTCAAAATGTTTAAGGAATTTTTGCCATTTAAAAAGCAATTTTAGACAGAGTTAGGACAATAGATATGCCCTGGCTCTATCTAACCTGTTCTCCTGAAACAGAGCAGCCATAATTCATGCACATATGTTGGCACAAGGTTGTTTGTTATTCACTCTTTACATCTACTGCCTGATGCATCTTTGTCATGATTCATTATTCCTAACAGCTATATCAAGTGTTGCAATTACTGCACAATATAGATTTAACTCTATAATATTTCTAGATTGGAAAGAGAAAAATAATATATTAAGTGCTTGTGATATCTTTATGTATAAGTTTGAGAATCATTAAATATCTGTCACTCTTCCTTCCTCCTCTGCACCAATTACTCCACTCTGGTTTTACTTACTCCACTCTGTATAATGAGTCCCTAGAGCATGTTTCATTGCGGGAGAATGAACACATTTTTCACTTGCGGTCAGTGGGATGTGGTTAATTTGAAATCACTTAAACTATTATATCTGTCAAGCGTGGTTATTTTATTTTCAATTCACATCAGTGTTTTAGTATGCATGTCGGTTACTGGGTTAAACTGGCAGATTAATTTCCAAGCAGTCTGTTGCAATGCTCTTCTTCACTATCTTTACATGTAGGCTCTTGTTGAAACTTAATACATTCCCATTCAAATTTACTTCAGAGAAATCTACATTCAGTATAAACACTCATATGATAAACAACACTCGCTGTTGAGTAAAAAAGGTGGCAAGATCAGGGGACTTACAGTTTTCTCCACCAAATACTTGTTTTTCCTCCTTGTTCCATCTTAACTTCTTTTCATATACATCATGACATGCATCTGTGGAAAAAAAAAAAAAGTTCAGTAACTAGGGTCATTTTGACATGCTTAGAGGTTTTTTTTCTGCTGTGTTTACTGATTGCATTGATCAAAAAAGCTGCAGGTTTCAATTCAATGTGAGCAGATTTACAATTCACACCATATAAAGCTGTTTGGGTCGTTTGGGGTTTTTCTCTCTTTTTAAAATATTGTGGTTTGAAACTTATAAATAGCCAGAATTTGAAAATGCTGAAATACTGACTTGCACAGCTACTAATAACAGGGTGCTCATACAGAGAATTAGAGGAACCGCCAATGGGCTTTTTATTACAGCAATATTGTACATATTACATGAATAAATTACATTGTTGCATTATGCAGCTGCTGCATCATCAGTTTAGAGAGTAGACTGTGATCCTAAGTATTCGGGGATGCAAGCTCATTATCTCTAAACCCACTTTGGTTACAGCCACGATACAATCCCAGCTAAACAGCTTTCACATAATGTATTGCATATACCTTTGCATAATCAGGTACATGGCTCAGAGACGGACTGATGAGTTTAGGTGTCTAATCAAATTTACAAAAAATAGTCTCTTTCTCTGAATCAGGCAGAATCTTTCACTTGGAAAGGTTATTAGGGAAACTATATTACCCATAAAAATACAAATCTACATATGTTGTGAAACATCGCTTTTGATTTGAAAGATGCTAGTAGAAAAACATGCATTTGTATAACAACAGATCTCACTGTAAAGAGAACCAACTACATTTTAAGAAAAACATAGTTTTTTCTTTATCTTCTTATGATGATGACAACTGGCAGTGTTTGAATGCTGCCAAAGCATTCTTGAAACTCAATTGTTTTTATTCTCTGCACATTGTTCTCTCATCTCATTGAATAAAACACACATTTTAACATCTTCCACAGCTGCAAATGTTTCCCTACAACTCGTAGATTCATTTACATATCTTATATATTGATGCAAATATCTTTGGTTAGGCAAGTAATACTCTGTCAGTTTTGTTCATTTTAGTCAGTCCTTACTTCTTTTCATTGCTATTTTTTTTTTACTTTGCCTAAACTGTGTCTATTTTCATTGCTATTGTTGTTCCCCTCTTCTGAAAGCAAGTGCAACCCCCTTGTATCTCCCACCTGGTTCATTGTCCTCAAGGGAAATCCGGGGCCTGGAGAAATCGGTCAAGGTTTTACAAGTAGCCTTAAGCTGGACAATGTTTTACTTCTGGTCTCTTGCCAGATGAGGCTGCTTGTTGTATGACATTTCTACAGAGCTTTTCATAAGTAGTTTCTTGAAGAGGCTCCTAAAAGCTATCAGAATCTTGGAGATAATCATGGTTAAGGCGGGGACAAATATGTAGTGCTATTATCTTTTTATGCGCACACAATAAAACTAAATGAGAAAATAACACACTTTTAGTCTAAGCAGTTTTAGAATAGAAATGTTCATCCTTCAAATCCCAAATTTTCATGCCGTTGCTTTTAATACTTTGAAGGGATCCTAGGCAAAGGAAGATCTAAGCCTAATTTGAAGTGATACATGTGTCATAATGCACATAGCAGAGGCTCACCTCACAGCAGAAGAAGCAGCTCCGGGCTGGGCTTCGGTGACAGCGGCGAATTCCCTCCCCAAGCAGCAGCTCCAAGTGTCCTCCTCCAAATCCGAGACAGAGAGCGAGCGATCCAGCAGCTGTCCCGGCCCAATTCCTGCGGTACCGCCGCGCCTTGAAGAGCAACTCCCAGACACAAGAAGTGCACCCAGACGCGCTCCTCCTCTGAGCTTGGCCACTTCTTGTGTTTTTCTTAAATACCCAGTCGTTAATATTTCCCAGCAACTTATGGGGAAAAAAATTCCATAAGTAAAAAGGAACAAAAGGAAAGAAACCTAACGCCCAACAGGTGCTGGAAGAGTGCACAGGATCACTGGTCTTCCACCCACTAAAGGCTGTGGCCTAGCTCTGACAAAAACAGAACCAGGAAAATCTTTGAGGCTGCATTTCTCCTGCATCTGGACATCTTGTCAGCATAGTGTGAGAAATTCTCATGCTACACATGAAAGAGAGCAATGAAAGTGTTGATTCAGCTATCAACATGTCACTCCCTCTCCTCCATTAAAAGCAGAAATACACTTTATATGGTCTGCCCATATGAAATCTAAACACTCTGCACTATTTAGATTTTTCCCAAATTTAGGCTAAGACAGATTACTGCTGCATTCATAAAGTGCTATCAGCTGTAGCTTTTATCTGCTCAGCAACCACACATCTTTGCAGCTGAGAAGATAGACATGAATCCTAAATTACACTACAGCATAAAGTGAAAATACCCTATGTTAATGTTACCAGGTCACATGGTTTGGTCCACAGACCTGGAAGTGCAGACCACCAAATTTGAATACAGTCTGTAGCTATCACTGACTTGTTGCGTTCTGTGGCTTAGAAAAATCATATAATATTGTTTCCATTCTTTACATTTAAAAAAAAAAAAAAAAAAACGTTAATATTGTCAAAGAAAACTTTGGTTGTAAAAATGTGGTCAACCAAATGTTCCTGGAGAGAAACTAAGAGGGGGGAGAAATGCAAATTTGTTGATGTTGTTGACAGTTACATGCATCTCTGTGGAGATGCATGTATCTGAGAAGAACAAAAATTGTCCTCCATTTATAGATATGACTGTCATGGACCATCACTGATCTACTTCCAAACCAAATCATAGAAAAGGAACTCTCCAGGTGAATGCTGCCCTATTCATAAAACAGTTCTAAGATACATATGTGTGTGTGCAATGTGCACACATACACAAAGGTGGACAGTGATGTATTCTGTAGTATGTGCTAGTTCAAAAATTTTTTTGGCAAAATCTTGAGTTTATTCAGAAAAATACTGTGCCGATTTCTTCAGTTGTACTAGAGCAATTTCATATAAATTTGGTCCCAAATGATGCAGTTACAAGGACGAAGCAAGATCTTTTGTGGGAATTTTTCATTTGTCATTATATCAAGAAATTGCTGCAGCAAGCTGAATCAGAGTCCCCTTTTGGTCAGTCATGACTTGATATGAAAGATTTTGGTTGCAGGGATTATTGTAGGCAAATGAGAACACCTTTCAGAGTGGAAATGACTAGATAATCTCAGCTCAACTTTTATCACATGCAAACTAAAAAGGCAGTCAGCTCAATGGTAGCTCTGATCTCTGCATGTCTCTTTAGAGTCAGTCAGTAACCAGTACTGTGAGCAGCTGTAGAAAGTGAATTTAATTTTGCTTGTGTGTGTGTGTATAAATAAAATGTAAAGCTGATTTTTTTCAGTTCCTGAGCACAAGAAAAAGTTGGCATACATGTTGCCTGTAGTTACTGGGGCTAAAACAGTGTGTGAGGTTTTCTTCCTCCAAGCTGTAGTGAGAGATGAAGAGATCCCATATGGGCCACTAGTACAAAGAAAGCAGAGTAACAGGAAAAGAAAAAAAAAATGCAGTATATAAGGGTAACAGAGGGAAATAAGATTGAAAGAACAAAACATCAACATTGTTAGTCATGAGGAACAGACAGGAGTGAGGTATTGCCTGCTGACCATGTGTACCAGTGCCAGAGTTTAAAAACACGGCATCTGTGGTATGGGATGGTGTCTCTCTAGATCTGAAAGGCAGCAGCAGATTGTTTTTATAGAAAGAAAAGGTGTCAGCAGAAAGGAAGGAGCATACACACATGGAATCATTTGCTGTAAGAAGCCATTTGAAAAACAACTGAGAAGTTGAGTGGGAGAAACATCTGTGAAACATGCAGCAAGACCACCACTAGTGCTTCAGGGAGGAGGTGGGAACAGAAGGGGATACACAAGCAGTGTTGGACATAGCATCTTGTCAGAACGACAAGGAAATGTTGTCGGTACTTTCTAGAAGATCCAACATCTTGTGAATCTGGGAGGAAAAAATATTTTGGTCTCCTTGTGAGAAAGCCTGGATGTACTTTTTATACTTTTCAAGAAGAAGACAAGTCTATGTCCATTGACCAAAGTAAATCAAAGAGTGCTATCTTTAAGAAGAAATTGCACTTTTCTGGGGATATGTTGGCAATTCTGCCTACCAGGATCAAGACTTTTTTGCTTCTTTTCCTGGGCTAGTAACTATTTTGCTACTAACCCTAAATGTGAAAGTCTTGAGATAGCAAATTGCCACCCATGAAAAACAATGGTTATATTGTTTTGGGGCCAGTGAAAGCAGATATTATGTGTAACAGCAAGGAGGGAGAAATTCCTCACCTTAATTTTGCAGTCCAGACTTTTTTTGCTTGACAGTAGAAAGAAAAGTCTTCATGATATCAAGACCATATCTGAAGCCAATTCAGCCATTCCTTATGAAGATACCAGTCTGGATGCAAAATAACCTGCCTGTAACACAAATGAAAAAGAAAACACTGATCAGAGGAAATTCTACTTCTTTGGGTTCGAAGCCTTCTTTACACAGAGCCTTTAATTATTTTTCATTACTTTAATGACTTTGTTAGCCAACTATTATGTAGAATTGTATGGAAAGCCCATGTGCTACCCAAAGGCCTCTCAAGGAGGTCACATAAAAGATGAGTCATAATGTAACTGATTTCTACCAGATCATCCTTCCATTTGCTCAGTGCAGAAAAAACAAACTATGGAATGTGAAAGCACTTTGAAGTGACTGATGATCTTGCTGTTTATTAACCACACTGAAGGCGACCTTAGTAAAAAGTAAATGAAGGCAAATGAGTAATAGACACTCAATGGCTCGTTCCAACCACTGTAAAGACAAAGCAAAGCCTTTTATTCTTCACAAAGAGATATGCTCCTATTTTGTCTCAACAGGTTAATGATAGCTCTCAAGGGAGAATAATATTGAGAAAAAGACTATATATCTTAATTGCCTACAAAATATATACACATTTTAATTTAGGATTTTTTTTCAAAAGAATAAATCTTTACATTAGTAATCACAGAACATTTGGAAGGGACCCATAAGGACCACTCAGTCCATCGTCTAGCCCTGCACAGCATCAACCCCAAGAGTCAAAATATGTGCCTGAAAGTATTGCATCATAAAAAATGCTGCAAATTATTTTCTTCCTCCAGAGGTTAATAGCTAGGTTTATTCATTAGCTTATTTTTAAGTTAATATATGGGAAAACCCACTTTTCCTAGTGAAATAGAAAGTTTAAACAACTATCTCAATATAAGGGAAAAAAAAAGGTTCAGAAGAAAAGACAGATTGTTCAGAAAGAAGCGGTGTCTGTCTGTAATATGCTCCAGGTAATTTTTCTGCCATCAGTGACTAGAAAAAATTATTCTTTATTAATTACAATGAATTTGCTAGTTTTCAAGAATTCCTGATTGAAGAATCTCTGACTGAAAAAAATCCTTTCTTCTTAGTGCAACCTTTCTAAAATAACTTTTCAATTATTTTTATATTATCAAACAATTCTTCAAAATCTGACTTTGTCTAAAAAAAAAAATAAATGCTAACAAAAAACAGAATGCAAAAAAATTTGTAATTTCCTGTTATTACATGGTCTTTTGTTATTTTTTTACTCGCTGGTGGCCAGTGTAGCACTAGTTATACTTCCTTTCATTGTTTTTTTTGTATAAACCATACATTCCCTGTGTCCTTCCATACACCCAGCTTTGAAAACTGAAAACCTGCTGCCCTGGTGGCTCAGTGAGCAAGTCCAATTCACAGAGGGTCCTGAGGGCCTTGGAGCACCCAGCCATGGGTTGTGACTCACTGAAATCCTGATTGAGGAGAGAGGTTTGTCATCTTGCACATCTAAACCTTAATCCACATGCCTGGCACTGCACACTGATCTTGACAGGAGCAGAGCCAGCTTGGCGCTTGGCAGATGAAAAAGGACTGCCTCCTGGAGATTAGATGGCTTGGCACAGTGAGAACACAGAGGTCAAGCTATGATGTTTGCCAAACAAAAAAGAACCTCTCATTTTCCAACTCTATTGCTGCTCCCTGGATAAGCATTTTTGGCCTTTTGCCTTGGTTTGAAGGCAAGACTTGTTAGGATTTAGCCTGAGGGACCTGGTTTACTGTTGAAGGTCAAGCTAGATTTTGACTGTTGTGAAGCCCTGATATGGTAAGGTCATGTGCTTTCTCGTTAGGGCTGATCTCTCAAGGCTCTGGGTAGCTCCTGGGAGGTCATCAAGAATGGAAATTATTGCACACCTTGCTGAAGACAGTTCCTAATGGAGTTTATGTTCCAACTTTGCGAAATACAGACAATTTTGCCTGAGATTGCAGCAGAACAGAACACAGTGATTTCATTTAATATAGGATTTCAGAATATAACATTTGGATTTTTTCCCAGCAGTATGCTTTGTCTTGACTACTACTCATGATATGTATATTTAATCATCATGAATATTTTTAAACCAGAAGTACTTAGACTCTAAAAATGTTGAAACCAGATTTATTTTAAGGCATTTCATTCTTAATGAAACAGCAGATTCTCAAGAAGCACAATCTTATTATCATTTTTCTAACAAATTTTCCTTGTCATGCATCAGTAGCTGTTTATTGTTTAGTTTTTCTGGAGCTAACATCACCATTGCAAGGATGCTTTTCTGCCCTGAGCACTCTCTCTGCCTTCTGGTTACTCAGTGGCACAACCAGCACTGGACATATTCCCCAGCACCTGACACCCTACAAAAAAGGCCACTGTTGCCTACCAAGTTTTGTGGGTCTGCAGAGAGCCAAGGCTTCAGCAGCAGCACAGGAATCCTTTTTCACAGTTTGCTGGCTCACACAGCTGTGATTTGGGTATTGTTGCAGTGTGATTTAACTTTTATTCCCTCCTCAAGTCAGGCTGTCAAGGAGAGCATCATTTGAAACGCCTCTGAATTCACAGGGCTCACCCTGTGCCAGAGCCTTCCTCCCTCCTTGTGGTGTCTTGTACGAAAACAGAATTTCTCAGAAACAACCAGCTGTTTTGAAGCAAAGTGTAACAGAAGAAACTTGAGCAATCTCAGCATATGTTTGTATTCCTCACCTGTCTTGTTGCAGCAGACTGTGCAATAGAGTGAAAGTTTTACCTACCATCACATTCACAATTCCTCCAATATCACATTTACCATCCCTACAGTACATATCAGCTGCTCAGTGTTTTATCATTCTGGTACTGCGTTGGAATTAATAATACAGTTGCTCTCGTAGAAGAACCATAGAGAATCCTTGTTTGCTCAATTAGTGCAAACAGCCTTCTGACTGTGAAGGTAAAAATTCTTTGTGAATTAAATCTGACCAAATTGGCTTTTGAGCAGCAGTGAAGACTTTTGGCTTCATTTCTAAAATTTGAAACATGTTTTCTAAAGTTTTTATTGAGGATATCTTGACTTCTACATGGTTCTCCCTGTAATAGACTGAGCAGCAAGGAGCTTCTGTCACTACAAAGAAAACATTCCTGATCCCCTGCTCTACTGTCAAACCCACATTAAAAACAGAAAGAGTCAGCAATCTAAGGATGCTGCCTGAAAAGCTCCTAAACAAAGGTTTAGTTCCTGGAGTTTAACACAACAAATTGTATGCATAAAGTCTCTCATAGATATAATTATGTCAGAGCAGGAGAATATTTTCTGTCATATTTTTTAAAAATGTCCAGTACTATCAACACTAGCACTGAATAAATTCACTTCTGTAAAAATTGAGTGCATTCAAATGAGTAAATTTACTTCTGTAAACATTATATTTATTGGAAATCATTGTGATTTTTATTGCCTTTGCTCAGTGTCACATTGTAGTCTCATTAAGAATCCTTGAAATTTCAGAATTCAAATATTCCGTTTTCATTTTACTATATTTTAAATCTCCTTCTAAATTGCTTCATTCTAGCCCATTGTATCTTTGATATTTGCTAACAGTATCAAAACTGAAAAAAAAAATATTCCATTATTGCAAGAATTAAAAACCTTGCAAAAAATAGTCTACCCAAAATGTTGTTTTGACAAAATGTAGTAGTACCAGGGAAAGTACAGAAAAGACTTCATTGCATCTTTGAGAAAATGTAACTTGTATAGAGAAAAGTGGCTACAATAGAAGTAAAATCAGGAAATAAAAGCATAGAAGTAACATCTAAATGAGCATATCTGAATACGGCTCTGCTCTCCTTTTGTAGCATGATATGGAACACCATTTCAATACAGAAAAAGCAGCCAAAACAGTAAAGGAACCAAGGACCTCAGTTATTAAAAAGGGTTAGACAACTACTATCTGCCTATATCTTTTAGGGTAAAGATTAAAAGCCAGAGAGGGGCCTCAGAAGGCTGTGAGGCTCATTGGAATCAATGGGAAAATGCATGCACATCTGAGGGCAGGGCTTGGCCTGAGCAAGGGAACCTCACTGAGAGAAATTGTTCTGCAAAGGCATCAGAAAGGATCAAAGCTCCTGCACTCCTTGAGTTTGTGTCAGCCACAGAAAGAGAGAGCAGAAAGGAAAGCCAAGGATGGTCCAAGAACAAGGGGAATTGATGTGGAATATCTTTGTACATGCTATCATTGCAGAAATAAATGATGGAGAAGGGGACAAACACAGTTAATATAATGTCTTGTAAAGGGAGAGAGCAACTTTCAGAGCAAAAAGTTCATTTCAGAATGTAGAGCTGCTAATGCAGAGGATGGGGCAGAATGGCCAAGGCATCCCATCCTCCTTCTGCCAAAAACAAACAATCGCTCCTCTTGTATAATCAGCATTTAATCAGGTATTAAACATAACTCAAAGCGTTTTCTGTGTTTCCTCCAGATGAGGAAGGACATACTCAGTGAGAACTCAGCATTTCACTAAACCAGCAGTGCACTGTGAAAGGCTCAAGCTGCCCAAATTAGATTTAAAGGCGAAGAGACCTTTAAAATGCTGTGGTGGCCGTTGGGCGCATCGCGGCGGCTGCGGGACCGATGCAGCCACCGAGCCTCTAAGCTGACATCAAAGGGGGAAAATCAGCTGAAATGACAGCAGCAGCTGCAGCATCCGCCTCTAAATTAGGCTGTGTTTCAAAGTCTGGACTCAACTGCTAAGCAGTATAAAGACCCAGGAGGAAGGCTGCCCAAGAAAAAGAGTTAGATTTCTAACCTAACACATCAAAGTAACACATGCTTAAAAGAGCAATAAATGCATATGGCACACATTCACATGCTGCCTAATTGCAGTGGGCTCATGAAGCCAAGACAAACCTTCAGCTGATTCCGACTTTTAGAGAGGATTTGAGTCCTTTTTGAATGCAGAAAGCTGACACAAATTGGTAGCAGATTAGAGTCTGGCATTGTGATAATGCATCCCATAATTTCAAAAGATGGCCATTTTTCATATCATAAGACACCTTCAAAATACTGAGCTCCTTATTAGATAATTTATACATACACCAGATTACAGAATATCCACAACATAATAAATTATGAAAACCTTTCTCTCAAAATTCAGAAACCAATTAGAAAAACACCAATTTCACTATTAATTTGCTTGCACATAAATTTATTAACACAAGTGGGAAGAGTGAGAAATACATTATTAAATTATATACATTGCTGAATGCTTTAGCACTAAAAATCCTTTATTTGGGAAAATTATGCATATTTTGGTCGGCATTTTTATTTTAGATTAGTCTGTAAATCAAAGGAAAATATTTGCAGTGTTATTGATGATGTATAGATTTATAAGAAAGTAACAGAAAATAAGACTACATGTATGGATATTTTGCTATACACAGCAAGAATGCTTACTACAAAAAACTACATATTTTTGTAGTAATAGGTATATGATTTGATCTCCTTTCGCATTTCCTGCAAGCGAGCAGAGGAAACTCATTCATTCACTTGATATGTTTATTAAAATTCCTATGATATTGTAGCATAATGGTGGATTTTGTGAACAAATTGATACTTAAATATTCCTCACTTTTCTTTAAGAAACTGTGAATAAGTATTAATATAAATACAAATCTCAAACAACATAAAAAACATTAAATATACCTAATTCTCTACCATATTTCTCTCCAAACCTCTGAATCTTTCTTTTGTAGCTTAAATTAACACACTTTTCTAAAGGGTTAAAGTTGCAAGCAAGAGAAACCATCTACATTGCACTCTCTTAACTTGTTCCTTAAGAAAAACCCACTAGAAATTATTTGATAACCCTGAAACAGTGTTTTTTATACTTATGGACTTCTACCAGTTTAAATTAATCTGTTTGACGACATCCACATCAAATACAGTAGTATAGCAGTTGAGAAAGCAGAAACACAAATGTCTAGACATATCTTGTACATATAGGATGCATTACCTCATTTAAGAGTCAAGTGATAAAATATATCTGTTGAAATTATTCATATTAAAATAAAAATTACTCAGAAGCCAACACTCACAGACCCCAAGAAGGGAAAATAATATAGTGCAAATTAAGGCCAGGTTCTTGCTTTACATTTTCCAGATTCTGTCATTTGTGCAGTTGATGTAACATATGAAGTCATGCTGTAAAATGAGGTAAAAGTGAACTGTGTGCAGCTTCTGGATGTCATGTGGAGGAGCCTGGAGAGGTGCAGTGGGCAGCACACGTTTGGTGCACAGGGAATCTGAAAGCACAGAAATCAACACAGCCCCTCTTAAATTAACTCACCCTGACTACTGGAGTGCATTCACCTGTTTTAGCAACGACACCCAACTCAGAAACAGTTTGCTTTAGTACTGCTTAGTCAGATCACTTCTTATTCTTTGTTCTGGTTCACTTTGATAATACTTATTGAATGCTACTGTTTAGTGAGTGTTTAGGAAGATGGATGTTAAAAACCCAACAACTGTGTCTCTCAGAAAGGATTGGAAACTGGCAGTGCAGACTTGTTGAACGTTCAGAAAATAACACAAGAGCGAATAGTTGTGTGGTTGCCCCAACAGACAACTTGCCTGGTGTGGAAATTACAAAGGAAAATGTTTTTATCCTGTGGAAAATGGAAGACCATAAAAGGCCAAACACAGCAAAATCCTTTTTATAAGTAAAACACAGAAATACTGGTTCTGTAGACTGTACTGATAAGGTGAAATGTTTCTAAAGTTATACAATAATGATAAATGCATTATTTGTGTTGGGCTTTTCTGACACAGAATATTGATATTTTGAATGGAAAGATTTTTAACTCAGTTCAGTAGAGTTGTAAAAATGACAATGTTTCTCAGTGAACCTGCTCATTTTCCAGCAGCCAGAAGGGCATAGGAACATAACTGGTATAATTTTCTGAGGCTGGCCTTAGTTCTATGCTATTTATATTTTATTCTAGATTATTTCTAATTTAAATTCATAAAATAGGGAACTAAGGAAGTAACACCATTGTTTTCCAATTTTCTAACAAAAGGTTCACCTTGCCTTCCCAATCTGCTCCTGGGATTATCTGGAAATCTCACAGAGTTTAGAAAGAGATTCTCTGCAGCCTTAGCAGTTTCCCTCTAGTTCCACCTATATTATTAACTTTCCCATACCAACCCCAAATGAGCTTAAATATAGACTCCTCTACATCTAATGAGCCCTAATTAGCTCATCAGCTTCTGACAAGGCTAAATAGACTTGTTAGGGAATGACAGGTCTAGTCTATCTCACGCTGGAATGGGTGTCGTCCCTCCCACTCAACCCTCCAAGGCAGGAAACAAATCTCTAACAGCTCTTTGCAGGGTTTCCAGGCTCCTCCAGGACCCCAAAAGAGGGAGCCTTTTCAACTTTGCAGAGTTTCACACAAAAGTGACCTGGAGAAGACGGAGACTGTAGAATTTACTGGTGTGATGAGTTACCCTTTCACTTTCTGCCCATCTAGATAAAGAAGGGACTGTGATGTTGAAGGGAGCAATCTTTGATTTGTTTCTTTAGACTGACTCCACAGTTGCCAGAGCCAAAATTAGCTCCTCAGCTCCTGATGAACCATGCTGATGTTACTTATTTAAAATTTTAATAACTCTTAAAATAACAGGAGTCTGATCTAATCTTTATTTCTCTGCACTTCAGCTCAAATAGAAGAATCCAGAGAGTAAAATTGTATCACATTTATTCCAGGTTATTTATTTATTTATTTATTTAGCTAGGAAAATTGAAAATGGCATGGAGTAACAGTGCGTTGGAGCTGCTGAAAAATGTTTTTCCTGTACAGGAGAACCATCACGCCTCAAAAAAAGGATCCTGCCACTCTTGGAAAGTATTGTTTTTTCCACGTGCATAATTCAAAATTGAAAGTTTGGAACCTGCACCACTATTTCCAAGTTTTGAGAAATGGGCAAACCCTTCATTTAGAAGAGCACATGTATTGCTGTTATGTTAAATTTATTTGTGTACATAAGTCTTAATAGTGACCCATCTACTTCAGAGTCTATGCAACTTAGGTGCTTGTCTGTCTAACTTCTATTTCAGGATCTGGCTTCTAAAGAAAGACACTACCTCAAAAAGCACTGCTTGACTGGCCAGAGCCCCTCCTGAAGCACTGCAATGCATGTTCCATCCCCTCCTGTGCTGGGAGGACATACTAGGTAAGGTTGTCTTCCCTGACCTGGAGGGAAAAAGAAACAAATAAAAAAAAAAGGAAAAGAAAAAAGAGAGAGAAAAAGAAAAAGAAAAAGAAAAAGAAAAAGAAAAAGAAAAAGAAAAAGAAAAAGAAAAAGAAAAAGAAAAAGAAAAAGAAAAAGAAAAAGAAAAAGAAAAAGAAAAAGAAAAAGAAAAAGAAAAAGAAAAAGAAAATAACTGAAGATTCTTTTAGAAAATCCCACATTGCAGATTCTTCAAGAATGAGTACTTGTTTGACAAAATGAGAAGGCCACATCATCAGTAGGTTATTACAACATCTGGGATTTTCAGAAGCCACTTGAGGATCTGGGAGTTGGATACCTCTGGAAGTCTGTGTTAAATTTGCAGCTTAAACACTATTGGTCTACTGACTTCAGTGGAGCAGTGCAATTTTCAGCAGCTGAGTCAATGCTGAGTGCCACAGAAAGCCTGTAGAGAAATTGAAATTCCTTCTCTGATAATAAAATGGATCTGAAATCATGAAACTGCAATAAAATTAATATGTTTCTCATTTGCTGCTTTAGCAGTTATTACATCTCAGTTTCTGAAAAATATCTGTCTTTTGTTTCCAAACCGTGTTTGTGCAGTAGGATTCTGCCCTAGGAGAATCTTATCACCAAGTTATAAATCTCTGAACCCAGAGAATTTCAACAGAAATACTTATTCATTCCTCACTAGTTTGGGTTTAACAGTAACCCTGTAATTAAATTGTGTTTTTTTCACTTTTCCCTTGCTGTTTTAGAGAGAATGTGCTCAGCTCTTTGGTATACAATGAGAACTAAGTGAATGCTAATCTATTCTAACCTCAGTGGATTTGAATGAGAAAATAGACTTTGATTTTTGTAATTGTTTTCTAAAATAAGACTTTTAGGGAAAAAATAAAAACCACCTCAGAACAGTTCCTTCACATCTTTATCCGAAATTTCAAATAAAAATTCTGGTTTCATTACTGTAACACAGAATTGCAAGTTAATTGAATCACCTAATGCATGTCAAAATATTTTTTTATGAAGTCTTCATTTATAAAGTCAAAGTTAATGAGAGAATGTGCCTTCTGCTCCCACAAACTGCAAGCCGGCTATACATGACATGCTCTCTGCTACTGTCATCCCACACTAGGCTATCTAAATTACCACAAAGTTGAAATTGCTCCCTTGAGGCCCCAGATAAGGTTGGCTTGCTCAGATACTGCTGCTTTTTGTTGTTGTTGTTTTCTTTTTGAGTGAACATGAGCTAGGCAATGGCTCAGGCATGCAGAGGAAGGGACTGTTACTGGGACGTGACCCTGGTCACAGGGACACAGCCCCAAAGCAATGGTGGAACTGAGTGGGAGTGCCTTCAGCTAAATTTGGAAAGCCACATTTGATGTGTTGTCTTGTCCCTGATCACAAGTTGCCCTGCAGAGCAAGAAAGTCCATATGTTTTTTAGAAAAACAGTAGCACCAGAGAGATGTAGACAGGCTGGGGCTCTGTGTGGAATGCACGGACACTCGGGTTTCCTGTTCTGTTGTTCAGACCTGCACACAAAGACAACACTTCAACCAAAGAATCCGTAGTGACCAAAATGACCTGTTAGTTAGGGAAGTAGTGTGATGGCCACTGGGCCCCCTGACATACCCTGGCCATCAGAAAAGTTTGTTGAATTGACATTTTTAATCCCCTCCCACTCCACGACAGATCCAGGAACACACATTTCCCTTTCTCATTACAAAACCCTATTTTAGGGCTGCCAGTACAAGAGGATTGCTGTATAATTCCTGTTCATCCTTAATGCCAAACATGGTTCATTTCAACGGTTCAGACAGACAGAACTTAAAGTAACATGGCTCTAGTGAAATGTTTTGTTTTGCCCTGCTCCTTGCAAGTGGAATAATAAATTACTGCTTTAAACTCTTACCTCTGTGTTTTAAAGGTCAGAAATTGTGACAGTGAAAGTAAGAAGCATCCAATGAGGTGGTCTGGTATCTGTAGAGGAAAAGCTACATTATATGCAACTTGCCTATTCAACATAATACACTCTGGAAAACGTGTTAAAACTGGTACACTGAGACCAGAAAAATGCTTTGAATAATCAGGATCAGTAAGTGTGAGAAAGCACAAACCTTCTGGGAATATTGGAGAAGACAGACAACACTGACCTTTGCCCTAGTAGAAAATTAACCTTTTTTCTTGAGCGAAGTACAAGCAAAGAAAATCATATCCTAATACAAAAAAGCAGGAAAGAGTGCATGAACCTTCCTGCAAAAACCAGGGAAGACATAAGGAGCAGAAAAGCACAGTCTTAACAGGGGCCTCAGAAGCTTTGGCTCACACACAGAATCTTTTAGATACCCTAAGAGTGAACGGCTCCAGGTGAGATCTTTTCCCCACTAAGGTCAAGGACAAAACATCTTCTGATTTGTCCTCATGATCTTGATGTTCTTCAAACTGAGGTGGTAACAATAGAAAAATCACTGTGATCAAATTTATTTGCATAACCCATGTATTTGCAACATATGGGTGCTTTTTTGTATATTAAAGATGCTTCAGGAACTAGATAATGAGCCACAACATTCATTTCACAGGCCACAGTGTTATCAGCTAATAATAAGGTGTCTAGGAATGAAGATTTCTGGGGGCACTGAGTTAACATAACTGTGTCTCAGGATGTCCTATTTTGTAAGACTGCCTTTTATACTTGCAAAGCTTAGCAGTACAATTTAAAGACAAATAAAGATGCATTACGATACACAGGCTTTTTGCCCTTGCTTGTGAGTTCTTTCTTTATGCAACACTAACTCCGTAAGAAAAACAGTACCTTGTTGTACTGAGGGAAGTAAATTTTATGACTTCCTGAGCATAACTGAGATGTCTGGATCAATGCATAAATGAAACACTAAATTTAGTAAGTAGAGTCTTACTCTCTAAATGTACAGTATTTATATAGCTCTACACTATGTGTTGCGCTAAAAGAAGTTAGTAGAAGCTTTTCTGGAGCTACAACGATGCAGAATAATAAATCCAGATCAAGGGCTTGATTAAAAAAAAACTATAGAAATTAGTATTTATTTTAAAATAACACAGAAGCCCAAGATGCAGTCTCAATTGTCTAGAAAAGATAATAACAAAGCAATGGAAATTGGTAATAATAAGGTACTCAGCTTGTTAAAACTTTTGTGCATGTATCTCAGCTGCTCAGACCATAATGTCACCTGGCTTTTCCATGGTGGATGTGCTCTGGCAGACCTGGCGCCCTTCACTACTGCATTGGTATTGTTGTTACAGCAGTCTTCCCTTTTTACCTTTTCTCCCAATATCATTGTTTTACTGTAATTTCCTGATTTAAAACTAACAAATAAACAAAGCACTCAAATTCTGCTCTCAAAGGTTTCTTCTTCACCTCATATGTAAGCTAAGACTTGAGTACAAAGAACTTTAAAGCTTTCAAAACTAATTTTTCCAAGTACAGTGAAGGTGTGGAAACTACAGTGGGCTGTGGATCAAATCACATTTAATATCTTCAGTGCAGAAACGGGGCAATATAGAGACATCCAGGAAGCTGTGGTAAAACCCTTTGAACATTCCACATGATAGATATTGTTCTTCTTCCTCTTAATTCGCTATATCCTGTCCCTTTCTGTACATCCTAAGTAACCTTTCATCCTACAGGTCCAGGATGAAAGCGCCCGCCACGGCGAAACAATCCTTGCATTTTTCAAGGATTTCAGCCCATAGGAAGGGCAGGCAAAGCCAGGCTTTCCCGGGGGCAGGAGGCACAAGGCAGAAGGAGGATTTGCGAACGCTCCAGGGTGTGAGGAGCGCTGCGCTGCGCGGCGTTCCGCGGGCGCGGCCAGCAGCGCTCCGACAGCGCGGCCCGGCGCCGCCAGAGGGCGCGCGAGAGCAGCTGCGGCCGGGGGGAGACGCAGCCTCAAGCAAATAAAAATAAAAATAAAAATAAAAATAAAAATAAAAATAAAAATAAAAATAAAAATAAAAATAAAAATAAAAATAAAAATAAAAATAACCATACCTATAAATATATATAAATATATAAATAAATAAATCGTAATTAAAAATAAGTCAAAAAAACAAAAACAAAAACAAAAACCCCAAAACATTTTTAGTGATCCTCCTCTGTTGAGCAACTCGCTCTGGATGCCAGCTCTGCCAACCCACACTGCCGTCCTCCTCCTTGAGTCTCCCGTCACTGCAGGGAATGTGTCTTGGCCACCAGCAAAAGCCAGATCAGACCCATTTTGGTCCAGCTGCAATGTTTAACTTTTGGAATTTGTAAGTCATGTATAAAACAAGACAAAACCCCAAGGTTCAGTAATCTAACTGCAGTGCCAGAGACACAGGCAAATCAGAGGGATTACAAATGCTCAGTGCAAGGGGAGCAGCTGATGTCTAAAAGGCTCAGTAAAATAATAAGAGATTCACACCAGGAAACAGCTACAACAACATGTGAAATGTATTTTAAAGGCATTTAATAGATTTCTATTAACCCCTTGGACTGTTGGGAAAGGTCTGTGGAAATAGAAAGATGTGTCAGAGCAGAACCATCAGCTGCAGAGAATGTTAGTTAAATAAAATTTCAGTTTTCTGAGAGACATGAAGGAAAAGAAATGGTCCATCACAATAAAACCATCATTTTCTCCTATGCACCCCAAAGCAAAGCTAGAGTGATGTATAAGGAAAATATTTTTTGTACTTCACTCATCTTAATATCCCCTTACATTTCAGCTGAAAAAAAATAAAAGAGGTAAATAAAAGTTAAAGTACAGAAAATTTTTAAAATGTATTTAAAATATCCTTTCTATTCCTTTCACTTGGGAAGACACAACAGTTGTCACTGTCATTATCTCAAACCCCAAGAGATATGGCAACTCCTTTCCTATTATTAGAGTTAATCTGTGCCCACATTTTTTTAAGCATGTCCTACTCTTCCTCCCTCTAAGCCAGTTCTTTACAAAGGCTGACAGTCTTTAATTGTTTCTATCTTTTACTCCCTATGAGGAAAATTAGGACTTCTCTTTTCACCTCATGCTTGCCAGAGAAGTAAGCCAAGATTTGTTCATGATGATTTTTGCTGTTTGTTGATGATGTCCTTGGTTCAGAGTTTCTGCCAGGTGTTTATTGGACCCCAGCAGACAGAACATAACAAATTGTGAGGCATAAAGTTTCTCATAAGGGTTTTTTTAAAACACATTTGTCATTGTATGTCATAGTAATCTTCTAACTCTCAAAATAGTCCCTCCCACTTTGAATCTTTCTACAGTTAAGTTCTTTTGACAGTGATTTCCACATGCAAACCATGTGTCAAAAATAGACCTTTTGTGATGCTGAAGAACAGTGAGGTTTCCCAAAATATTGAGTTTCCAGACTTAATTCTGATCTCTTGATTTATCCATTAAGCATGAGTGCTTTTCATTCCCTCTAGATAAACTAAATATTCGCCCTTTGCAACTTCTACCTTTTTGCAATAAAAGCTGAATGTGTATCCTCAAATCAGCAGACTGAGTGCCACAGAATTATTTTATTTTTTAGAAATAGTGAGGCATGAGCATCAGGATAACTATTCCCATGGTGTGGAAACAGACTCTGGATGTGAGATATGAGGATTAGAAACATTAAGAATATTTTCACTTCATAGGATAGTATTTCCTTTTCATGTGACTTTTCTTTACCTTCAGTTTCATGTGATTAGAAGGCATAATAAAAAATGAGGACATTTAAACCCACCTCACATTATTTACTTCATGCAGTCAACATTCACAAGCATCAAAGGTTTTCTTTCAGTTCTGTATCAAAAACCACAAAGCTTTAAGGCTTGGCCAAAGAATCAACACAAACCCAAAGCAGAGGCATCAGCTCATGAGACTGCTGACAGAATGGATTAAACAGACGTTTGAAAGTATTGCCAATGCTGTGGGAGAAAAAAGAAAAGGCCTCAGTTCTACACTTTCTTTTAAACTAAGAAGTCCAGCTTTTGTAAACTATTCACTTTGTTGATGCTCAACAAATACCTACTGATGAGATGACATCATCTGCTAATGAAAAAAATTGCTCAAAGGCTTGGGTAAAATATATGGGCTATTCAAGTTTTGTTTTAAAAAAAAATGAAGAATAAGAATGGAATCTCATGATCAAGGAAATGTTATACTCCTTGTTTGAAAATAGGGTCTGACTGCTTTTACAAGTGGAATTGGATCCTAAAAGAATAATATCATTGTGGTGTTCCACAGAATTTCAATACATGCTCAGATTTGCTACTCCTTTGCCCATTCATTATTAGCTGTTTTAGTGCTGGGGACAGGTATCACGGTGGCTTTTATTTGTCAGCAATGCTGCATTGTCCATACTGGGAGATTATGCTTTCCCTTTAGGCTGCTGCTTTCTGGCTGCTGCCTCCAATTCTTCCTCATCTACAGGATGTTTGGCTTCTCTGTGCAAAACAGGAGTGCTGAGGAACAAAATGCTCTGTAAATCCCCAGCCCCATGCCCAGCAGCCCTGGCACTGCCTGCGGGAGCTGGAGGTTGGCTACACTGCCATGTCACTGGGGCCAGGATGGGTGGCCCTGGGGAGTCAGAAATAGTGACCTGAGCCGTGGGCTGGGCAGGGGAACAGCCCAGAGAGGCTGCACAGGATCACCCCCCAGGCCAGCACAGCCCTCAGGACCCAGTGTCCCCAAAAATGCCCAGCGACAGCAGAGCTGTGGCAACCACAGTGCTGAGGATCCAGCCAGCACAGCAGCTGCTGTAAAAGAGCATCACACCTTTTGGGCCTTGCATTTCATAGCAGTTTAGAATTGAAGAGTGGAGCTAGTATGGCTGCTTTTCCTGTAAACAAATGGAAGTGAGACCAAAGTCAAGGGCGCAAGCGCTGGATTTGAGGCTCCCATGGCAAGAGGGCTGCCACCAAATGTGTCCTCACACAACCCCTCTGAGAGCATAGTGGAGGTACTGAAAAAGGAAATGAGAAAGCTGGAAATGAGAAAAAAGACCAAGAGCACCATGTGATGTTCATAAACACAGATAATGCTGAACAAATAACGAGCAATGTCAAAAAGAGAATAAAAAAATAATAAAATGGTGGTGCTCATAGCAAGTCGAGCAGTGGAACTTCAGCTAATGCTGCTTTGTTGCTAAAAGATTGAATTTGGTGCTGAAGTGGGTGAGGATACATTAATGGTTAAGATGGCTGTGCCCCATAACTCTGTCAGCTGTAAAGCTCACAAACCATGGGCCTGAACACCAGATAGAAAAACAACTTTTGCAGTTTTACTAACTTTGGGACACTGAACAATTAAATACCATACTTCCTTTGATACTGTGTCATAGTTAAGATTATTCTTTGAAATTTCTTTTCAAATTAAATGAATTCCTTTCTTTTGATGCAACTAGAAAAGCATTGAGATTGAACTAGAATAATACTGTCATTCATTTTCTCAGAGTACAATGACTTAGCCAAGTCATAAGCTACATAAAGCTCTGAACTTATTACATGCCTATTTTAAAGGTAAGTTTTAGAACTACATTATGTGGAATAATCTTTTGACATTTCCATCCAAAGAAACTATTAAAAATCATTTGTCTTGCTGCACTGGTGGGTATATACTTTTCAGAAAGATTGACTAGCACATGCCACAGTATTTGAGGGGTTTCACAGGTGTTCTGTATCTTTTGAATACTAATATGTCATTAAAGAACATGAACTCCTAAAGCTTGGTAGGGCCACTCATTACATCCAATCTTTCACATTTATGAAGCCAATTCCTCTGAAAATTCTCCTTCTGAAGTTCAAGAGCAGTATATTTTTAGTGAATTATATTTAGAAGACATAACTAATTTTCTTAGTTATGCTATTTGTTCCTTGAGTTATGACATTTGTTTCTTTGTGAAAAAATAAAAAATTGAGACTCCTCTGTAAGTGGAATTTGGTCCTTGAGAATGAATCATATTTACTTAAGCAATATGAAATTTGGAAAGTAAATATATAACTTCAGCTCTCAGTATCTGTCATTCAAGTTTCATTCCTTCCATGGGCTTTTGCTATTTTATGCTGGATTATACCTTCAGTCCAAAGATGCTTAATGATAGACTATAATAATTATGCAACATCTTGTGAAATGCTTTGTTTAACAACATGGTAGAGAATGGTAAAATAAGCTGGTTTTAATTCTACAGTCCCTGATGGTGGACTGTAACTTTTTTTTTTTAGCTCCTCTTCTGGATGGAAAAAGGGAATATCACTGGCAAAGGAAACACCTTTCCTGAAGACATATTTAAATTACTGATCTGTGGACTAAGTATAATTACAGAATTTATATTTTTTTTCAAAATTCAGTTGCATGCATACAGAGCTGATCCAGCACTATCAACATTCTCTAGCTACTCTTTCATTTTTCTATGGCTGTAGTGATTTCAAAGACATCCTGAAATGTCTGTAGTGCTGTAATTTGACTGAATATCAACTTCCTGCATCTCCTAATAATCCTTCTTCTCAGCTTAGATTTCTGAGTATTTTGCTCTTCATCTTTTAAGATCCCTCTGCAGGACACAGAGAAGTTTTTGAGCTTTTTCCTAGTCAAATATATGAAATATCCTGATTTAAAATAATGATACACTAAAATACAACTCTAAGCAGAAACACCCAAGATGGTCCTGGCTGCCTTGAGGAACTGTCATACCAGCTCCCTCTGTTCCTTTTCCTCTTGCACACTGCTGCTTCTGTACTCAACATCTAATCATTTGATTAAATATAAGCCAGCTCTTGCTCTGTGGATTTGCAGTAAGACTTCAAATACCTCAGCACTTAGGAGCCAGAAGTGTTCTTCAGGCAGAATAGCACACAAATGTTAATTTAGCATGTTCTAGACTGGGCACACAATTCCTCCCATTCATGTACATCACTTTTACCTTGCTTTAATTCTGCCAACTTTAGCAGAGTTTACCTTGATTTAAACTTCTGAATAAGTGAGGCACCTGGATAAATCAGGAAAAAAAAACCCAATTATATTTTATTATATATATAATAATGCTAAGTGTAAGTCCTCACGTGCAGTTACAGGGATGGTTGTGGAATTCCCCATGAAAAAGATCACACAAGAGAGTGAGATTGACTAATTTCAGCCAGCTGACATCTAGTTAAGAGCCAGCAATACAGACAGAGGGCTTTTCAGCACAGGGGTTTAAAGTGCAAAAGCCTGCATTTCTGCCTGCTTTTTATTGTGTAATGCATTTGTATCACTCTCAGCAATGTATCTTATATGTAGAAAACCCATTGTATTTTATTCTCATCATCCTATTGATTCATTTTTAAGTGTCTTTGTTTTTTCTCAAGGTTCAGGTGCATGATGACACAATTTTGCCACAATTAGAACAGAGTCTACCAGGTGGACTGGGAGGGAATGCAGATGAGTGAGGCCCTGCTGGTGGATTCAGATCTGGAATTCAGATCTCTGGGGAAAAAAATTGGCATGCTTTGGGTTACACCCAGCCCTGGTAACAAAAGGGCAAATTCATTGCAGCCTCTGGTGTTACAGCAGCCAACAGAGAGGTTACCTGAATAGTTCCAGCTACTTAAAATTTAGAATCTGAGTTAAAAAGACAAGCTACAGTTATGCCTGCCTTACTCTTCGTTGAATACCTGGTTATATTATAGGTCTTACTCCTCAACTTCAAAGCCATGCATCAGATAAGCCTAAGCTACTATGGATGACCTCCCAGGAGATCTCCAGTCCACTGAGCTCTCTAGAGTCAAAGATAAAAACGGAAGTTAGGACTATGGAAGGCAGAGCTTTCCTGACCACTCACCCACAATGTGTCTCCATCCTCACAGAGATGAGCTCTTCTGGGAATCCCGGCTTCTTCAAAGTATAAAATCCACCCCTTAACATGGTCTTCCCTGAGAATAAAAGATAAAAAATCCTGCTGCCGAGGAGGTGATGAGAGAGCTATGGCGCTTTTTAATGTGTTTATTTTCCAGTCTGGAATGTGCTCACACAGTACAATGTAGGAGAGCAACAAACCCCCCCAGCAGGCAGGGGGGTCATTGATGGCAGCCTCTCTGCTGGGAAGAGACTAAACAGGAGAGAGACACAGAGGGATGCAGGACTGGGGCTCGCTGCAGTTTAACCGTGACAAGTGACTTTGGTGGTCTCCATCTTGCACTGTGCTCAGGGTGGTCTACATAAATCAGCAGCATCAGCTTTGACTAGGAATGGTTTTCATTTATTGCCTCTCTCTCAGATTAAAAGGTAAATTTTCAGATTTAGAAGCTGTGATGTGATATTTTCTCTGCCATGTATTTTAATTTGTATGGCCTATACAGAGGAAACCATGGTTGTGTGTGAAATACAAAGACAAGTAATGGTTTTATTATGCTGGTTTTTAAGCTCTGCTGGTCTAATACTACATGAGTTTGAGTACAGTCACACACTTACTATGTAATTTGTCTGTATACATTCCTCCTCTTCCAAATGGCTTTGTTTTTGTGGTGCAGGTGCAAAACAAACATTATCTTCAAGAACGTTTAAAGTTTCAGTATTTCTGCTAGTTACATTAGTAAAAATTCTCTAAATTCTATATAAATCCCTTGAAACTATATATCAGTAAAAAGAGTATTTTTACCAATGACCACAGTGTATTGAAAACTACTCCTTAGATAGGTGACTATCTCAGACTGCATTGCTATTACCTCACTGAGCTTTAGTTCTAAGTCTTTTCTCTAAAATGGTAACTTTATAAGAATTTACCTCTCATAGTTAGCAGCCCTCAGTAGGTTTGAATTCCTACATCATTATTTATGGAAAAGCAGAACAACTGAGAGAATGCAGGGGTCTGTTTGGTCTACAGACTTCTGTACTGCAAAGGTACCGGCTCAACATTCATGCAAGGTTAAATAGCCTCTAAACCAATTTAAACTAGCTTTAAAAGAACTCAGTTTAGAGTCAGAATCTTTCCCTGGCAAGACAGCTGCTGTCATCTCATCTGTTCTGGCTTCTTTCTAACCTATTACTTATCAAATGGACACAAGCACAAGGTTAGATTTTTCATTCTGTTTTGCTCATCTGGGATTTTTGTTCTGTATATTTGATTGCAAAGACCTGGTTTTACTGAAGGCCTTGTACCCGCAGAATAGAAGCAGTTTAGCCTTGTGTCCCTGGTTAATCCAACTGAACATCTGTGGAATTTCTCAGGAACACTCAGTTCAGCACATACCTGCATGTGTGCAGCTTTCAGGCTCCACTGTCCACTTATTTGCACCATACATTTGTGATTACATACATTAATTGTTACATCTCCGCTAAGGTTTGAAGTGGTTTAAGGGATTCCATATATATAATTAAACTATACACTGGCCTAAATCATAAATTTAAGTCAGCAATAATAAAATAGGGACAATGTAATTGAGATGAGGCCTCTGATTTCCAATACAGTATTTGGGTTTTTACTGGTGTTGTAGAAATTAAAATCTGACTATAGCAGTATTGTTTCAATCCTGACAAACCTTTCCACAACTATTTTTTATTCACATGGATAGGGCTGTAAATAAGTACTTACCCCATAAAATGAATATGGTACACGAAATACTTCGTCTTTGTATTCTTACAATGTATGTAGCCTCATACAAGTACAGAAATGGATTAGACATTCCTCTTTGGTTAAGAGATATATCAGTGCATAAAGTCACAGTCTGGGTTCATTTAGCCTTTTCATTTGTAGTGCTCCATATTACATGAGTGCAGATCTATTTGAATCTGTTTAATATTCATGATCCTCTCACCAGTCTGAGTGAAAGAGATAAAGCTTTTGATAGCAATCTCAGCAACTTGATTAACAATGCACTAATCATCACTACCATTGACCTGATTCAGAAATGTTTTCAATTCATCCATCACTTTATAACCAAAGATGATTGCATTACCTTACCATTTTTTATTTAAATAAAACCACATGAGCTGTAAATATCTTGCCATTTTACTAAATGCACCTTGGTACCAAATTAATTTATTTTTAAAACTAAATACCAAAATGACCTATAATAACCAATTAGGGCAGGAGCATAGGGAAAACGTATCACAAGTGGTCTGCAATAAAATCAATTCACTTTGACTTCACATCAATAAATGTTAAATTGTGCCAAGGAATTAATTTTGCAATAAATTGTTATTGTTGTTATAAAATCTAACTAACACATATTACCAGGAGTAATTATCCATATATCAGAATGCATTGAATGTAGAGTGTGCACTATAATTACTCCCAAAATTGCTTATCATTCAAATGGTAATTTTAGGGATAATGTTTCTTTAACTATAACTTTATAAATTTCATCAGAAATTTATTTTTAGGGGTTTTTTTTCTTTACTTGGTACCGCAAAGAAAACAGAAAACTGACTGTTAAAAATGCAACAGATAATAAATATGGTAATGCAGTTTAATCAGTATGTCTTACTTTAATATATAATTGCCAAATTTTGCAACACTATTAGTAAAGTGAGCTGCCTCCTTGTGAGTGGAATTTCCTTCACAAGTGCTAGCTGGAATCTCCAAGCCTATTCATGGCAATAGGTAGAGTACAGCACTGTAAAAATATTAGCATCCAAGTCTGTGTGAACGCAAAACCTGTAGGGGTTTTTCTTAAATGTTTTTCTTAGATATTGAATTTTTCTCTTGTCCTATTATTTGTGTTCAGGCTGAAGTCCACTGTCACAGATGTTTGGTTCAGCATTTGGAAACTGTGATATCAATGATCAAACAGAAGAAAAAAAGAAAAAATCTTTAAATAAAATTTAAAAAAAGAAAAGAGAAACAGAAAAAAGAGAGTAAGACATTCAAGTGTACTATTTTACCTTTTTTAGACCTGGGAGCATTGAAAGGTTAATTCCAGAATGCAATTACTACTCTGCTTTTAGTAATTCTTAAATGCTGTGGTTAAATTGTGTTGATCAATAGAAGTTTGAAATTATCATGACTGTTTTTAGTTCACCTGAAGCCCTCTAATGGGTTTATTGTTTTTCATTTTTGCCTTAACAGCATCATATACCTGAAGTTCTGAACATCCCAAGTCATAGGAGAATACACATGGGAAGATGTCAGTGTTTTGTCTAACTGTGGTATTAGGCATAGAACCAATAATATCCAGGGACAATTCCTAACAGTATCCAGCTGGTTAGTGTATGTTAGTGTTTATTTAGTTTCATCAACACTATTTGAACTAGAAAATTGTTGGCAATGTCTGTATATAGGGCAGGGAGTTTGAATTATTTTATTCATGGAACTGGACACTGGAGTTTGGACATGGTGACAATTATAAGAGGAACAGATTAAGGAAGCTCAGCTCGTGCTGCTGTGATGGAGCTCATCGTGCAGCAGGAAATGCAGTCCCTGCAACTGCTGTTGCTGTCTAAGAACAGCGCTTCAGAGCAGTCCTTTGCACATTCAAAATACACTAATGTGGTGATTAATTTTGGTGATGAATTTTGAAGCTTCTTCTTATGAAATAACACCATTCTGTTGAACACATGTTTTATGCTACCTTATTTTCATAACCACATATAGTAGACTAAATCAGAAAACACAAAGGCTTTCAAAGTATTTTTAGAAATAACTTTTTTAAGACAAATGTGAAGTGGCATGAATAATTTGCTTTGTATTCTGTGGGTGCTACTGAATGTGCAGTTTCATCCGAAAATATTGGTGAGGATTACCAAATCCCTTTTTTCAAATGTTTGTTACACACATTGTGCAGATGTGACAGAATTTTCTAGCGTTTTCTTTATTGCCCTTGCTTATGTCTAAAAGCCCAGAGTGCTAGTAGGAATTCAATCATTTGCTGAACTACCATGATCATGAAATTGCACTTTTACTTTTGGAAGTGATCAACACATTTTGTAATGATGAAATAGGTGATCTCTAAATTGCTGTCTACATCTTGTAGTTGTAAGGAAACATTTCTGTAATGAGAAAGACATTTTAAATCTCCTGGAACAGCACTGGGAAAAACTTCAGAACAATGGGGGACGTGTGGCTTCTCATACTTCCCTCTGGACACCCAGTTTAACCCCTTCAGGGTGGGTTCCTGTCTAGGTTAGGTGATTGATGTAAGCCAGACTCCAAGAGCATACGGACAGAGTACATGAAATTGTTTTCCAATGATAGCTAAAGTTTGGTGATACAATTTTTATTGTTTTGAATTTCTTTTTACTTTTCTTGAGATTATTCCTTAAAGAAATCTCTCAGAGATACCCAATGGTTTTGTAAACCAGTGGCTGCTAAGTATTTTTGAAGATCCTGACACAGTAAATTGTTAGGAGTATTAAAGTGATATTTTGAGACTTAAATACAAAGAAAATAAGTTTAAAAGTTAAGAAGTCCACAAGACATATATAGTCCTCAGAGCCTCTTCATGAGAATTCACTGAATATGCCTTTCACTTCTAGTGGGTGCTTCTCATTCAACAGTTTTGTAGATTTCAAAAAGTTTCTATTTGTGGTACTCTTAAAACCCTTCTGAAGTGAATAATTTTTATCCAAATCTTATTTAATAGATAATCTAGATTTAATTTTGAGAAATAAAAATATGTGTCAGCTTAGCCATTTAATACAAAAATACATGGCCTAGAGAAATGTTATTTTAAAGCTGTTTGCCTCCTTAATTGCAACAGTCTGTATATGTATTTGTCTAGACTCCATCAAGGGCACTATTGTAGCTGGAGGCATTGGTTTGAAGAAGACTAAAGGGCTACATCATGTCAAAGCCTCAAGTAGGAATTATTGCCTTTCTTGCCACAGTTCACAGCTGTATTATGTCACCAAATCACATCACAGTGTAATCAAAGATGAATAAAATATTTTTTTTTCTTTACCTTAAATGCTTTCCCTGTCAATTACAATCAAAGGACATGATTTCAGGTCTGTCAGTTTGCTGGGTTCTCTCCTACTGATGACTCCAAAACTGTAATCTGCTAAATATAAAATGAATCAGAGAAGTCTTAGAATGATTCTGCTATTAAGAAGAAGAATGTTTTTCTCCCACAGGGGACAGGAAAGTAATTGGTCTTTAAAGAAAGAAATCAAAGATGTTAAAAAATTACCTTTTGGTCCTTTCCTCTCCACCTTTGGCTTTTTGGCTTTTTTTTTTTTTTTTCTGTGCTAAACCTTCAGCCATTCAGTTTTCTTCTCCTAAGAAGGCAAGCATAAGTATTCTAATCAAATCTGTCCAGTTTTGTGTGCGATTAGAGTAAACATTTAACTGTGTCTTGTTTGCTCCATCACACCTTTTCCCCTCAGTGTTTTTGTCGATTGGGTGCTCTGTAATGGGCAGGCTGTATGCCTGCTGCAACTCCAACTTCTAGGCAGTTTAGTGGCTTGATTACATCATTAACCATAATCAAAAACATTTCCCCAGAATGATTCTAGCTTGGTAGTAAGGACTGCTTCCTTTGATCTCAGTAGCAACATTTTACGATAGGTTGCTCCTCATTTACACTACAAATGCTGGCAAAAATGAAAGTGGTATCTTCCCTAGTAATACCAGATAAAATAAAATAACTAGTTAGTAGTCATGCCAGCTGGTATCACTGATGAACAATGGCCTTTTTCTTTTAAGAAGATTGTATAAACATGTATATATGTGTGCATGTATTACTCTGTAGAGCGAAATTTTCTAATGTACATCCTTGTATTATACTTAACAACATATTCCTTTTCAGCGTTTGAAATGTGGTTTAAAGCATGCCATTGGATTGCAGCTTTGCAAAATATTTTTAGTTGTAGCAAAAAAATTCATTGCATCTGCACTGCTTGCAGAATAGACCAGAACTTCATTTTAATGCACTAAATCTTGTCAGAAGCCTCATAGCAAATGGAGTTTTCAGCATTTCTAATGATGTTTCCCTATTATAAAATCAGTGCAATAGTTGCAATTCATATCAGTTACCTGCACTATCAAAACATTAATTGACCAACCACTCCAAAGCTGAAAAGTTACATGGATCTGTATCTTCTACAGGGAGATCATCCCAGTGCTGCTCCAGTGCACTCACAAAAATACACCACATGTATATAATAAAAGTCATGTCTGAACTGTAATGTCTCCAGGACCAAGCTAGAGCTGACCCATGTGGGTGGGACAGACAGAGGATGTTCAAAGACCTTTATACTGGCAGCCCTTGATCTCTCCTGTGCTCTTCCTGTTGTATTTTACAACCAGTCTTTTACACTGGATCTAAAGTTTACTGGGGGAAAATGGGAAGTGCTTTGTGGCCTACAGCATGTGCCAAAGGGATAGAAAAGGAGGAATTGTGGACCTGTCCAGGCTGTGCATCTTGCTTGACTTCTGGGGATTATGTTTGATGTCCCAGCTGCTCAGACCCACACCCCTACCTTATTCCCAGCCAGCTGATCCAGGTACTGCAGGGTTGCAGGACCCTCTCACCTTCCATTATCTCAGCTGGACAGCCAGGAGCTGGGTGCCTCTAGCTATGCTGGGTCCCAAATCTCACTTGCCAGCAAATTTTGTAGCTGAAGGGTTTCCCTGAAACCTTATTACTTTATTCCTTTATTCCTATTTCAAAGCAAAAGTGCTGCAATGTACAAATGTTTAACAGGCACTTATCTTCCATATGCTTGCTTGAGGAGCAGTAGAAAAGGAAAAGGAAATTAGTGTCATCTTCTTGTTGGTTAAACTGGAGACATTTTTTTGATGTTCTTCAGTTGCTGATAGTTTTGTTTCCTCTAATATAAGCATGAAAGATACAGCAAAGTATAAAAAAACAGAATCTGCTAAGATTGTCAACAGTGACAGAGCAAGAGTTTTCTCTGAAGATCATCTCTGAAGATTTTTCAATTTTCAGAGATGTCAATGGATAAAGGAAGATCATGGCAAAGAGGTGCCAGTGAATAATGGAAGGGTAACTAGTGGGCTCTTCTTGGCAGCTGTCCCACCGAGTTATGATGTATTCATGTGGATATTCCCTGAGTTTACAGGAAAAGAAAAACAAATACAGTCTTGGGTGGCCAAGTTTAAAATGGCCACTGCCTTTAGTAGGATAATACCCCATACAATCTACAAACAGGCAGGCAGAGGAAGCAGACTGCCTGCATCCATCAACTTAGTAAATGCCTCCAGATTAGCAGAAATATTTTGAAAGAGCCAATAATTATAAAAGAGTTGTTTGCCGTTGCATAATTATTTTATAAACCACATAACATACAACTGTTACTTAGTCACAGAGGCCCTCTTCACATGGTACCATATGGCTAATGGCTTCTACAGCACATCACACCATACTGATACTCCTTCTCATCATACTGTATTGGCTACTGGCTCAGTTTGCTGCTAATGTCTGTGTTACCCTTTCACTGCATGTTTATTTTATGAAATTGTGGCATCTGTTTTTGGTGTTTATTCTAAAATGGCATTGCTATGTTCCCAGCCTTAGCCTGAAAATCACCTCCGTATTAATTTCCCATGGTAGATTTAAAAATATATTTTTAGTTGTCTTTTTTTTTTTTTTGGGTCTCTGACGAACAAATCTTGACCTTTTTTTGCATTGTGATTTAAAGTAAAAATTTTTTTGTTTCTTGAGTTCTGTTCCTGAGTGATTTGCACTGGGTAATATCAGATATTTTCATTCTGTTGATGACAAACACCCTTTGCCTACACTGACCAAGCTGCCAAATACTGAAATGCAAATAATCTTCTTTCTCATTCAGCTCCCAAACACCTTCATAATCTTTACACAGCTAATATCTAATTCTGGTATGAAAGCACTATTGCAGGACCTACACTTCAGGGCCACACACCAAGGACATTTTTCAAAGTTTCAGTGGTATCATAGCAGCTGGCATATAATTTTAAAACAATGCTGAGCTGTTTTGTAAACTTCCATAACAATACTTTAAATTTGTGACCAGAATTGGAATGGCCCTAGAAATTTTAACTTTGCATTATCAACCAAAGTGTCTGGTTCAGGAAAAATACTGATTCCATCCCATTTACCAACAACTAAAGACACAAACAACTTGTATTTGTGGGCCCATGTCCAACAGAATTTATGTCTGACATTGGCCAAGTGTATGCTGTGGAACTGGGTCCTTTGCAGTCACTCTCTCACAGAAATACCTTGGAATCTCTTCTGCAGCCATGAACATTCCTTGACAATAGAAGCAGTACCTGTCTGTTGGCCAGACAGCTGGACCAAGGGTAGCTACCAGGCTGGAAAAATGCAAATATTTTGCACTTGCTCCTCCAAGGTGGATCATGCAGAAATGTGGTGGTGGCCATCAGTGTACAAGCATTGTGCTGTTGGCCCTTGGTGTAACCTTCACTGTGAGACTGGGAAGCCTGGTTTTAGCATCTGATCCTGCCCCTGTCAAAGTTGGTGACTTGTCTCACAGGTACTCTAGGAAAACCAGAATGAGCTCTTTGGAGAACAGCCCGATTCTGAGTTCTCGGTGCCTTTTTCTCTCATTTCCCATGAGCAGGGTCCCATGGGGGGTACCTGGGCAGCCCTTCCTGGCCTGGGACTGACTCCTCCACCAGCCCTGAGCTCACCCCAGCTCCCAGCACTGGTTCCCCACAAATGGCTGTTCTCTCACCCTGCAGAGAGGCACTAAACTAAACCAATCTACTTACACCATCTGCTCACAGATAGCACACTTACAGCAAACTAATCCACAAATTCAAGCTTTTGCTAGACAGAAAAATTACTCTGATTTTTTCAAGTATTTTTGGAGCAGTCTCTGCTGTTCATGGCGCTTCTCAAGTGCTTACAGTAACTAATACCAAGAGAAAGAAAAATACCCAGAACACTAATTCCCTGCTGAATACTGTATGGAGCAACTACAGAACCTTAACTAATTATTAATATGTTTTTTAATTGCCTGTTCCAGGTTAGAGTGTCTTATGTTATCTTTGCCTTGTTTGGGGATTTTTTCCTAGATTTCCCACTGCGAAATTGCCTTGGTGAAGCAAAGTCAGAGTGAAACAGTCATGCACAATGTGTGCAGCCTAAACCAAATGATTTCCAAGTATCAGTCTGCACATGGATCTGACTGACTACACTTCCAATTCATGATTTGGAAAAAGCTAGCAAAGCAGGAAAAAAAAAACAACAACAACAAACATATTTTGGCAGAATGAGGAAGAAAGGAAAAGAAAATGTTTCTTAAATGCCTGATGAACAGTTGGAGAACTTCAGATCTGATTTCATTCAACATTCTTGTATAAGTAAGTGCAGTTTATTACTGATTAACATGACCTAGTGCTTGTTAAATGGGCATGACTGCAATTTTGCCAACTGCACTGAAACACAAACGAGTTCCCACAGTAACCTCATACTAATGTTAGCACGACCTGAGTACTACCAGCTGTGCATTTATGCAAAAATCCAACATTTTACTGCATATTTGACAGGAAACACCCACTTTCTGTTTTGCAGGAAATCAAATACTTTAGAGGTTTTTTTCTCTATTTTTCAACTTCAGCTTCTGCAAATCTTGGGAAACTATTTAATGGAATAAAAGAAACCAACCTGATACACTGAACTGCAAAAATATAGGAAGAAAGAAACAATAAGAAAAGAAAATATTAAAACTTTTTCCCTAGATATTAGTCAAATAAGGGAAGAGTTGAATTCATAAGATATTAGCCAGACAATCTTTCTGCATGTCTTTCATTAAATGAAGATTCATAAGGAGCCAATAGGTAAACTAAGCAATATATACAATAATTTTAAAAAGGACCATCCAGGGGAAATAATAGAGCCTTAAACTTTAATTGGCTATTAACTTCACAGAAAAATATCTTTACATCAGACATTAAGGTCTGTAGAACCATAGAGATGTGCTTTACTATATTTTTTCTTGTCACACAGATAATGGAATTGTCCTGTGAAACAAAGTTTAACTTTACCTTGTGGTTTCCTTTGCATCTATGATATTTGAATTAAGAATTATTTAAAATGTATGCCTCATTTCCTTCCATACCTCCATCCTTAGACTGCTGTCAAGTATTATTTATTAACTCTATTATAGTACCACATTGAGGCCCTAATCAAGATTATGCCCCTACTGTGTTAAACTCTGTACATTATAAAATAAAAGATAATCCTTTTCCAAATGCTTACATCAAAAGAAGTGAAAGGTGTCTTATGATAGTGTGAAAAACTGAGCTTTGTCAATGGATGATGGTCAGTGCAGAGCCAAGACCAGCAAAACCTCTCCACTCCTGCCCCAGTCAGCAAGGATGTGATAAGAATGATGGGGAAAACTGTATGAGAGAACTTTTTTTTTTTTTTGCAAGAATTCATTTCTTTTTTTTTTTTTTTTTTACAGCTATCTGAGTTGTCCCTTTGGACTGACATCTCTGCCTTACAGAAATAAAGTGAATGTAATGGAGTGCTTACTAACAGGAAGGAGAAAACTAAAACTTCTTTATGTTAGTTAAAAAGTCATTAATATGAGAGCAATAATATTCTTCCCTTTCCAGTATCCAAGATCCAGTGGTTTTTCCATATTTTCTCACTTCATTTTAGACAAGATAAAACCAAGCTCCATCTTGTTCTTGACCCAGTGGAGCAACAAAGATATTTACATTAAAAGAGGTGTGGTTACCCTAAGGAAGGAAAAAAAAATCCCTTTCCATACTTGCCCTCTGCTTTTTAAGAGATACAGCATCAACTAAATAGCAGACAAATAGCTGAATCTCTTACTATCATGACAAGCTATTTTAGCAATTCATATTTTCTAGGAACTGTATTTGGTGCTTAGTATATTAATTTGAGCTGCACCTCTCACTGAATTCCTTGATCCTAGCTTCCTTTAAAATAATAAAAATTAGTACAGAAAAGTAGTTCTTCCAATAGGACTAGATTTTATGTTGATATTTTTCTTTAACTACACAATGAAAAGGTTTAATTCCTGAAAGAAAACACCTAAGTTGCCACACTGTACTGGAAACAGCCAAATCAGACAGTAGCAGACGCAAGTAGAACTGGGATGATCACTTAAAACTATTTCTAAATGCAGCCATAGACAATGACAAAGAACTACTTTCACAAAAACAGTTTCTGTTATATAATTCTTGAAGTACCTAAACTTAGTCAAGAACTTGGAGATTAAATCAGATGAATCCTACTGTCTACAGCTAGGTCTTGGCATCTGCATTTAACAAGAACCTCAATACTTTTTACAGATGAATTGCAGCTGAGATATATGCAGGCTGAAGAGCTCTTCAGAGTCTGTTCCAATGAAAATATTGTCTAAGTACATAAGCATTAGAGCTGAACAAATAATTCTCGATGAATAATTTATCTGATTGATTTCCCCTTTTTATTCTCTCCGTCTTCAGAGGCTATGCATGGACAGAACAAAAAGTATATTGAATTTATTCATTATTTGAAATTATTCACAATCTTGTTCAGTGAATAATTCTAGGCCTGCAAATCCTTTGAACTGTGGACTTTGAGTAGCTAATTTGCAGCCCACACCATAAAGTGTGTAATAACGAACTAACTAGCTAGCCAAGCACAGTTTTTAATTGGAAGAGTCTGGCATCTGAATGAGTCCTGCTTGAAATTCAGTCCAGTAGGTGCATGAATGCTCAAGCTAAAAAGTCATTTTTCACAGGCATTTTTGCTACTTCAGTGCAAATGTTCCAAGGATGGGTTTGAAGTATTTGGATACAAGGCTGCCCATTCACACAGTTCTGACAGTGCTCCCCTCTTCTAATGAGCCTTAGCAATACATAGATCAACATATTCATGAGCAGAAACATTCCACTTAGTATGAAAGCACATATCAATAAGACTAATAAGAATGTTCATATGATAATTTTTGCATTACTTAGCATTCACATGGACAAAGTAGGGAAAGAAAAAATATTGCCTTGAAAAAGTGCAAACACTGAGTTCAGCCTTGTAAGTCTCCACAGAGCCAGAACAACATTCATTTCTCGTACCCTCTTCCTTCTCAGCTTTATTTACTCCTGTCTGTCCTTGACAGAATCATCAGTTTTTAAAGTGAACTTCTTCTGGGTTGCCATATCACTCTTTTCCTTGAAAGACTGGCTACAGAGAGCTGATCAAAACAGAGGGCAGGTAGACAACCAGGGCAGGATTTCAAGAAAGGCTTTAGCATGCTTTAAAGTGTTTCAGCGAGGGGCTTGCTGAGGTCAGAGGCAGCATTAACTGGAATTTGTCTGCCACTTCTTTGGTGTTTCTGGGAATCTCTAGAGGTTTTCTCATAGCGTACCTTTGAACTTCAAACTTCTAGTAAGCTGGTGTATATCTCACGCCACAGTTTTGATTGTGAATCTAACCAAAGAAAGAAGCTAGAGTTTATTTACCAGCCATCAATCAGCAAATAAATTATTTACAGATGTCTTCATTTATTTGACTCTTTCATTTATTTACTTATAGCTACAGCAAATACCACCACCAGACAGTGTCCAGATGGAAAACAATTACCCCACACTGGAACCGTATGCTTCCTAAGAGAAGTTGAGAAATTATTTGAATTTCAGACAGAAACAATTGAAAGTAAATTCAGGCCTATTTTTGCAAACAACTCCCCTTTGGACACAGATGCTGTTAAATCTTTCTGACATATCACAAAGGAAAAACAGATTTGACCTTCAGAGAGAGGCTTAGGATACTCTATCATTCAGTCCAAACTGAGTGATAATCCTGTGTAAGTGGCAACTCAAGTGTGGACTCTCATCTGTGCACTGTGTCAAGAACAAGAGTAACCAAGTTTATCCATATACATGTCACCTGTGGCTCAGAGATGCTGACATGCTAAATGCAGCACATCAGAATTTACAAGGTGGGGAGAAGTGCTTTGATTACACAAGAAAATTACTTATTAGAATAGTTCTAGTAGATTAAATTTGAATATAAAACCTAAGCAACTACTTGAAGCTGCTTAATAGAGTCTATAACTACGTACAATTATAACCACTGAGATAAAATGTGAGCACAGTGAGATCGATCTAATACAGATAAGTAGAGACAAGGAAGAATATATCTCTAGACTCTTCACTATCATCTCACACACATCACAAATCCAGTTCTGCAGTAATATCCTCCACTGGGAGTTTGCAGTTTGAGACCTTCTTCCCTGTATTTCCAGACTGTTGAAACACAATCCAGACAATCATCTGGATCATTAGAGTCCAAAGCTCTACAGACCCCACTTCATTGCTCAAATGGTAGAAATGATCGCTTTCATCTGCATTCCTCCAAATCCAGACACTGTCATTTGTTCCCGCTGGGGCATTGTGTTTTGAATTTCAAGTTTCACTGGGTTGTGCCTTACAGGCAAAATGGATCCCTTCTAATTCTAGAGAAAAATTAATTCAATTTCCAAACATCATTTGAAGATGTTTGTGTTCTCAGATATCTGGTCATTTGGGGAGACGGGTCTTTTCAGTCCCTGATCTTTCTGTTATCTCTTTCAGGTGATATAATGGCACAGAACCCTTGCAAACATTCTCACAAGGGATGAAATCCAATGCAGTGCTTAGGTACTTAAAGAAATAAGTATTCAGGAAACAGATACTACATAATAAAAAAGAACACAAAGCTGTACTAGAAAGAACTATATGGCCATCTTGTTTAAATAAGAGACAAGAAGATGATCAACATCATGCCTTATTAATCATAAAACTGGAAGTCGTAACTGTGGAACTAACCTATCTTGGAGGGAAGAGTATATTTCTGCATTTCCTGTCTTGGAGGGAAGAGCAGATTTTTGCCACATAAACTGCTCTCTACATCCAAAAAGATGGGTTTCATCAGAAAGCTTATTTCTTGTTGTAAAGAAGCTGAAATATATTGGAGGTTTGCCAGACATCATGAAAAGCTGGGTGTCCTAGGGATTTCTTCGTATCAAGGACTACGTGTCCCAGTACAAGAGAGGGAAGAAGGATAAAGACTTGAAAATCCTTATACATACAAATTCTAAAATCTTTAAAAATAGTACTTCATCTTTTAGGAGATTCAAAGGTGTTTTTCATAACTGAAAACAAGCAGGAGACCCAGTTTGTTAACCCAAAAGTAGTTTGGGCCAGGACACCAAACACAATAGAATTTCTGAAGGCTTAGCTATAGAGAGACCAAGAGACCTTCCTTTAGTTTTTCCTGTCCAGCAATCTGGGAACTGGCTTTGCCTTGGTTGACCTTCCCTACCAGAATGCAGATCAGCATGGAATGTTTCACTTCTGGACACTGTTACATAAGAATGGAACATGGCTTGTCAACTATAGACTCCAGCTGATATATGAGGAATTTAACAGCTCTGAAATCTTTCACTTGCCAAGCATCTTCAGAAAATTCCATTATGCAGATAGAAGGTGATCACCATAAATTTAATATCTTACAGATCTTTTTTTCTGTTATTCTCAATCAGACTTTTTTTACATTTTCAGCTCACAAAGGTACAGATGGACCTGACTAAACAGTAAAGAAGTTCAATTTGCTTATGCCTTCAGTTATACCTCACTATTAGTTTACAAACATGAAGCTGAGTCTCAGATCACAAGCAAACTCAATATACTTAGAAAATTAAATCACCCTATCAGTGGTATGGTTTCAAACTGCAATTTTCTTTCCTTTTTTTGTTTTGTCTTTCTGATATAGAATTACTTTTTTCCAAGGGTAATAAATAGCATATGGGTCAATCTTTAGGTCACAAGTTCTATCTTTTCATTGTCAGGTAATATTCATAGCACAGCAGGGCTAAATGATGCTCCACAGTTTGAGGACATTTGATGGAATCTTTGCTGTGATTACTTTAAGTGGCACGAAGTGGACATCTAAATCTTTGGATTTTGAAATGAAAATGGTTGTGGAAAGATATTTTCAATGGCTGGCACAAATGAGCATCCATTAATCATTTTCCTTTACAACTAACCTTGTTTGCGTTGCCCAAAATTAAACAATTTAAGTCATTTTGACACAATATCATCCATTTAAAAGATGGAGTAGTTTTTCACTTCCTGACACTACTCTGAATAGGGGAGCCCAAGACTGGAGACAGTATCCAAAATGTGACCTCATCAGTACTAATCAGAGAGGAAGCATCACTTCCTTCCCTCCCCTGCTAACACCCTTCCTAATGCATTATTGACTGATGTCCAGTTTGGTGCCCAGCAGGACATCTAGGGTCTTCTCCTTCCAGCTGCTGGGACTGTGCTGGTGCAGTGATTCCTTCACAGGGGCAGAACTTTACATTTCTCTTTGTTGATCTCCATGTGATTCCTGTCAGTTCATTTCTCCAGTCTGTTGATGCCCAGAGAAAGAGCAGCACAGCCATCTGGTTTATCAACCACTGTGTTCTGTACCATCCTCAGACCCGCTGAAGCTGCACTGTCCCATCACCCAGATCACTAGTGTGGAACACTGCCCATCTCAGCACTGACCAGAGGGGTACACTATGGGCCTTCAGCTGGGCACTATAGTGCTGCTGAGACTTCCATCCACCTCACTGTCCCATTTCCCAGCCCATGCAACACAGAATATGTAAGAACAACATGGGAAGCAGTGACAAAACCCCTGCTGAACCCCAAACACACAGGATTGACTCCTGTCCCTTCATTCGCCAAACCAGTCATCTCACCATAGAAGGGTCTTAGGTTGGTGAAATATGATTTCCACTTTATAACTCAATGCAAATTGCTCACCTTTGTGTGTTCAGATCATGGAAATGGTTTCCATTCAGCAGCAAGTGTTGCAGCATGTCGAGACAGCCACAATACACAGAGTATCATCATACAACCTCAGAAAGCTTCAACTGATACACAGGAACACCAGAGCACTTCAGAAGGCTTCAAGCATCCAACCTCCTTGTTCTTTAGCCCGACCTTTTATCCCCTCACGTTGATGCAGTGCACCTGTGTGCCCTCTGCTCCCTTTGGTGGTTGCTCAGTGCCCCTGGGCACTCCATGGCTCATTGTGTCAGTGCTGCTCACCTGCTGCTCACAGCTGTGCCCATGGGGATGAGGCTCCCACAGCCCCACCCCAATCACCACAGACTGTGTGCCTACAAGCAAGTTGTTGGGGTTTTTTTCTTGATAGTATTCACCTCAAGATTTTTGATGGATGAATAAAAATATTTCATTAATATTGCTGCATTAATGAGAACAACAAATAATAAGACAAGTGGCAAAATCTTTAAAGGCAGGGCTGAAATTTAAGCAATGATACATTTTAATTTTCTTAATTAACAGACTTATAATGAAAAATCAAATTCTGAGAGACATTATTAAAGGAAGTTTAGATTCTATCAGAAAAATATTTTTAAATGTTGAAGTAATGTCCACTTTGAAGATTGAGAAGTATCGTAGTCTCTTCATGGCAAAATCTTTCTTGCTCCCTTCCAGTAGTTTCTTGCCTAGGATTGTATTTATGTTTTACAGACTAAATCTTTTGCTAGTGAAATCATTAACATAAATCATAAAAATTACAGTTTATCTAATGCATGATTAAAAAGTACAAATCTGAACAATGAAAAAACTTTCCAAACAAATGCTGTTCAGAGGAACAGTTTTGTGCTGACTCTACTTACATCGAATTTTGAAACATTAAAAAAGGGTAAAGTCTGGGGTCTTATATTTTGCTGAGGTCTAATTTTTTTGCTGAAAAAGTGGGGAAATCACATGCTGGTTGTGCATTAGGAACCATTGGTTGTGATCAACAGGAGGAGGAGGCTCCAGCCACTCCTTGCTCGCCTCTGGTGTTGTTGCCATGGCAATGCTGAGCATCAGATTAGGCCAGCTGTACAGAGTGACATGCTGTGTGCTTCCCAAGACCCGACTTTGCTCTTTCTTTTGTTGTTATTTTTATTAAAATAGCAATACAGATTGTTTGCACTGAACATGTATAATAATAATATGTGAAAGAATAAACTCATTAGGCAGCAGAAGGTATCATTAAGACAAAAACCTCATGGCAATTAAAAAGACAGGCTGTATGTGTGATACACCTTCACACCCCAAGACAGAGCCAAAAACTGAATGAAAATGTCTCTGCAGTCACATTAGCACATTAATATTCATCACTGGTGTTTAGGGTTTTTAAACTCTCCTTTCAACCCATTGTCAGAGGCAGGCACAAACTCTGCAGCACTGACCCAAAATGGTGTAGAACATTCTAAAATCAGGTTACCATAAGCCTACAATGGAAGCCTCCCAAGTAACTTAGAACATCTTAAAAGAGAGATTTATAGAACAGAAATTAATAAATGAAAGATCAGAACCTTATTTACATTTCCTGATGGATTTTTCACCTTAAAAACTACATTTGGTGTCTTTCACTTATCCACACTTCCTTACAGGCTGCTTATGTTTAATATTAATGTGGGGTAGGGTCACAACTTAATGATAAAATCCCCTACATAAATACATGCACACAAAGGCTCTGACATCTTTGCTCTAGAAAAGAAGCACATAGTTCTAAGAGTCTGCAAGTTTCAGAGATGCATATGCTGAAATATGTGAATCCAGAATGTGACTTCCTCGGAATCCAGAAAAGGTTCACTGTTGTGTGCCCTGTGCAGTTGGTCTCTGTCCTCTTGGTAACTCGGGGTCTGGCTGGCACATTGGCAGTGCTTTTCAAATTCCATGCACTCTTTTGATACTTAAGCACTGTGACTGAACTGCTTTTACTTAGCAGGTTTCCTCAATAAAACCCCAATCAAGCTGAAAGAAATTGTTTAATCCATGCCTTGGTCTAAAGCCAGGTCAAGCTGGTCTCATTTATCATCTTTTTAAGGTGGAGCTTTTAAATATGGATGGCTGATACACCTCGAAGTGTTGGAACCCATATGGAGAAGGTATGGCTCCATTACTATTAACAAGTCATTGTTAATACCTCTTTGCCAAAGTAGCAGAACACAGCGCCTGGTCAAACATAAAAGCCTTTGAGGTTCTTATGGGAATTCAGTTAGACTTTTGCTGTGTAAATGCACAATTTGTTTCTACTATATAGACCTTGAAATGAGGGAGATCCCAAAGGCTATAGGAAAACATCTGCAAAATTCTGTATGGGTCAAATATTCTACTAATGTGATTTTCTCTTTGAAAATTGGTTTACAGATGGTTAGCAAGGTGTTCACAGTGTTCAGTTTTATTATTTCATTGTTGGCATTTGCACCCAGTGCTCCGAAAATAACTTTGTGGATTCAATGCAATAACTACTGCCCAAAGGAAACATTGTTCAGCTATGTGAGGAAATTAAAGCAAGTAATTTCATTTCTTTTATTGCCATTTATTAACTTTTCTCCATATGTAAAGTCCGAGAATTTATAATAGAGTTTCAGTAGAATTGCTCCTTTTGAAGCCAAATCCTGTTACTTTGACTTCCAGGCTTGGCGTTGGCCAGATTTATTAGCCAGATTCTGCAGAACAATTCTTTGTCCCGTTGTATATCACCCTCCAACTCTGGCTCTTCATCAATACAAGAGCAGCACCACTGAAACAGAGATCATCAGAGGAAGAGCAGCTTGTTTAAGAGCCCTTGTCCTAGAAAACAAGAACTATGGATCTGGGCATTCTCTACAGACAAGATGGTCAGAAAACGGTAGGTTCAAAAGAATTATTATTTTTCTCCATGACAAGACAGGGAATAATTTCTTAAGTTGTTGTTTACTGTCAAGAAAACTTTGAGAGAGGGAAGGTGTTCATCTTGGGAATTGCCTTATTTTGTTTAATATAATCAAGGCAATTGGGCTACATTTCTAATCTCTGCTTAATACTAGGAGTTGATTTAAGTTTGACCTTAAAAGGTCTCAATTTACCTCATAACAGCAACACTGGGGTCTCAAAAGTGCAAATGTAGACATGAAGTCAGATGTGTTCTGTGGCAAAGAGCCAAAAAAATCCAGTGCTGAATCTCAGTAAAACTAATAAATCTGAATAATTAATACACTGATCACAATCACAATCAGCTGTCAGTCAAAGAAATGTAATTTATTAAATAAAAACAGGTTATTTATTTCTGATTGATTTAGTTGTGTGTGTATCTGTTTTAGACTCACAGAAAACTGAACCATAAGAAAGATTGGTTTTTCCCTTCTTCTTTCCCACTTATTAAAAATGTTCTTGATAAATAAAACCTGAAGGGGCCAGAAAGAAGAAAATATGCCTCAAAGGAAAGAGAAATTTGCTGGATAAAACAGAAAAAAAAATTATAATACTTTTCCATGTGGAAATAATACAGCTTACAGCCAGTACTTCAGATCAACATCATATGTTGTGTATGAACTACTCATGTAACACAGGGGATTGTGCAGCTAACTAGTCTAACTCCAGTGCCAGCATGCAAACTCAGCTCTACCTTGCCTTTGCTTGGAAAATGTGACACTAAAGTTTTTGGAGGGTTTGGGGTTTTTTAAAGCTTTGCTAAATCATCTTTTTGAAAATATAAACAAACAGAAATATGTCTTCATATCAAATAAAAGCAGTTTGGGTTTAACAGAAGTCTATTTGCCACACTTCAGTTGGTTTTGATTGTAAATCAGTCCAGTCCTCATGTTTCTGCTGGCCCTGACTTAGGCTCAGCACACCTCAGTTAGGAGAACACCTGCAGTTCCTCACTTCATCACTGATGTAAGGGGGTACAGAGCTCCACAGGGCAAGTCTGACTGCAGAGCAAAGGAGCCTGATTTAATTACCTAGATGAGGTGTCTGAGCATAATCAGGATAAATTAAGGGAGTCTGATTAATTTTGTTGCATTTCTGATAGAAAACGTGTTCTATGTTGTTGGTAATACAGTGCAGTTGTTTAACACTGCCTGTACCTCTGGGGCCCGCAGACTGCCAGAAATGGGCCAGCTTTGGGGCAGGAAAGTCAGGGCTTTATATGATAACTTGCACCACCTTTACTCAAAACTGGGATGGCTACACTTCAACTTGGAGCAAACAAAAAATGCTTACTGCAAAAGTGCATGTGTGGGAGCATGTTAGCATTTTAATAATAATGGTTCACTGTAACAGTATTTCTAATATTTTTCACTCTTTTTTTGTCACTAAAATAGATTAATGATGCATTTTATGATTTTCCAACGTTGTTTCTTGCAAGGCTTAGGCATTCTGCTCAGACAGTTCTCTTCTATGAGCTTCATAGAGTTCTCTTCTATGCAGTCTGCTACATATTCAATATTCATCTGTGTTTCTTCTCAGTCCACCTCCAGATTTCAGATTCTTGTAATTCATGACAATGATTTTAATGACTCTGGAAAGGACAGACACCTCAATCTCATTGTTTGCACAGTTAAAAAATCATAATCCAGCTGCAATGAATCTCAGCTCCAATGAGAAATAATTTGGCATTGCCTAAACATGACATGAATACGTTACAAAAAGCCTCTCTTAGTTTCCAAGTTGCAGCTTGGAGCTAAGAGCAGTGGATGAGATCCAAAATCTACAGAATACTTTTTGGTCTTGGCCTTCAAAGCTTAGTAAGACTTTCCCAAACTGTGTTTTATAAGCCTGCTATATATTTTTCCTTGTAAAGCCCACGTATACTCTTGCATTTTTTTTCCCTCACTATCCAGTTGAAACCAGTATATTCATACAACAAAGTAAAAATGTTGACATTTACACTGCTGGACATTTAAATAAAAATCTTACATAAGTATCTATTAGGCAAGATTTACTTCATGCCATTTTCAATCAACTACACAGGCAAGCAGTATATATAGAAAAATAAACCCCCTATTCATAGTTATACAAATATTTCATGTACACTTTGTTTATTCATTGGAAGAAACTGAGCATATCTTCCGCAGTTTTACCACAGGTCATCTGAAGGGCAGTATCAGGATTCCTGTGATCCATGTAGGCCTCCCAAGGGGGCACAGAACAAGACCTGTTTGATCCAGCACCTGCTGTGAAACTATCACTTGGATACTTTTTTGTAAATTTTTGCCAGACTGTGAATAGTATAAATATGTAAGAAAGAGCAACAGGAAAATCAGCTGGGTATTGATGAAAATGCCATTAGTAGCCACTGATCAATCATTTCAGACTACCTTTTCTTTCTTTTTTTTTTTTTTCATTTTTTTTTCTTTCTGTTTTGTTCTGTTGGCACTGCAGCTTCAGCATTAGCCAGACTCAGACTACCACATAGTTTTTAGCTGCTTGTTACCACATTGTTCTTATGTTATAGTCTAGAGGGAATCCCCACAAAATGTAAAATGTGGCAACTGACATTTTTATGCAGTATGTGTTACCAACAGGCAACCTGGAGACTACTCCATGAGTGTTCAGAATACCCTGATAGGATTTAGCAATTCAGTTTCTAGGAATCAGATTCTAATTCCACACAAAAACTTTAGCAAAAAATCTGCTTAACTGCTAGATAAATTCTTGGAGGGCTGTTTAGTTTTGTTTTAAGTTTAGGTCCTCTGGAACTTGACAAAAAGACCTTAGGGAATGGATTTGAGTAATGATTTTCTGAAGCCATTAAACTTAACAATGACTTCAAAGATTTAGCATCTGTTTTTTAAATGTTCACATGAGGCTGACAGTTGGTATACAATGTTTCACCCCATTGCAGTTGGCAACAACCAAGATATTAAACGTTATATAAAATACAAACTTCGCCTGAAACCATGGTTCTAATCAGGAAGAAGACTGTGAAATATGGCATCTTTTTGTTCCTCAGCCCCAGGTGAGGGTTTAATGTCGCTTGACTTGGTGACACACATACCTTTATGTCCTTAATAATCTGCTAGCGCTAGAAAAAGGCAAAGCAGTGAAGGCAAGAGTGAGTTCCACTCCCTTCTGGCTCATGTATCAGGAGCTGTTAGCAAAATTCCAGCTCTGTGGTGGGAATGTGCGAGTCCAAAACAAACAAGATGTTTTTCAGATGCTAGACTGTGTTTAAAACTGTGGCACTTGGAAAAATTTATTTTATTTTATTACTGTAAATTGAACAAATTTAATTAATATCAGCTCACTGACAAACAAGTATGCTAGTTTGATGTCTGGTTTTCACACTGTGCAACAAATCCTGACACACAAGTTTTTAGAGGAGTTGAAGGCCCAGACAGCAGAGCTAATGTGGTTCCACTTTGCAGCTATAGGAGTGAGAGAATCAAAACCTTGCAGCACCCTCCCCTTTATGGATGAGCTCTTCCATTTCATTTTACAGGCTTAAATCATGGCCAGAGGCTTTCAACTTCAACAGTGCATGGAAAAATTTCCTTCTGAGAGAAACTTACATCATCAGCTGCTAGACCTGTCCTGGGTCACCATAGGTAGTGTGGAAAGGGAATAATTTACTGTTCCTGAAGCTCAGATTATCTCCTATTTGTCCATTCACCCTCAGCATGACCTACGCCTCCTGTGAGTTAGCTCCACTATTTGGCTCTTAACTACACAGGCTCTAGTTGAATCAGTAATTTTATCTAACAAAAGCCACATAGGAAGAAAATAAATGAAATGCTAGCTTTTTAAGGCCCCTGACCACAAAATGTGATGGCACTGCTTTGTCACTGGGCTCCTAACTGATTGCTACCTTGTGCACAGGTAGCCTCTGTTTGTGAACAAGACGTCAAACAAACAGTTTTATGTGTTATTGCAAAGTGTAAAGAAGGCATAGTCTGGACACTGTATCTGAATGGAAGTGTATAAATTCTCAGGAAAGGAAACAAATGAAATTTCAGATCTTTAAGACACTTATTTCAATTTCTCACCATTCCTCTCCTAATTTACTTAGTTCAGAGAAAAACGAAGGAAAAGGTTTTAATGGCTTGCCTTTCATACCTTTTTATTTGAAAGAAAGATGATAAAGAATAGGGTATTTCTTTGCTTGGAGAAGCCATAGCAAAGTTAACATTGGACTTTTCCTCTTCTTTAAAATACTTTAGCGGAATTAAAGAGTGAAAAGAGGAATCCTACTGAAAGAAAGTCTGTTTATGTAAAACTTGTGGAAGAAAGTGTTCCAGAACATTAATTTGCTTTAAAATATTGACCCTTAATACTGCCAAGATTAACGAAAGTAACTGTCATTTGCAGAGGAAGTGCCAGTTTACAGGACAAAGCTGTAATGAATTATGTGCTGTATTTTTTGCAAGATTTCAGAAAATTTTGGTAGACACCATGTGTGTAATGCACTTATTTGATACAATTCTCTATTATCCAGCTCCATTTTTTTCTCAGCACTCTATTTGGCTACTGATAAACAACTATCTTCACAGAATAGGAGGTTTCCAAGAAATATTGAGGTAAATTAGACATATTTTCTCTAGGGATTTAGGTTGCTGTGATAAGTTGAGATCTGATTCAAAGGCAGATCTGGACATAAATGCAAAATAGAATTGTGTGGAATCATCAACGCTGCCTGCTAAAATCGGTTTTCAGCTTCTTCTGTGGCATAAATATTCACTGTATCTTTCTATAGCATCAAAACTTTCATCTGTTTTGATATCAGGTTTCTTAAACTCCCTGAGTATTAGTGAGCATTAGAGAAAGCTTCCACCAGGGCTCATTTCCTTTGCTGAGGTCATAACCCATTTCTTCTTATTCTCTCATTGATCGAGTTACCCAACATCCTCTGGAAGGTCATAGATAATTTTTTCTTTGTAGTTTCTTAGAGGGAAATTCTAGTCTTTAATTCTTTTTTTTTTTCAGTAAGTTAAAAAAATGCAGATCCTTCACCGATGCTTGTTATACAAAGCTGGTATATTTAGATGGTATAAAGCAATATAAATTAACTATTAATTTACACTTCCTAAGAATTTGGGGCTGGTATTCCCTTGCATTATTGTTAATAACTGCCATTTCCTCTCTTATGACAACATATGTTCTACAAGGAGTTTCAGACTGCAACATATTATTTGCCATAGCTGCTAAAATTCCATTGGTTTCCGCATAAAATTCTGTCATCTATAACCTAGATACTCCTTTTCTGTCTATACTGGACCAGAGAAGGCAATAAAAGTCTTCTGTGCAGAGCTACTGCCACTGTAGGTCTTATCCTTTAGAGATGAGAAATGGGCAGCTCATTGTTGGTATTTCTAGACCCTGAGAGCACCCACTGACCATTGGAAGGCCCATAAGAAAGGAAGTTAATAGTTTCTGGAACTGGCACTCATTTGTCTTTTGGCTGCTAGCTAAAGGCTGTAATAGCATTAGCCCCTTTGAAATAACATTTTTGTCTGAGATGTTCTACACAGGTTCTGACCCTCATTGCTGCCAGTAAGAAATATCAGAGATCACAGCCTGGCCTCAAAAATCTGTTCACTACCCAGTTTGGATGTTACTGTCATTCAAATGGATAAAGCAAATTTTATGCTAGACCTATGTAAACTCAGCAGGTCTCTGACCATCCTTTGAGTTGGGTTTTCTCATGGTTGCACTTACACTAAAATCTCTCTTGAATGTATTTCAGCCTCCTCTTCTGTCTCTGCTCCCTTAACTGCTTTTTCACCCTCTAACCCCATTCTCCATACTTCTGTGAGATATCAGGCAGGCCAGCCTAAGGATATCACTTTGGATCTTACACTGGGACTTCCATTTATTTGCTTTAAATTTATATTTCACTGTTATTTAGTTTTGCACACTTTTGCCAAAGAATTTTTAGTCTGGACAATAGCTAGATACCATAAATTCTAGTTTCAACCTGCAGAAATAAATCACAAGCATTAGCTTCATAATTCCCTTCCCTGGGTAGATTTGTGTTTCACTGGCCATGTTAATAAACTTTTATTTAGCGTGATCATGTGTTTCAAAGTACTGAACCAGAGAGCAGAACATATGATTCATCAAGAAATCCTAAGAGTTATGCAAGATTGATCCCTGCTTTGAAATTTCACCCAAAAGCCTTTGGCAAGGAAAAAGTGATTGTGTGAAACTCAAATGTTGCTTCAGGTATAATATAGGTGGACTTCAATCCCTAAGGAAGTTGCATCCAAGAATGAGATAAAGGTGTTACTCTCTCAACACTAAACAAATTTCAAGGGCAATTCACAGGGAACAGCAGCACGCAGAAAAGTTAAAAGTCTTGGCCATGAATGTTCCCAAATGAATTTCCCAAAAGTGGGAGGAAGACAGAAATAATTTGTAAATATGGACCGAGTGCATCACTTAAGTGATCAGTTTTTATCAGGGACCCCAGGAAGACTAGAATCTTTACTCAGGCTAATTCCTGCTCATTGCAATGGGATTTTGCCTGGTCAGATAGAGAAGCACATGAGTATAAAATTAAGCAATATGATGTCCTGGCAAAACCTGGACTGTTCATGGAAATAGCCTCATATCAAGGCATATTGGGTGTTACCCCCGAGTCAGTAGGTGTACAATTAGACAAGGGGATAGTAGATTTGGATTAACTTTTAGACAGTGGGCTTTAATTAATTTTATCTAAGGGCAACATTCTCTGAAATTACTGATGAAGTTAGGAAAAAGAAATTGGTTTTAATTAGAGCCCTGTATGCTGTGTGGTTTCACTACCTTCCAAATTTTACCTTTAAAAATTAATTTAAGAAGAGTTTTTAGAGTTTTATACTGATTGTACATCCCACATCACTTTTTTTCAGGTGAGAAAGTACAGACTACTGCATCCTGGCAAAACTCCAGGGTGGATAATTGCATTGCCTTGCCAAGTTTTAATTGAATGAGGTGCTCATCTTAACTTTGTCTCACAGTAAATTACTGTGCATTGTTATGCGTTGTTAATTACTGACCACACATCTCCAGAGGAGCCTGACTTACAGAGATACCATATTGCCATACTGTAATCCAGAAAAGAAATAAAGCTAAAGCCCTCAGAGAGGTCTAGAAGAAAGATGAAGGGTCAGGAGTGATGTAGAAACCTGTCATGTAAACTTACTTCTCCTCTCTCTTCATGTATTTAAAATAATTTTCAGTGTAGAGTGACAAGGGAGCCCTGCCATTTGTTTGAGTAAGTTCTAAGTGAAACACAGACTCAGGTACAGTTCCATAGATTCTCTGTCGTGGTGATTTGGAAGCAATTCTGTGAAGGTCTCCAATGGGATAATTGGAGATGCCTCAGAACACCCTTGCTGGACTGGAGGGGGATCTGCTTGGGTTTTTTTCCAGAGATTTGTTATTTCTAATAGCCAAAACTGCTTGTGAAACAAGAGCATAAATCTTTTATCCCAAACCATTTTAGCATAGATGCCAAAAAGTTCTTTTTCAATATTTCAGATTAGGAAATTAGGCAAAATGGGAGAAGAAAACAAACAAAGTCCAAGCAATTTTGCATTTTAAAACTTTAGAAAGAAATAGACTGAAGAAAGTTGAGACCAAAATAAAATATATCAAAAACATCTACAGAAATTTCTGTACACTACTTTTTTGTTTGATTGTTCAATAAGGATTGTAATTTCAGCTTTTTCACCAATCCGGTATAAGAAAAATTCTGAGAATTCAAAAAAGCTATGTCTTTCCTACATACCAAAATTATTCCATTTTTATATGACAATATTTATTTCCAGCTAATATCCACAATTTAAATTCATATCACTTAAATGTCAATTTATACATGCATACATATTTAATATATATATATAGAAAACACGAGTAGAAATTGAAATATTTTACATGTATATTTGTACAAGTAACAAGGTAATATTTATGTGCACTAAGTATTGCCATTAATCAGCGTGACAGTTTAGTTTGGGTACTCAACTCAGGTATGATGTGAGGGAGTTCAACTCCCTCTCTTAAAAGACAGAGAAAAAAAGGGAAAATAAGAAGCAAGCAGAGCCCGCACGAGGGAAGAGGAGGTGCCTCTAGGTGCTGAGATCTTAAAAATATACAGATTTTGAGGAAAAAAGCTGTATCCCCACTAGTTTTAATACCTTGCAGGGCCTTTCTCCTGCTCTAGAGTAAAGAGAAGCGAGCGTTATCTTTTGTAATTTGTGTAGTGTAAGGCACATTTTTGAGCAACGTTCAGGCACTGTGCCATGACATCCCTGTCCCTTCTCTGGAAACCAGAGAAGACAGTAAAGGCCTGCAGCAGATTTGAAACCAAGATTGCTGAAGTATAAACAAGCAAAGAAAGAAATTGCTCCTGAAGACAGTTGCTGTGAGAAAATTATGGCCACATACAAATTCTCCAGGAAGTTGTGAAATTTGCTTTAGGTTGTTGAAGAGTTCATCTACCTTTTATTCCCCTCGTTCACAAAGAAAAAAAATACAATCAATTTCTTGAGCAGGATGATTTTAAATGATTGAAGAATCTCTCTTCAGTATCCCAAACAGTTGTTTTATTGGCAACTGAATCCCCTTTTTCATTACTCTTCAAAGATCCCTCCATTTCAATTCTACTTGTTCACATTCTGCTTCAAATAATACCCCACTGAGCTGACCACATGCAGGACTGTGTTCCAAGACCTCTTTTTTTAATAAAAATTCTCTTTCAGTGTCTCCACACCATGAAACAAATCACATAGCTTCATAAGCCATCAGACAATCCTTTCAGTTTCTCGTGCAGGCGAACTGAGCCTTTTTCATCTGATTAATTCACCAAGCAAGCTGATCTGGGAAGCATAAAAAGCTTCTGAGGCAGGGTGAGAATCAGCAGCTCATATTTTATAATGGCATCACTAATGCCCCAAATTAAGTGCTGAGGCTGTTTTGCTTGGCAATATCATTTCATGTTAATTTTGGATGGGACCGAAAATGAAGTTGTAATCTCTCTCTGTCATGCTGCGACTATTTCCTTGACCATCTCCAGTGCTGCATTTTATGAGGATATGGCTGTTATTGCTGGGTATGGAAACCACTGCACAAATAAAGGCTCCTTGGGTTCCTGCCCCAAAGAGTTACAGACCTGTGTGTTCATCCACAGAGAGAGCACCCTTGGGGAGATGTCTTGTTCCACACAGGGGTGGCCAAGAGGACTCAGAGCAGAGCAAGGGCCTGGAGCAAGGCAACCCCAGGTTAAATGAATTTGACCTCAACTTCTGAGAGAAAATGAACCCTCGCAATGAGTTGCAAGCATTGGTCTCACATGCTGCTCTGGGGAGGCACCACACCACCCCTCCTGACCAATTCATTTTGCTGCAGGAAGGAGTTTAAGAGAAGGAAGTTTGATTCTTTGAAAAGCGAAAGTGACTATTTTTTCTCACCTTGTGTATTGCTTTAGTGATTTCAGTTGCCTCTGAGTAATTTTTAATTTTTTTTTTCTTTTCTGAAGATTCAGGCTGTGGTTTTTAATGACCATGTGAACAACCAGTGCTACTGGTCAGCACCCACTCTAGGGTTCTAAAATGAGGTGCTTAACTTTATGCATAAGAATTCTCATATTTTTTTGCTAATTTGCAAAGGTAGTAAACTAATTATTCTTACCATATTTAGACCATTTACCCAGGTTTGGTTCACACAGTTTGAAGCCATGGTCAATCGGTATTGATATTTATAAAAATATGTCATTTTTAATACAGAAATGGACTTACTGGTCTTGGTTTTCACAGAAGAGTGAGTTTTGCTCCCTCAGAGCCTGTCCCCTTGTCAGCTTCAATTTATATCAACTAAAATGATCATGTTCCCAGCTATGAACTCTACATTTATTTCATAGATGCATAAAAGGTCACGACCTTAGATATTTTTTTTTTTTAATCTATGTCATTGTGATTTTAAAAGAGCCTAGAGGATCAACAAGACCAAATTAAAATAAAAGAAGATAATTGTGCGTTCATTCACTTCAGATCTTTGGATACTCAATTCCAGTTTAAAATAAGCACGCATTGGTAAGCAAATCAAGCACAGAAATGTACACTGAACTATTTTTATTAAGGTTGGCCACTCCATAGTTAATTTTTACCTTCATTAAAATATTTTCATCTATGTCTTTAAGTATATAAAACATCAAAATTTCATTCTACCACTACCATCTCAGAAAGAGATCAACTCTCAGTAAGACCCTTGCCATTTTCTTTGATCTTGTAGACACCTGGGGATTTTAAGCCTTGTGTTGACTCTTTCAAGAATTTTAGAACTAATTGCTTAATGTTTTTATTGTGTTCTGTACTCTGAGTTAATACAATGTTTTGTGAAGTTGTTAGAGACTGCAATCTTTGTATTACATTTTTGCTGTTATTGGTGATATATTTCTAGTGAAATTTCAAGTTAAAGAGAATAATTTATAATCTTCTTTATTTTATTGAAAAGAACTTATTTCTGGTGATCCTTTAGTCTGGCATATAATTTTCCTTCTGCACACATATAATATTGCAATGGAATATGTAGGCTTTTGTTCATTTGTATTCAGTGAAATTTCACAGTTCATGGTTTAATTCAGTGTAAATTACTTCATGCCTGAACCAGAGGCATGTATGTATTGTTTCTAAACTGAGTAAAATACTGTAGAGTATTTCATGCCTAGGGATAATTCTGGATTCTGCTGAAGGCAATAGCAAGCTTCCATGAACCTAAAGAGATTCAAAGTTTCCCTGAAATGCTCAAATACCAGGACTGCCCTAAGCAGCCTTCAGTGCAGGGTATTTAGACACACCACTTTTCCTGTCCAAGCAAAAATCTCTCCTCTCACTGACAGTTATGACTGAACCCACTTCATCTCCACAGTGTACGAGAAATTCAGGCAGCTCAACTGTGTGCTAAAGACTCCAACCGATATTTTGTGCCAGTAGTGGTTTTCACCAGATCCTTGGCACAGTGTATAGTGGGATTATCACACTGATCAGAAAGTGCTGTTCCTTGGAAAGAGACTCCACTGAAAACTTCTAGTCTAGTGCCACTGTTAACTGAAGAACTTGTTTATACATGATGGCTAATTGCAGTTGATTAATATGTGAAGAGGACCAGATCTATGTGAGTGGCTAATTCCAAATCAGCTTAATCTACAGAGAATGGAGCAGAGGGAAAGCTTCCTTCAAGCTGAGTTGAATGAGGGGCACAGAAAGCATATATGAAATTTGTGCTCTGCAGGACAGACCAATCTCTGTGGTTGAGTGCCTCCTGCACTTTCCTCTGAAGTGTTGAAAATAAAACCTTCAAACACACAGCCCAAAAATAACCTTTAGTCTTGGTGACAAAAATCACAAATACACATGGCAAAAGTGGCAGTAGAGAGAAACTTTTTGCCAGGAGCAGATTAATATAATGTTCTTGGGGTTTGCTCTTATCAGAGTAAATAGAAGCAGATGAGGGTTAAAGACCAGGCTGCAGATCTAACACCCTCCAAAGGACATACTCCAGGAAACTGAGGAGTGTTTCTCTTCTCTCTTTCAACTCAGTGCTTCCTCTGCTTTTCAATCACCTCATCCATGTCTCTAATCTTAGCCAGCTAACATTAGTGATCTGGTGTTTCGACTTGAGTTTCTGCATCATTCAATGTACCCTGACAATTTTTGGAGACCTTTAACTCACAAAATTCTGATGGCTGAAAGCATACACTGAATTAAAATAACGGAATCTTTGAGCTTTAGTTGATGCTGCCACAGTATGTTTTCTGCCTAGATCTGGATTTTCTTTGATAGAATAAAAGAAATGAAAACAGATTGCATGCTAATCCAGTCTTATTTTCAGTTTATGATGGGCATATAGGAAGCTGCTGCTGATGAATAAATAAAAGTATCATGCCAAGTAAATATTATCCATTTGTAGTCACATATGTACTGGTGGGCACATCTTTGGGTTTCAAATATCACCCAGATGGAAAAACATCTGGAATTTAAAAAAAATATTAGGCTAAGAGTGCAATATCTGAAAGTCTAATTATGGAATGTTTTTTCTGGGTCCAGTAGTTCTGTAAAAAATCTGGAAAGAAGAAAAGGACAGGAGTGCATGCCAGTGTACATCTATTGAGTTATGTATGTGTTCTATCAGGTTGCATGTATAGTTTTAACAAATAACTTCAAGTTTTAAGATGCTGATATTTCCTGCCTGAACTCTGAAGAGTATGATTAATTATGTAATATTTCAATTCCATTTAATTTCCACTTCTGTTTTGGCATGGTTGTCTCATCCCTACACAGGAAGAATTTTTGAAATATTTAATTTTGAGTATAAATGGCTATTCATGATTTTCAAGCTTTTTAGCGAGCAGAATAAACATGCTTTGCATTGTCTTTTTTTCTTCTAGATGTGACACTACTCCAAATGCCCTCATTTGGGGTCCATAGTCATTCACTTAATATTCAGGCCTAGTAAATAAAATGTCTGACAATTCTGATCTTTGAAAAATATTATAAATATTAAATTACATTGCTAATATATCAGTGTTTAACATCTGGTGTCAAAAAAAAAGGTTAAAAACCAACAGTTGCAATAGAAACTTTAGATGTAAATGCCATCTCAGTGCAATTTTTAGGGCTGTATTCACAGTTCTGTATCAACGCTTCATCACAACAAATTAGACATTAGACAATTTCCTTTGATTTTGTATCACCAAAATGAGGGGGATGTACATACAGCTTCTGCAGACTTCAGAATATTTTCTACTGGTTTCCTTTCCATGAAAGTTAAACCAAAATTATATGAGAAATGAGGTCCCCAGCATGAAAAACACCTTTCTCTTCTTTACTGGAATGTCAATTCTTATTTTTTTCCTCTTTAGAAGTATGTATTGTTAAATAATTTTTGACAACAGTTATGCGTTTGTTGGATCTTTCTGTGATACTAAGCTGAACTGACTATTGCCATGGAAAAGCTATAAGCCATCGCCAATAAAAGTAGACATGTTTTACCTAGGATTTTTTGTATTTCACACTAATTCATAGCTTTGATGACACCAAAAGATTGTGTTTCATTGCTGTTACTTAGCTACCATGAATTACTGCTTTATAAAAAAGGAAAACATTAAAAGATTTTTAATTAAGAAAATTCATGACAGCATTGAGTTCCTCCAGCATTTAGTGCAATATCCTTTGCTTTTTATTTTAAAAGCTTAATTGAGAGCTATAAAAAATTCCCAGTTAAGAATTTAGAACTCCTCAGTTGTTACATGAGAGCCTTAAAATACACCCTTATCAAAAGATTTCCCACCATAAAATAGCACGCTCCCAGGAAAAAAAAAAAAGAGATATTTCACACAAGAACTCACAGCTACAGAGCTTCATGGCTGGAAAAAATTGGTTTTCCTGTTGGTCAGCTGTTGACAATACCTGCAAGGTAAATATTGTCATAAATCCTAAATTCTGAGTGAAGGAGTAGTGAGGCAGGATACATTTCTAGGAATAGGAATGGGGGACCACAATTCTTATACTGAAACAGGAATGGTGGAATCAGCATTTATTATTATGAACGTTTCAAATGGCTAAAAGCACACAGAAAAAGCAAGCTTGATAAGAAAAAAATAAATAAATAAAACTCCCTGCAGAGCCTCACTATCAACAGGGGTTTTTTTCTGTCAGTCTGTTCTTCACCTTGGAAAGGCTTGAGTATGTGCTCATTTTTAGGATTTATATACCTGCACTTAATGTTTATACACTCTAGACACAGGGACATTTCTGAAGACACTTGCACATTCTTTTAAAGTGGAGTTAAGCTTCCCAGCTCATATTTGGCCCTGGAGATAATTTTTCTTTAAAGAGTCTTGACAAAGGCTTGGCTTTGGTTTGTCAGCAAATGTTGAACTCTGCATTATTTCAGCATTCCAGGGGGAAATGACAGTGGACATACTCATATCTTCAAATGGTGACTGATTTTGGGTATCCCAGCAAATTATCTGTCTTCTGAGATCAAATAGTATTAGTCCTGATTTTCAGAATGCTCCAGTCCTAATGACAGCAAGAGTAATATTGGTGACAATTTTAAAAACTACTTTATGGATAAAGTACTCACATAAAATATCCCAGAGAACCAGAGAACTCAGTTAATATTTTAGTATCCAAATATCAGATCTAAATATCACTCCTAGTGCATGGGATCAAATAGCTTACCAACTTACACTATGCAGTTTCTTCTGCTGTAGAACCAGCAGAACACGAACTCAACCTCAGAGAAATTTGAAACTTTTTTTTTATGAAAAAAACTTAAGTGTAAAAAAAACTTAAGTTAACTTAATTAACTTAATTAAAAGAAAATAATATTTCTCTAATACTACTGCTTTCAAAGCTCTTTACAATGATATCTCTCTGGTTAGTTACATTTCCTAATTTCTAAATAAGATATAAGATTAAGTGATTCAGTAGAAATATAACCGATTTTCTACCTAAATCCACATAAACCGTATTTGGTTATAAAACTTTAACAGATCCATTTATGTACTAAATTATTTAAGCAAATGTAATGCTTCCAAATTGTATTGTTTTGCAAGGTTTCTCTTGGAACCTTTGCCATTTATCATACATGTACTTCTGTCTTTTTTCTACTCAGAAGCACAGCATGAAAAAACTTCATTTCGCATTGAAACATCGCTACGTGGAACAGTGTGATGAAATGAGACACAGGAGGAGAGTTTGTGTTATACTCTGGTAAACAGTTGGTCTACAGGAAGGATTGCATTTTGTGCTGTGACTGATATATCAATTGTGAGACCTAAAATACGACTGATCTGAAAAGGGCAGTTCTGTCTATGACAGACTGTGTGCATGTGAAAGATTATAGGTAACACACCTGGGCCTGCTGGGAGGTCACAACCTAATTCTCACCCAGGAGTTAATATAACTATGCAATACATTCTGGTAAAATTATATCTCAAGTACACTTAATGTCATTCTTCTAAATAGAGAAATACAAACAACTAAGGCCCCAAGCTTGTAGGTAAGACCCTGATGTTATTTACATGCTTTATGCGAGTGAGCACTTCCAGTAAAGATCTACAAGAAAAGCAGGTGTCTGAATGTTTGCAGGTTCAGAACTGGCAGCTTTTTAGAGCAGGAAAATATTGTCTATCTCTCACATGGGATTCCAAGAACTCTGTGGTCTTAATGCATTAACACTGATCTGAAGCATTTCAGATTTTTAAAAGCTAAGCACAAAATTGTAAAATATAATTTTAATAACCTTCTAGATTAAATGAAGTGTGTTCAGGTTTATTTGAAAATGTGAATTTAGCCGTTTGATACAGTTATGTACATTAATATTTTCCCTGGGTGTTGTTCACATCACATAATGCCTGGCCTTCCACAAGTCCCATGGAAAACACTGGCACTACTTCAAAAGCCAAGCCAGGGTGGACCTGATTCAATTATATACAGAAGCATGTGCTTAGGCAACAATTTATTGCTGTAACATGAGTCATATAACAGTAAAGATGATGAAAGTCAAATATTTAGACACCAATATATTGCACTGAAGCATATAGCAGTAAGGATGAAGAAACAAAAGTCTTTAGATACCTATCATGTGGTGAACTTTATATAAAAATATTTCTGCATCTCTTAGGATCACTCTGTGTGTGACAAACTGAAGATGAAAGAGGAGATAAATCTAGCATCATAACCTACATTTAAATGTAGAAACAACACACCAATGTTTCAAGTCTAAAATAGTTCATGCTGTAAAGTGAGGTTGTTTTTAATATGTGAGCCTTGAATCCACTCAAAGCTGCTCTGTTTTCTAATCTCATTTACACAAGTGTTTCTCCTCATACATAAGCTGTGAAGAGATGGCTGGGGGGGGAAAAAGTTGCATTGATTAAAAGGGAAATTGCTGAAGCAATGTCAGTTGAAATTTCCCTCTCTGAAATTCAACTCTTCTCCCATAACCAGCCATATTTGTCCACTGTAACACTATTATAATCAGTGGAAACATTCCTCTTGACTCCAGTGAGCAGAAGATCAAGACCTACAAGTGAACACAAGAGTAGCTCTTTGTCTCCTCAACAGTGGCTTTAAAAACTATCAAAGTATAATACTGCTGCTTTAATCCTCTTCACTGAGGCACTCCTTATTTTCTCAAAATTAGAAGTTCTAATAAACTTTTACAATGGAAATTTAAACTGCTTTACTTTCTAGTGTTTAATGAAAATTGTGAAAATGGATTTGGATCATTGCTAGATATTTTTAAAGAAACCAATAATATTGACTGTCCTCTGTTTAATTCCAATGTTATTTTGATTGTCAAAACAGTGTTGGAGCAGCACTATTTTATGTATGTGAGCTTTAACATGGTTTCATGTCACAGAAGATATCACTATGAGACTGGCCACAATGACAACAAGAAACTCAAAAATAAGAGTTTAATTAAGTAATACTAATAAAAGTGAGAGGCAGCACATGAGGAAGGCTGCTAGTTAATGCTGGGCCACAGTAAAGAGAAAATTCTCTTGAATGGACAATGACTGGTCCTGAGCCCTGGGGACACTGCCACCTCTAACCAACACAACAGCTCATTCCACAGCACAGCACAAGCAAAGCTTGTGCCCATAAATCCTCTGGGCTGTTTGTTCCTTCACTCTGCCTGAGTTTGTCCCCAGTTTATCCAGGCACCAGAAACTGCCTGAGTTTCCTCCTGTTTGTTTTGTATGCCCAGACAAGTGCACATGGGGGAAGGGATCACTATGGGTTCTGTTAACTGAGTGATCCTTCTGTAAAACAGGCAGAGGCACTGATGGAGTGAAACTCAGGATA